>NW_026889777.1:2352500-2952500 GCF_033153115.1 Saccostrea echinata
TCTAAGGGAGTCACTGTCTCTCTTACAACTTTATTCTGACTTGCTTGCCTGTCCCTATCATTACCTTCAGCAAATGACACATGACGTCTTTGTCTTAGAGTTTTCTCCAGCTCATGCTTACATCTCTCATAGTCGGTAGTGAGGTCCTGCAGCACTTGTTCTAAATCTGAAATCTGTGAACTCATGCTAGTATCTAAATCACTCTCATGCATCTCAGTCTCACTCACAGGAGAGGACAAAGAGGGCTGATTGACTCTTGTCATAAGCTTACTTCTAGCACCTTGACTAGAACTTAACCTATCAACTCTAGGGGTTGATGTAGCTATTCCTACACTATCAGAACCTGAATTTAGCGAAGTCATGGTTTCTATTCAGATATCCTGGTCACGCGGCACCAAAAATTATGTAACCGGAAGTAGAACTCTTTAATGAATAACTTAACAAAGTTAATAGCCAACTTGGCTTAAAGCAGTAAACTGCCTCCAGTTATGATTGTCAACCCAGGTAAGGGGATATCTGAACTATGATCAACGCCAAATGAAAACACAGTTGTAAGTTTTATAAATTTAATAGAGTGAGAATTAACCTTTGTAAATGATAACAAATAATAAATAATGATCAAAATTTAACAAACAGAAAAGTCTTTGAAATTTGCACAGGATTAATAGGGCTTTATCAAAAATGTAATTTAATCTGGTAGGTGATTCACAATAATCTCAATGAATAATCTCAATAAATAAATAAGTAATTGAAAAATGTAATAGAAAATGGGAGGAATGTGGAAAAACTGTGAAAAAATAATTTATGTCCCTACTGGGCTTCCATACTTATGAAAGTTGTCAAAAATCCTATAAAATGAATGGATTAGAAAAGTGTAAAAAGAATGAGCTACATCACCCAATATGACTACTATCAACACTCTAGAGTTGAACTGAAAATATCAATGCTAATTCTAGGTTCTAAAAATAACTGACCCAGAAAATAAACAACACCCAAAATAAATAATAAATAGTGGTTCTAGAAAATAAACCTGTTATCTACATATCCCTAGACCAGGCAGGACTTGGAAAGGGAAACTTAATTTACTTTAAATAACCTACATCCTAACCTATCATATAACTTTATTCTATAAAAACCTACATCTAACCTATCATAAAGTGCTCGCTCAGCACGTGCTAAATGAAACCTATAATGCCGTGTACCTTGAGGTTGGCATAAAATCAGAGATAATGAGCCATGAGGCTTATCCCTAACCAAGTGAAGTAAACTGCTCGAACACGGGTTTAAATACCCTAACTAGGTCCAAAATAAAAACCAATGACTATCAAAGATCCTAAAGCTAAGTTAACCAATCAGAACACAGCTATCAAAAGTACTACGGAAAGACTGCCAACATGGATGACACTTCCTGTTTAAAAAGTAAAACATGTGGAATGTCAACACATGTCCTAACTTATAACAGACAAATAATAAAGGGGTTTTACGTAAGTAACAACTGAAAACAAATGATAAATAGAATAATCTGACTGAAATATCAGCAAATACTTGTAAAATATTATTTACGAAACGATGGCTATGAAATAAAAATCTAAACCACTACACTCGCATACGATCAACAAGCTTATCTTTTAAAAAGATTGGTGAGCTAGCGCTGTAGCATAATAAAATACAGAAGAAGATATCTGAACCATTTGTTAAATTTGCTGAATCGATTAATTATTAATAGGAAGGCAGATTGGTGCACTGAGGTGTTGAGTTTGGGGGGGGGGGGGGGTGTCACAATTCAGAATGGTGAATCTAAGAGTATGCTTCACGTCGGCAATGGCATAACTCCTAATTGTGCTTTAAGCATTTTGTATTTTACTGTAATTTCAATTTTGATGTGAAAAATAAAAGGTGAGTAGAACCAATGAGCACCTTCGGGCCTTTCCGGCAAGCTCGGAAAACATATCCGAGGTTGCCACGGTTTTCCGAGCTTGCCGGAAAGATCCATGAAGGTAGATTAGAAAAGCTATGTATTCACTATAACTTTTGTATTAACAGTCTTGGTTTTATAAGACCCGAGTTACTGTTACTTTTTGTTCATTTACGTGCAGGTTAGACAACAAAGCACGAAACTTCAGATCATATGTATTTTCAGATGATAAACACTAAATTGACAGGTCTTACAGACATACTCTGAAAAAGATTTTTGTTGTTGTTTTTTCCGAGCTTGCCGGAATTATCCACTAAGGTGGTAAAACTGTAAGGAAAGCTAGATGTCTAGAATCTTGGCATTATATGGCCAAATTTTTTCTTGTACTTTTATGTGTAGGTTAGACAATAAATTTAAAAAAAAATCCGAATCCGGATCTAGACTGGTATTGACTGTCTCTAACCTACGAAATGTATATCGCGCATATCAGACAGGGAAGGCCAGTGTAAATTCGGATCTTTTCTATTTTTGTATGACAAAACGAAATTGTTATCGTACAGTCTATCTACAGTAGTTTTCCCAGAATCCCCGACCGTGAAGTCGAGCATGCGTATTTCAGAAATATAGACTAACGTAGTTGCTAGCGCTCGAGAGCGCTAGCAATAAGCATATTATGCGAGATTGGCCGTGGGTTTCCGACGATGAGGCACTTACTTCAGTAACAAATATTTTACCCATAATAAAATAGTGTTATTAATTACATGTATACTAGAGGGTTCAATTAAAACAATTAAGTGCCTGTGCTATGGCTGTTATTTTCATGATTTTTTTTTTGGGAGGGGGGGATGGTATCATCTGTCTTTAATGCTATAATAAATATCACTCAAAATAGAATAAAATAAATGAAAGGAGGGCATCAAACCTGGGACATACTAATTTTCTATTATATAGGTCCCTGGTAAAACGTTTCTCAAAACACAGGCCTCTGAATTTCTATCAGTAAGCCGTTATATGATTGATCAGAGTGATATATATATACCCCCTCTATATATAAATACACAAAAATAAATACAGTGTATTTATATAGAGGGGGTATATATATGGAACATGTACATCTGATTTTCATTGCTACGCCTCCCCACTAGGTTATACTGATCGAAGTTAGAAAATCTTGTAGTGAAAAATGGAAAACCTCAAAAAAATGATTATTACTTGATAAAGATTCCTTTGAGTTAATGATTTTTTCTCCTACGGTATCATTCCTTTCCAAAGCATTGGGTCACGGAGCTGAGACATCGACTTTTACCCACTCCACTTTGGAACTCTTCAGCACCTGAAGATAAAAATAAGCGCCAACCAAAAAGAAAACTGCACAGAATTCGGAGTAAGACTGTAAGTCTACGATAATGTAAACATTGTAATTTCTTTCTTATGCTGGCATTTGTTGCTCATATAATTAAGATAGGGGAAAGGTATACCAGTTGTTCAATGTCGTTGGATTTTTTTAATCTTCAAAATATACTTCAAAATTGCACACAAAAAAAACTTCTTAGCTTCACATGTATCCACGATGTTTGGTACCTCAGCAAGTCCCTAACTAGAAAAAGATCAAGCCTAGTCCTTTTTCACACCTATATTTATAGTTTAAACATATTTTATTAAAAAAAAATCAATAAAGACTGGGAAACAGGCGAAGCCTATATACCGTAGAACTACATGTATCTGTGTATATCTGTATAATAGGTCTAGATAACAGAGTGGTCAACAGAGTGATTCTGTACTTGTACATGGTAATGAACAGTGGCGGATTTAAGGGGGGGGGGGGCGCACACGGGGTGCGCCCCCCTAAAATTGTCAAAGCGTAAATCATAGTTTCGTTCAGAAAATGTAAAAATTTCTACTTGGTAGACCTCATTTTTACCCTACAAAATCTCTAGAATCCAGGACCCCCACCAGTGCTTTGCCCTGGACTCACTGGGGGCCTCATGGCGGCCCCCAGACCCCCTGCCTACTTTTTGCGCCCCCCTCTAACTTCAAATCCTGGATCGGCGCCTGATGAAGTACCCTCGAGTGCCCAGTAGTCGGTCTCTGAAAAGAGTATCTGTGCTGAGCACAATTTAAATGAAAACTGTGCTAATTTCAACTGATGTTTTAACTTACCCTGTTATTGTCTACTTTTCTTGTTATTCAAAATATTTTAAAGCGCTTTATTAAATTTTTTATCAAGGCACAAAGCAAGTGAGGTTTACACCGGCCATATTTGTTTTGGATCAGTAGTCGTGCACTACGATGTAGCAGCAAATATGGGGCCAAGAAAAATAAAAACAATATTAAAACAAATTCCTGTTTACTAAGATTCTATTATTCAATCATTTCGGAATTTATTTGATTTTCTCATGTTTGTGATTGGTTTTTCTAAAATAAGTCATAATTCTTTTTTCATTCCTTCTATACATGTATTCCAATGTAATTATTATGACTTACAGTATAATTACTATACAGTTTTTATCAGGTCATCTTTTATAATGTTTGACCAAAGTAAACAATTGAAATACCAAATGATCATCACATATGACTAATTAGCCATGTGTTCGTCATGTTCATAGGTGCTCTTCTGTCCGGTTAAAGTATATATTTAGAAGCTGTAAAAAGAGTATTAACAAAATGACAGTTTTATTGATGCCTACAGTGCTCCAAGTTGCAACTAAAAAGGTCGCATTTGTGGCCAAAAAATTAATTTTGCGACTGGAAATTAAAACTAATCGCATTTTTGCAACTGAGAAAATTTGGGCTGGCGATTGTCAATTTTTATGATCGGGATCGAGATTACTTTTTTCCCAAGATTCTCTATCAAGAAAATGTTTGAAGACATTCCTAAAACTTTGTTAAGCATCGCAAAGACTGAGATTACGTAATGATATGCCAGCATGCTGTACAGTCAACAGAACGGCTGTCAAAATGTCGTATTCTTTTTAAAACCCGATCTTGTTAATGGAGCATTTGGCCAAAATTCCTTGAATATCATCGTGTTTTGGCGATATGGACAACAACTGTTTAATATGTTAGGTTCATTAAATAAACATAACGAACAGCTGACGAAGTCAGATCTCAATAGTTCAAACTTATGCACGCATCAGTCAAACTTGCTGCAATTTCATTTGAATTAATTTTAATTCTAGGATAAAACACTTGTGTTCTTCATTGTACAACCATACTATTGGTTCCGTGAACTAATATTTCATAAGTGGTTTCTTCAGCCTAGCAAATTCTTAAGTCACAGTAATAAGTAATCTTTGATAAATTAAAAAAAAAAACATGATATGTACATAAATGAGTGTTGTTCCTTGCTTTTACTATATGCTTCATGTAAATGTGTTTTCACAAAATATTTTCACCATGGTGAGTGAAATATTTGTTGATGGCGACCAGAAATCTGAAATGGCGACCAAAAAAAATTTTAGGTCGCCATTTAGCGACCTGTTAGGAAGTGTGACTATGTTTACTTCATTAATTTATAAATGTTTCCTCTGCATATTTAACTTTTTGTTATAGTGTAGGCACTTCATTCTCTTATCGTTGAAAAATCAATCATTTATGACGTAATATCATAGCACGTGACTCACGTATGACAAAAACAAAATGATGCACGACTACTGGGCACACACGACTATAGGACCCTCGACCATATACCTGGTAATTGGTGATAAAGATTCATAAATATGATTACTCATGAGTATAATGAAAAAAAGTATCACGATTATTTACCTACAATGGACCTGCTTACTGTCTGTTTGTTTGCTTTATGGATGAAATTCACTGAAAAATAATGCCCTTCCACTATATAAATAGAATATTTTTGCCTGATCAATTGACATGCAACAAATTCTTGTTTGGGACATATGAATAGATTTGTTGTTTAGACAAAAGACAGCTACATGTATGTGTATTGTTCTATTTATCATTCCTACATTCAGATAAAGTAATATGTTGATGGTTACATGTACCTGTTAGGGCAAGCGCAGATGCGTATTGTTGGAAACCTATTCAGTTTTAACATAGATCCGCCTCTCCAAACTGCACAAGACATTTGTAATGTCTGTACTGTGACATAATATGATGTCATATGTTAGTTGCATGTTTACCATAACAAAGTCTGAAAAGTGCAAATTTTAACAAAGAACATATAATCTACTATTTGTCTGCAATATCCATTAAATCAAGGTGAGTTTATTATTTGGTGAACGTTTGTTGTTACCATGAGAATGTAGTTAGCAGCTAGACGCATTTACCTTGCATTGTGGGTCTTAACGTAACTGGAAAAAATTGACTTGGATCATTGTGCACAGTCCAAATTTTCTCTTCGCCCAAGCTTTTCTCTAATAGCTTGCAGTTTTTTTCATCGCTCCCTGTGCTCATTATTAAATGAAAGAAATCAACTGTTGTTTTTATTCTTCCAAATTTTTTTGTAGATATTTGTTCATTATGTTTCATAGAGGAGGGGATGGTAAACCAAAGGGGTTTGGTTTTTCTGGTTTTTCAATTTCTAAGAAAGAAGAGCAAGCTCCTAGTCAGTCTGGTTTAGGAGGAATGCCAAGTGGTGGATCCAGCATTATGCCGGGTAGATCATTTGGGTACCACACAAACATTGGCAAGAAGAGAGCACGGAATGAAGATGAGTGAGTGAATTTTTAATATCTGGAATCATGGAAATTTTTTTTCATACTGTATTGTACTGTTTTAAATCTTTTGTGGTATCTAAGCAGAGGACAATTCATGTTCTGAATGCAGAATTCTACCATAATTGTAAAATGTTTGGTCAGTCAACAACTCAATTAACATCTGACCAATTAATTTTTTGTCTACTGGTATGTGTGTGTGTGTTTATATTTTTTCCCCCATGATTTTTGTTTTAATTTGTATTTTGCTCTGTAGTGTAGAAAATTAATTTAACAAGTAACATATATACATACATGTTTTCATTATTATGATATATCATATAGCTGTTAATTAACAGGTCAACTGTAATGAACAACAGTTGGTGATCAGTGGTGATAATATAAACCTAAAAATTGTCCAAATTTAAAGTTTTTGATATTTTTGTAATTTCAGGAAAATTGGTTATCTTATGTCACCATTCACATTATCTACATTAATGCAGGATGTTGGTTGATTTGGCACTCAACTATTAATTGTTTTAATTAGTGGAGAAAAACTTTTACATAGTTGTATGTTTGATAGGGTTTTAGGACCAGAATGGAGTTTTGTTACATCTCTATTACCATGATTACATTGAATTTCTCAATTAATACAATTTATTTTCATATAACTTTATAATTACATGTAGATAATATCACATAAACTGATATATACAGGTACTTTGAACAAGATGATGATGAAGATAATATGGCATATCAGCCTGCCCCTGGGAGTCCCGGGGAGGAGAAAAATGAAGACAGTGATGAAGAAGACCCCCTAGATGCTTTTATGGCAGATATTGAGGTAAGTTTGCAACACAACCATTGGATGCCCTCATATCTGAATACTTTGCCAATTCATGACTTAATGTAGGTCATACCATCAAGTTTGATCATGGATCAAGTTTGTCAAAGGTGAAATTTGTTCATGATTTTAAGTTTGATCAAAGGTGAAGTTTGATCATGGGCAAAGTGTGCAGAAATGTAGCCTTGATATGAAATGTGGGACATATTGAGACTAACTTTTGTGAAGTTCAACATAATGAATTATAAGCTAACAAATATTTCAGATATGAAAATGCAAAGTTAGCCAGATAACCTTCAGTATATGGTGTATACTTTTTTACAGACAGAAGTCAGGTCACAACAACCAAAAGAAACATCAAAGGAGAAAGTTAAAGAGAAGAAAAAAGACAAGTAATTATGCCCACATGTATTTTAGTTTAATGATAAAACTGATTGAAGTAACATTGCTTATTATTGAGATTGACTGATTTTACAGAGGAGTCCGGGATGACATTGATCAAGAGGATGACCAGGAGTCTTTTTTCCGTTATATGGAGGAGAATCCATTGGCTGGCGTTGTTTTTGATGATGATGACACAATTATAGAATATGATGCAGAGGGGAATCCCATCATCCCAGAGAAAAATAAAGTAAAGCAATTAAAGTAGATATACAGTGACACTTTCGGACAATAGGGTTAGATAAGATTTAGAACAATGTTGCTGATTACACAGGTCAAACTTAGAATAAATTTTAATTTTTTTTTCTTCCTCTGCCATAAGAAAAAAATGTAGAAATAATGTGGCTGCATTCAATATTGTACATGTAGCAGTTGCTAGACTAGATGTCTATGGATTTATTGAACTCACTGTATGATTTAATGCTTGTTATCCTGTTATCCCTACGTAGTGACTAGGCACTTCATTCAAGATCCTAGCTCTACTAAGAGCTATGTAGTCCCTACAATATTGAACACACAGGTGCTAAAAAGCCTGCAGCTACAAGTGGTGCTTGGGTTTTACTGTATACTCTTTCTTTTTAATGGACAAATAACTATAGTTTCCACTTTACCATATTTATGGGTTTTTTTTTTATTTTGTACTGATTTATGAAAAGTAATATGTTCTAATCTATCTTATAAAAAGTGCTTTATCTTTGTTACAGATTATTGATCCATTACCACCAGTTGATCACAGTGAGATAGATTATGGACCATTCGAGAAAAACTTTTATGTTGAGCATGAAGAGATTATCAAACTACAACCAAATGAAGTAGATGAACTGCGGAAAAAATTGAGCATAAGGGTAAATGTTGTTCATCAGTGCATACAGAAAGCATCTGTAATGTGCATGTAATTTATTAATAGTTTCAAAATTAACATACATTCAAGTATTTAAATTTCATGTAGCATCAATTGTACATGTACTTGTACAGTCATGTATAATTCTATTTTGCTGCATATCATGATGCATAAAATTTCAGTTTATGAAGTTTGATAGTAGACAAAATATGGAAGGAGTCTATACTTACAGCGTATGTAGAATGTAGAACTTAAATTAGAATTACAAAATGTATTGGTCATGTATAAAAATTAAGGGTGGGATACATGTATATGGTTTCATTAAAAATTTTATAAAACCTATGGTATTGTTACTTTTTATGAACAGGTATCTGGTTTTAATCCTCCCAAACCTGTGTCAAGTTTTGCTCACTTTGGTTTTGATGAAAATTTGATGAGTGCAATTAGAAAATCAGAATTCTCTAAGCCTACCCCCATTCAGGCACAGGTAAGTTTCTTTCTTTCTGTTTTTTTTAATTAGTTTTTCAAAGTCGATTCATTTGCTTCTGTGGGGCACCACATGTTGATGGAATGAAAAGGGTTGGATGTATTATGAATGGAACATGTTTATATACATTTCTAGAGTTTTGTTAGGTTATGACATGCACTTGGTCATGTGATCAAATCTTACGATACCTGAAGATTTGATCACTACCAACTGCATGTCATATCCCAAAGAAACTCAAAAGATAAAACATTATTTCTTATATTTATATTTCTGTTTTGATTTATGTCCTTATTGATTTTTCATGCTTATGTATCTCAAGAAAGTCTGATCATGTGACCAATTGCATGTCAACAAAAAAACTGAATGTCAATGCTGTAAGTTTTGTCATATAAGGAAACACATTGGCAAATGTTTTAAAATTGATATACGTGTACACCTTGTCCTTTTTGCCTTGCAGATAAGTGAAATGCTAAGGAAATTTTGCTCATCATTAATTAATGTTATATTTTAGGGTATTCCAATAGCTTTGAATGGGCGTGACATTATAGGAATAGCCAAGACTGGCAGTGGTAAAACAGCAGCCTTTCTGTGGCCATTACTGGTCCACATCATGGATCAAGTAAGTCATACAGTCATGTAACTAGACATTCTGAGAACTGCTGAAAAGAGACTCATTTTTTCAGTATGGAAGAAGAAATATATGGCATTACAAATGGTTTGTTTTGTAGCGGGAGCTAGAAGAAGGGGAGGGACCTATTGGATTAATTCTGGCACCAACCAGAGAACTGTCTCAACAGGTAAAGAAAGCATTTGTCCCTTTGTTAAACTTTCAAGACTTGCCATCATGAGATAACCATTGTTAGTTTTGTGTGCTTCAGTATGACACACCTTATAATGCCAGAAGTGGGGTGGACACTTGAATCATTGTAAACCAAATATTATTTGTGATAATTTATTTGCAATTCATCAGTTTGAAATCCATCCGCAGCTTTTAATTTTTGTGAAAGAGGAAACATTCTACATAAATACACAATAAATGGTTTGCAGCAAGAAATATTTGTTAGTGATATAAGGTCTTAAACCTCATGTATAATATTTGTAAAGAAATAAAGTCATTGTGTATAGTAATGTTGATTTTTATGATACTATATGATGAATATTAAAACAGATTGCACTATTTCCTGAATGAGCAAATAAATCTAAGTCATTTAATTTGAAATACAATTACAGTGATCTAAGTACTGTATTCATAATGCACATGTACATATCTCTTATACTAAAAATTTAATATAATTTCTGAGAATTTTACACAGAGAGATAATTTTTTATAGGCATTTTTTTCTTACTCATAATCTTTTTTCATCCCTAGATTTATCATGAAGCTAAGAAGTTTGGTAAAGTATACAACATCAATGTTGTGTGTGCCTATGGAGGTGGTAGTATGTGGGAACAGACGAAAGCTTGTCAAGACGGTGCCGAGATCATTGTGGCAACACCAGTTAGTTAATTTTAAGCACATAAAATTTAGACATGCTTGGGAATTTGCAGATTTTATTCTTTGCATTTAAATTAAAGGAAAATTGCAATTTATTTATTTTTTTTTTTTTTTTGCAATATGAAAGGGTAAACCTATTTTTAAGTATGCCCTTTTCTTCAGTTGCCCAACAGGGAGAACTAATACTATGAGGATAGTTCTGTTTTTCAGTGTGTTATGACAGAAAACTTTGTCATTAAATATTGACAATCTTGTTTTAATATGTGAAGATTTTTCAAGCAATGTCAGTCTTTCATAAACTAATTTTAGATATCTTACATGAATACTTAATGAAACCAAAATATATTTTTGAATTTTGATGGTGAAATTGTAGGGCCGACTGATTGATTTAGTAAAGAAGAAGGCCACTAACTTAGAGAGGGTGACATATCTCGTATTTGATGAGGCAGACAGAATGTTTGACATGGGATTTGGTGAGTTAGAAAAAAGCTTTCAATATTTACACTAAAATGAGCAGAAAGAATTTTGTGAGTTTCTGTCTTTTATAGGACCGCTTTGTTTTGTGTGATACGTGTTACATTTATGTTTTTCTACAGCAAATATTCTTCAACCAGTATTTCATTTGATATAAATAATTTTGTAAAAGTTGTTAAGTTGATAAGGAAAAGAATAGCCAAATTGTAGGTGTATACAAGTACATAAAGTGTTGATGTTGATAAACTGACATGTTAACTTATTAGAATAGAACAAATCTGTAATAAAAATCCAACAAATACTTTTCAATTCAATCCTGGCTGTTTGATTATACAGTAAAACTTATCTAATATGGCTGTTGTGTGTTCCAAAATTTTGCCTAATGCGATGTATACTTAAAGTCCTTTTCTGTAAATTCAATTGTCTAAAATGTTGTCAAATCTGGATTGTTGTTTAATCTGGCTAATTTCTATGGATCAAGTAATGTCTGTATAAGACAAGTTTTACTGTATCAGATTGCTTTTATTGTGTAATAAAACCTACTTGTTATTTCTTATTTTTCTTAAAAGAGCCCCAGGTGCGGTCTATAGCTAATCATGTCCGTCCAGATAGGCAAAGTAAGTCAACTTTTTTACCCAGAAAAACTTAATGTGAAACACGTAAAGTACCTGTACATATTGTAGATCATCAAAATTTTGTGACACCTCATTTTTGTCAGATATTTATAGGGTATATAGGGTATTATATACAATGTAATTTGATTATATTATAAAAAATTTTATGAATTTTAGTAACTGTTAAATAAAATATTTTATTACATTTTCAACAGTGAAATACTGTGATTTATTTATTGAATAAAAGTGATATTCTCTCACAGTGTGAAAGGATACCAAAATGATATTCTCTCACAGTGTGAAAGGATATCAAAGTAAGTAAAAAATAATATCTTGTCTGTCATAACATAGAGATAGTAACTAAGCATCTTGATAGAGCTACATATGTAAAACTGCAAATTTCTTCCCAAATATGTTGCTAAAATCCATGCTATGTAATGTTTTCAATCACACAACTGCTAAGCTATGACGTCTCAACCGCTCAACTATGACGTCAAACCTATGACACTGTGTTAAGAAAAGACAGAGGCAAAGGAAAAATCAAAGAAAATGTAATAAACAGAAAATTCAATGTTTTGTAGATGAATATGGAATTTATTTCACTCGTGAGACAGGATTTTTTTATATTCATCCACAAAACATTGAATATCCTCTATTAATAAGACAACTATGCAATTACGAGAGAATCAAAGTTTCAAATCTAGAGCATGTAGTGAATGTAAAGTGATTTATGGTATTCATGTTTAAAAATTGAAATGTTAATTTGAATTACTCTTAAAATGACTGTTGAGAGTAGACTTGTTGCTTATTTAACTTTGATGTGAATGTAACTGATGTTGACTTCTTTGAAAATATGTTAAGGACACTACATAAAAATAATTAATTTGTAAACATTGGCTGTATGTTGAAGATTTCATGTGACTATGAGAGCTACCTTAAATTTTAGCAATGTTGTTTAGTGCAACATTCAGGAAGAAAGTTGAGAAACTTGCACGAGACATTCTACTGGATCCCATCCGTGTTGTACAGGGTGAAGCAGGGGAGGTAATTCAATGTTTTATTGTAAATACATGATTCTTATCCTACTGGATCCCATCTGTGTTGTACAGGGTGAAGCAGCAGGGTTCGACACTAACTTTTTTAGGCTTTTTTAGTGCTTCTTTACTGTTACTAGTCCGTATGCAATTTTATGAGTCCGTCAATTAAAGGAAACATCAATGTTTTGTAACATTAATTTAAAAATACACTTTTCAATATATGTTTTTATACTTTTTTTAAATAAACAAAGCATTTACGTGAAGTGGTTTATTCAACATCACAGATTCGTTGAAGTCTTGCGATCAACGAGTACGATCGTATTCCCGATCTTTTTCTCTTTACATTACATCCAAAATATCTGACATCTTTCTTATATGTGTCATATAAATTATGATCGCTAAAACAATTTACTTCATATCAATCAGTCGAAAAATTAAGCACTGACTCGACATTGTCTAACTACCCACCAAGAAGCTAGAAAGCTAAAAATAAATGCGGGGTTTTCCAGTAAACGTTGTGGAGAATCGGACATTGGTAAATTATTCATATTGTTTTCCAGGAATTTTTATTGGTCCGTTCGGACTAATTAGCCACAGATTTTATTAGTCTGAATGAAAATGTGTTAGTCTGAGACTAACGGACTAACGTTAGTGTCGAACCCTGAGCAGGGGAGGTAATTTAATGTTCTGTTGTCAAGACAGTGATGATATAGAATTAAGTTATAATTAAAGACAGGTTGGCATTCTTTTTTAGGGTTTCTGTTAGGGCTATTTTTTTTTAACCATTATAATTAATACATCATATAAACATGTATATTTTTGGTCAAAAAGGATGCATTCCATTGCTACATATATGCTGTATATCTGTCAATTGAAAGTCAAAATTATTTGATTAAAAATAACTGCCAAAAACATTTTTTGTACTTACAGGGAACTGTGCAAATCAAATATCTTTCTTTGATTGGCTACATATTATGGGTATAAAGAGGTCTTTTATATTGCCAGGCTAATGAAGACATTACACAGATAGTAGAAGTCCTGCCACTCGGTCCCGCTAAGTGGACTTGGCTGATCAAAAGACTTGTAGAATTTACAACAAGTAAGTTGTCATATGATTTTCTGTTACTAGAAATGGCTGATCATGTCTAAGGTTTGAGGATATTTTGAAATACATATAAATTTATATATAATTATATATATTTTTTTAAGAAAATAATGAATATATAATTTAGTTCAGAAGATGCAGCATTCACTTTTAAAGTTACATCATATAAACATCAGCAAATAATGCATGAATGAAATTTCTTTTCTTTGTAAAAAAGAAAATTAACTGTTTATTACCTTTTTTTGTCTTTCAGTGGGCAGTGTGTTAATTTTTGTTACCAGGAAGGCAAATGCTGAAGAATTAGCAACAAACCTTAGGGCACGGGACATGAAACGTAAGTCTCATTCAGAATATTGTCCCTAAATAGCAGGGGACATTGAAAGAGTAGAAGGGGATCTGGGGTTCCTCCCTTAACAGGGGGATAAGGGAAAATACCTGATTAACTGGGGGATTATGTCATTACCGAGTCTTAGGGACAACCCTGCCCATTGTGCATGAATATATTCTTGAAACATAATAGTGAGGTGTCCATTTCTAGAGTAAAGCTACAAATGGTAAGAATATCACTTGACAGGAGTACAAGTAAAAAAATAGATAGATTCTGATAATAAAGTGTGAATCTTTTATACCTGAATAGTAAGTAAATGTTCTAAGTGGCCAAATACTTGAAGGCAAAATTCTTTACATTTATTTTCATGTTTTACCATGTAAGAGTCATATTCATATATTTTTTTTTTTTTGACAAATATAAGTTTAGGATATTTATTTCCAGATTAAGAGATATAACAATGTCATCTTTTTTCAAAGAGATTTGAAATAAATATAAATATACAGTGTATATGCAACCCATTTTTTCCAGTCGGTCTTTTACATGGTGACATGAGCCAGATGGAGAGAAATGAGGTCATCACGACATTTAAAAAGAAAGAAGTACCAATATTAGTAGCCACAGATGTAGCAGGTAGCCTACTAGTAATACAATATCAAATCATGACTTTATTTCATTAATGTATATCTGATATGAAGGAAAATGGTTAAATCAAAATTTCTTAAAAAAAAATAAAAATAAATATGTGTAGATGTAAATACGTGTAGATATAATACTCATACCAATGAATGAAATTATAAATAGAATCTGAAGAGACCATAAGATGTTAAAATAAAATGAAATTTTGTTGACTGCCATACTGTAGGGTTTTTTTTTTTAAAGTTTTCCAAAACATTCCATATTTTGAAACTCATATATGCATTTAATATATTAAAGACGCAGTCTCTGTTTTTACTTGTATTTCATGTCACAGAAAGTGTGAAATTCAATAAGTTTAGGAGATTTGTATTTTTTTGTTAAAATTGATGTACATTTTTTGATGTCAAGTAAAGGTTAGGTTGAAGGTGCTGTTTACTTTTTTTAGCCCGTGGTCTTGATATTCCTTCCATTAAGACTGTCATTAATTATGATGTGGCCAGAGACATAGACACACATACACACAGGATTGGACGAACAGGCAGAGCAGGTACGATATAAAGCTAATATCTCTGTGCTTTATTTTCTTTCGCGTCAATTCAATTTTTTGGCACATACTCTAGGGATACAGTAAAACCAAGATGTACATGTAGCAAGGTCCTTGGATCTTCAGATCTACTTTGCTATATCCATAATAAGTTATAACACATTCATAAAAGTACATTTATATACAGTGAATTGGCAATAAAAATGTTTTGTTTTTTACAACCACCAAATATGCTCAGTGAAGTATGAATAAATACAAAAACTATCATATAAAACTTGAATTTTCTGTTGAATAAAATTAATAATACTTAGAAATACATGTATGAAAAAAAAAAAAAATATACCCCCGGGATCTTTTGATCTGGGGGCATAATAATGTCAGTTCAAAAGAACTAAGTACGTTACGTATTATTCGAAGGCCCACAATTTTTCGTATTTTGATATACAAGTTTGCAAAAATATAACTATTATGTACAGTACCAACCAGACCCAACCTGACACCTAAGCAGTCCCAGAAAGCAGTCCCCGGGACTGCTCTGGGACTGCTGTGGGACTGCTCTGGGACTGCTCTAGAAAGCAGACCCAGCAGTCCCAGCAGTCCCTGGGACTGCTTTCTGGGACTGCTTTGTTCACTCATGCATGAAAAAGGTTCTGAGTGACATGATAGCTCCGCCCCTTGTGTATTCTGAATTTGCAGGCTCCCTGTTGTTGTTTTGTTTACTTTCAGCAGAGAGGTGTTTAAGATAAAGAATTAAAAAAACCAAGGATTTCTTAGAAATTTTTTAATAAGTAGAGATAGATTTACATGTAATTACTAAATGTCTTCAGGGGCTGTAAATTTACACAATTGTAGTCTAGAATTAATTTTAAAAAATGAAAGTAGTTAAAAAGGGAAGAAAGTAGTTAAAAAGGGAAGTCAGGAGATAACTTTTATTCCTTAAATTAAACTTTAATACAGGTGTCTGAAAAAAATATCTAGGCCTATTTAATTAATTAATGCTAATTAAAACTTCAATACAGGTGTTTAAAAAAAAATTTAGGCCTATTTAATTAATTAATGCTGTCAAATTATGTACTCAATTTTTGCATTAGCACTATTTAGAAAACAAACAAACTTGTCATTACAGTAAGATATTCAGAGGGACATACTGTACTGGATTTTTTTTAATTGAAAAGGCTAAAACCATGCTAAAAAAGAGCAGGCTATTTTTTTTACCGCCCTCAAATAAAACCTAATAATTTTTTAAATGACAATGAAGTAAAATTATTCTACCATTCTTTAGTCATTTAAACAATGTGAACAATTATTGGGGGATTTATTTATGAATTTGTTTTTGATTTATAAACAAGTTGTTAAAAGAGTAAATTTATTTAAAAAAATAATAAACACTTGAAAATATTGGGAATTGTGACTTATTTCTTATTTGTTTTGTTTGTGTTTTCCTGGCCAAATAATAAAAAGCAATACAGATGTATAAAATGGTGTCAACACCTGAGGTTTTAATCGCCTTTGGGCATGATTAGCAGAAAGTCAATGCATGTTATTTTGAATATCAGTGTTACACATCACTGAACACGCTGGTCAACAATGACACTAATTTTAATCTATGCACTGCAAAAAATCTTTGTTTCAATAAATGTGTATAAATTTATTTCGGGATTAATTTATTTTGAACATAATCTGAGGGTTCTATTCGCGTGATTTACAGATGTACACTCGAACGTTTATATAATAAGAGTGTTATTGTTTTCTGTTACATAGAGAATCTAACGATCATAATAAAATTGGCAAGTCAGTGAAAATAATCATAACTGAAATATAATACTCGGCAAAAGTTAACAAAGAATTTTTCAAAAGCTCCAGTACTTAAGAAAAATGCATTCAGAGTATAGTACGGGATTCGGCCTTATTCTATAATTATAAGATTTATTTAAAGCTAGTTCTGATAGAAAATAAATAACTCAAGTTTAATTTTCTATAAAAAATAAATAAATATGGAAACCGATATCAATCACAGTAAATTAAGAAATTGATTTATTTTGGTGAAAAATTAATATACCACATAACTGATTTTAAATATTCAGGTTATTAGTAGGTGTGAACGTCTTCTTTGTTCAATATTATTTGTTTCTATACGCCTAGTGTTATTTTTTAACAGTTCATAAATAACTGTCGCATGAAAATTGTAAACATTTGTTGACACTGCTCAGAAAGAAATGCATCATCAATTTCAACTGCCTTTTATAGTTACATTGTTTATTGGTAATCTCATTTCTGAGTAAGCTCCGCCCATTAAATTAATTAACCCCGCCCACTGGGACTGCTGGGACTGCTTTCTGGGACCGCTGGGACTGCTTTCTGGGACCGCGGGGACTGCTGGGACTGCTCTGGGACCGCTCTGGGACTGCTCTGGGACCGCTCTGGGACTGCTCTGGGACTGCTTTAACAGTCCCAGAGCAGTCCCAGAAAGCAGTCCCCGGGACTGCTCTGGGACTGCTTTGTGTCAGGTTGGGTCTGGTTGGTACTGTACATGTAGAAGAAGATTGGTAATTTTCATATATGCATAACAAAATTTCGCAAGTACGTTGATTAGTGGTATTCACAGGATTTAAACATCCGTTATTTCCGGAAATTGCTATTTTTTCCACTATTTTTACAACAAATTCCCAAAATTGAAGTAGTGCACACCCCTCGAGCAAAATAAAACATATATATTTGAAAATAATTTGATAAAAGACAAGCAAAAATAATGGTAAGAATTTGCTCGAGGAATGTGCAGTATGTTAATTTTGACATTTCATGACTATTTCCGGTGGCGGATACCAAGTTAGTCGAGAGGCGAGTTCTTATCTAGGAGCAATAATAATGGTGTATTTCGTGTAATAATGTTAAAGAAATAAATTTATCATTGATTGGCCATATTTATATTGCTCATACAAATATATTTGTCATGAAAATAGCATAAAAACTAAAAAAACATTTTATAGAAATGACAAATTACGATATTTTTTTTTAAACAACTAAGCCTTACACTTGCTAAATGTTGCCAGCAAGAAGGGAAGAGATCAATTTAATATACTAAAGCAATAAAATAAAAATGTTCAGCTGACAAATGAAATCACTAAAAGTATTATTGTAGAAAAGAAAATGCTTAAATCCTAGCCTTTATTTCATCTTGCTACTGAAACGGCCTAGTTGACGTCTGCATGTATGTAAATAAATTACGCAATAAACTCAACGATGACGTCACAAAAAGTCCCCTTGCAACACATTTTTTTTTTTGGAAAGGGGGGGGGGGATAAATTCCCAATCTTTTGGATGCTGTTGGTCAGGACTGATCAGATTAATTAATATTCTGAAGTCTTGTATTTTCAGTCATTTATACAAGTGCACGGTTGATGTTTCAATATATTTTTAGATTTTATAATACACGCACAATATAAGCGTGTTGCATCTGCATCTGTATATTGTAGACATTGCCGTTAATATTATGCAAAGCAATATAAAAAACAAAGGCTCATATTTCACCTAGTAAAAGAGCCACAGCGCATTTGATAGGCATTTTTGCCTACTCTACACTGTACTGGTGATTCCTTAAATTCATTGTTTAACCAAAATTTTGTCATACAATCTTAGTTTATACATGCGTAAAACCATACCACACATTAATGATATTTCAATATTAATAGTTTCCTCATATGATAAATATGATAATTATCCAGTTTGTATGGAGTATATAGTAAATATTGAGGTATCCACCTAAAGATGACAAACTGTTGTCAAAGACCACCCTTAACCAGAAAAAAAAAAAAAAACTTTTGAAGGATTTTATTCGGATATGACTGCACTTCTAATTTTGGTTAAAAGGTGGTCTTCATATTGAAAATGATGAAAATATATATTCAATTTTTCTTCTCATATAATCGTAAGATTTAGCAATCTGTCTTAAATTTATTCATTCAATGTCATTTACTTCGTTGGCGCAATGGTATGATTGCTGGAATGTAAATATGGTGATAGCGAGTTCAAGTCCCACATTTTTCCATTTATGCTTTCTTAAATTTGTTTTTCTTTGTGTATCTTTTCTACGTTTTTCTTTATAACGTTTTATGATATACATAATTTCAGAAAGTTATAATATACACAACATACACTTTGAAAGTAACTCGGGAAAAAACAGTCCTAAACTATTTTATTAAAGTTTGCAAATTCATAGCTACTTGTTTTATTTTTATTGATTTTATAAATCTTTTGT
The DNA here is from genome assembly GCF_033153115.1 of Saccostrea echinata. Classification (NCBI taxonomy): domain Eukaryota; kingdom Metazoa; phylum Mollusca; class Bivalvia; order Ostreida; family Ostreidae; genus Saccostrea; species Saccostrea echinata. The sequence continues at coordinate 2,372,175 of NW_026889777.1, forward strand.
CTCAGAATTTGAGTACTGAACAAATTAAATGATTGTCATTTGACATATGTGCAACTACGAAAATATAACACTCGTCCTCAAATCATATTACATAGTTTGATCTTGAATTGAAAAGGTATCTCTATAAATAGAATCAAGTGATTTCCTTTTACATTCTTGAGTCAGCCGTGTCGTCTGAGAGGCAGCTATGGCTCTTTATTTTTTACCCGTATATTCTACTTCAGATCATTCCACATATACCAGAGTTGTAATTTCTTATCTGTCGAGGATCCAGTGAAGTTAAAAGAAGACTGGAATGAGAAAGCGACAGAAAGGTCCAAAAAGGAATTTCGGACAAAAAAAAAATAAATAAAAAGCTGTATCGGATGATGGGCTCACTTTTCACAATGTTACCTGTATAGAAAATTCTTTCACCCCATTACGGCAGTGTTAGTGTATCACACAATATAAGTACTGTGGAACAAAATTATTTGTCATTGTGGACAAGTCTGAAAACAAGTTATTTATCAGGCACGAAGAATCAGAGACGCAGGGCCCCTTCCCACTTTTTTCCGAATTTTGAAATGTTCATTAAAAGACTACCCCCCCCCCCCCCCTCTATTTGCTGTAGCATAGGTAAAGTTTAGGAATTTAGTGTATTGGGGGAAAATTGGTTGTGAAAAAAAAATGAAAAAAAGTTTGAACCTAACGTGACAAGGGGCCTCGGTTTTTAGGTCTCATCCGAAAGACCCACAACTTTCACTTCAAAGTGCCGAACGCTTGACTAAGGAACAGTTGCTACCTATTTTTTATCGACTTAGGTCGGTCGCAGCCGTGATTTGAACACACGACCTTTCGATCACGGCACGAGAGCTCTACCTGAAATGGATTGAGAGTGCCTATATTCATTCTCTCCATAGGTTTGGTATCAAAGGCTCACAATACTTACTTAAAGATAGGCTCTCATATTGAGCAAAACTTCAAGCAACAAAGTCGAAACTTCAAGCAACAGTAGTTATTTATAATTATATTTACGTATTTAAAAAAAAGATTGTAAAAGTGTTCTTCAAAAAAGTTAATGTTTATACATGTTTATTTTTATTTTATTTATTTATTTTTTAAATTATTCATTTTTTTTTTTTTGGAGAAGCTATACTAAGTTGGTGAAAAAAGCCTCAATAAGTTGCTAAAGAAAATTCGATAGAAGGTTGCCCATGCCAACTATCCAAGAGAAGTGCTACAGCTTGTTTAGGGGGGGGGGGGGTTACTTGATTCGTGCATTTGAACAGAACCATCTGGAGACATATAAAATTATTAATCGAATGACAGTACTTTTTCAGTTTTTTTTTTTTGAAACTTTTTCAGATGACAAGACAGAAACGTTTTAAACACACTTTGCTTAGATAAATTCGTGAATGGCGTCGCGAGAATGGGCTGAGGAATTTGCCCTTTCAATGTTATCTATTAATTAAAATTTCAAATACTTTTCGAAAATATCTTTAATGCTTTCTCATAAACTTTTATAGGGAATCTGACATTTATAAAATAGTGTTAAAAGTTTTAATGCAATCTTAAAAACAAACCAATTAATTTGCATAAAAAATAGTCTAGCTTTTAAAAATCAAACTCTTGCTTGAAATAGAATAATCGGATACTTATAATAAACGTACTATTAAATATATGTTACGCATTTCTCTCTCACTCTGCCCCCCCCCTCTCTCTCTCTCGTTTTAAAATCATAAAAATTAATCTTTTATTTGTACGTATATTGTCGGACCCAAAAACCAAACTGTTTGTCTCACTCTGGGGCCTTTATTTAACCGTTCGATGGGTCAACAAAACGCATTTTGCCCGAGAACCTAGTCAATAAATGTTTTGTTATACCTTTTTATCTTGTGCAGGCTTCCATGATGTAAATTGACTTAAATCACACTGCGGTTAAAATTGGTCAATTTCGTCACTGTCGAACACCAACGATTGCAAATGAAATTTAACTGATCCCGCCCACAATTTTAACATAAGCGGTCCAATTTCTCATCGACAGGTCAAATATCTTACTCCGCGGCCAAACATCGATTTTTTTTTTATGACCGCTCAGTACAACATTAGGAATGCGTATAGATTTATATAGAAACCAATTTTAAAGGTATATATAACAAAATTTTGTGTTGTACTCTGGAAATCTTCAGAATAAACTCTGAAATATTGTAGGAAGCAAATGTCAAAAGCGATTTGTGCATATGTGTACAAATGATAGAGGCTGTATTCGAATGATTAAAATTCTGTATCAGACAAGGGCGGTCTGTGAGAAAATGGATTATCTGTAAAAATCTGAACAGAAGCTTTGAGTTGCTAAAGTCATGGAAAGAGAGAGGCGCTTCACAGTTGCTGATCTTACGCGGTAAAATAAAAAAGAAATAAAACATGGACAAACAAAATTAAATTATACAGGTACGATTGTTAGCAATATAAAATAAAATTGATGGAGAAACGTTTTTAATAAGTGGCTATTGGACCAAACTGAGTGAAATGTAAAGGGAGATTTTTTTTTTTTTTTTTTTTTTTTGAAAACACCATGACGCAATGTTTTTTGACGTTATAATGTAGCTCCAGGGATATCAAACATGCTGATTTTAAAAATTAAGAAAATTGATTTCTGTTAAATCGAATGGAATGAAACTTCAAATAAATATTTTATATGAGAAAATGTGTTCTTTTTTAATATTTCTTGAAAGTAATATAACAAACTTTCCAACAACCCTCGTATTTGCGTAGCGTCGCTAGGTTGACGTCATAACGTCATAGTGTTATTTTCCAAAGAAACTATCTATATTCAGATAGCGTTGTAGGAAAAATGAGTTGAGATAATTACAAAAATTAAGCTGAATTAAAAAGATGACATCTTAGGCATGTTTCAAAAATATCTTCATCAGATTTGGGGACAGGGCCGATTTTGGTCTGTAACGTACTTTCTTCTTTGAAAGCTTTAAAAATTTGTATGTTATAAAACATGTAAATTTTATTATTTTAATCTCTAGGGGACACAAAATCAACTCGCTTCTGAAGATTCCTACATATATGCAAGGAATTATTGTGAATTATTGAGAAACGCCACTTGAAAAATAAACTTCTATTCTTCTATTTTTACATGATTATTGCTGAAATATATATATAAAAACTCTTGAACAACAGTCCATTTGCGAATTTACCTACATTCTTGGGATTTGAAGTCTTCAAGTCATTTTGGGATATTAAGTAATTGCATAAAATAAGGAATTTTTAGTTTATCCATTTTAGTTTATCCATAAATTCATTATATTAGAGTTAGTTATTTTGCATTGAATTTAGCAAAGAATTACTAAAAATGTTGCCAGGGATCAGAAGTTTTCGCTATATATGTAATTCTACTATTTATCCATACTTGTACAAATTAAGTTAACTGTATTTACAAATTTTACTATAAATTGATTTTTTGAATGAGGATCCCTTCGGAAATTGAAATCACAGTATCTTAAAAAAAGGGAGGGGGGTTCAATTTTCCTTTACTTACTAGCTAATATGATGCCTTGAAAGAAGATAATATTTTGTAATAAATCTTTTGATCAGGAGAGAAGGGTTTCGCTTACACCTTGGTGACAGACAAAGACAGGGACTTTGCCGGACATCTTGTTCGTAACCTGGAAACAGCTGGACAACACGTCCCACATAATCTGCTAGAGATAGCTGAAAAGGTAAAATCTTCACTTCTATTTGTTTAGTGTTAAATTAGTACAAGTTATGATGACTAGTGAATCATTTATTTCTGTAAATCAGAGAAATATTACAGATAGTGAAAAGAAAAAGAATTTCATTAAAATTTAATCTACCAATCGATGCAATTTTTTTTTAAAGAAGTCATTCTTGAAGATGACATATTTTGTTAAAAAAGATACTAGTATAAGTATTTTGTCTTTGTCAGAGTAATTTCATTCTATCAGTAAGTGGGTCAATTGAACAATACTCTGTATCATAAATCAAAGGAAGTGTGCATGAAAATTTTATTCTGTTGTGAATTTATTATGAAATTTTTTGCAAACCTTGTATGAAATGATAAAATGCAATTTAAGATGATCGTTAAACACTCAATACATATCATGTAGTATGTTTACATGTACATAGATGTATATATATTTTTACATGTACACATATCTTGTAAATACATGTGTACTAATAAATGTTGATATAGATTTATTCTTATGCCACATGATGATAAATAAGTTTTTTTTTAAATTTATTTTTAAATTTAGTTTTTCAAATATTTGAACAATTCTGCATCACATTTTTTGCACTACATTGACACACGAAACAAGTTATTTAAGGAGTTAAGTAGAAAAATATTTTTCCAATGTAAATATCTGCAGTTAAAGTTAATACCATGTGTATGTACTCAAGCTGAGATGTTAAACTCTTGCCATTTCATCTATAAGAATCTATGCTTTTTTAATGCAGTGTACTTAATAAGTTTACCGTAACTTTTTGTGATCTATTTTAGAATCCATGGTTCAAGAAAATCAGAGGCAAACAGGGCGGTAAAGGAAAGAAATTAAATCTTGGGGGTAAAGGCCTCGGGTTCAAGGAAAGGCCAGGATTGGGGGCAGAAAGTGTAAGTATCAAGGTCAAGGGCCTATTAAAAACAATTACAGTCAAAATTTGTTATCTCGAATATGTCAGGACCTGCATGAAAAAGATATTTGAAACAATCATGTATTATCATATATTAATCTACTTAACCCTGCTACAAAATGACCATTTTCTGTTTTTTTTTTTTTTCGTAGAGTACCAGAGTACAAGATTCCACCAGTCTTGGGAGTTTCCGAGGAATTGGGTCTTCAGCGGGACCTCAGAGTGACCGATTGGCAGCAATGAAAGCTGCATTTTCTGTAAGTACTGTATAAGTGGAATTTTTAGCGAGAAGCAATTTTAGCGATTTTATATTGCCAACAAGAGAAGCTATTACAATAAAGCTAGCGATATTCAATTTTAGCATCCTCAACACAATCCCTAATAATGCCTAAATTAAATCTGCTTACAAGGTATTACTCCTGTTGCTGCCCTCTGAAGGAGACAGTTCATAGGCATAAAAGCACACACTCATTATACCCCCCGCAAACGAAGTTTAGGGGGGGTATATTGGAATCACCATGTCCATCTGTCTGTCCGTCTGTCTGTAGACAAGATTTTGTCCTGAGCGTTTCTTGGAAACTATTGCACAGATCTGTCTGAAAATTTGTACACTTATTATTCACCATATGAAGGTGTGCCAGGGTTAGAAACCCCCTAAAATTACAACTCGCAAATAATTGCGAGTACCAAGAAAGTGAACTCGCAATTTTACAAGACTATTCGCAATTTTCGTAAAAAGTTGAATTTATATAAATTAAATACATGTAACTTAAGGAAAAAGTAACTATTGTACAATACACAAAATGCAACTACAGTGTGGCTTTTATTTAAATTGCTGATTTAAATCAAAAGCATTGTGTTCTGTCATTTTATATAATTTTGCTACAGTTTCAATGCAAAAAAAATTGACTCGCAAGTTTTTGCGAGTTACCTAATTTTTAACTCGCAATTTGGGAATTTTAACTCGCGTTTTGTGAGTTGTATATAGTGAATTTCGAACCCTGTGTGCACCTGGTATTTTCATCATGATTGAATAATTTTTCTGCATTTTACAGGTGTTTCTTTCATTTTTATTATGTGGTTTTGTCCTGACCTTTACTCAAAGACTATTTCATAGAATTGTATGAAAATTTGTACACTCATTATTTACCATGTGAAGATGTGCACCTGGTATTTTCAACATTATTTGATATTTTTTCTGCATTTTACAGGTTTTTTTTTCATTTTTATTGACTTAGTCATTTTGGGTTTATTTCTAAGGTTTGAGACACAGAATCTAGAACATCTGTACAAAAATGTGAACTACTGCTTAAAACTATTCATTAAAACAAAAAAAAAATCACCAAGTATTAAAAACAATTTTTACATTACACAGCAGATAGTGTAAATCCATTTGTCCCTTGGGACTAATGAGTGGACATCATCCTGTTAGAGAAAAATTAATGAGTTCAGTGTGGGAAGTTGTTAGGGCATCTCTGATCAAGCATGTGTTATCTATATCTCCTGGGAATTTAAAGATCTCTGTTCTTTAATTCTCTTAATTGTAATTTATTGTCTGTCATAGTACATAGTTACTGGATGACCAGCCTTTCATTTTTAAAATGAATTTGATATAAATTTATCAAGATTAATTTGATTTTGTAATTAATTGATTTTTTTTTCAACAATCAATGCAGAATGTCATGTCTCAAAAAGATGACAGATAGTTGCAATTTATTTTTTCAATGTATTTAAAAAAACAATGTATCTACAATGTATTGGTATTGACGTTTTATTAGGCTGTTCCTTGGTTTCATTCATTAAAAAAATATAATGAGCAATTATTTTTTCACTCTAAATGTTAATAAGAAAACACCTCTTAGATCCATAAAATATTGGTGATTTGGCACCTCTGAAAAACCCAGCGGGGGGTATTTGTCCCTTTTGGACAGTTCTAGTTTTCATTGTACATACATGTAATTATATATTTCTGAAAAAAAAATACAAAACTGGACAGAATAAGAATAGTCCATCTAAATTTTATTAGGTAAAACAGTTTCATAGCTATTGAGCAAAAAATTAAAAAAAAAAAATTGTTGTTATTTGGATACTCATCGTTAATTCAGAATTTATAAATGGAAAAGAAATAATTGCACAATTTTGATTGTTACGACATAGTTGTGTAGTAATTTCCCTCATTGCAGGCTCAATTTAAATCCAATTTTGTGGCAGCGGAGTCCACAAGTATGCCGAAAGTGGAACCAGGAATATACAACCCCATCAACAGTAGCAGTAATCGCAAGAAAAAGAGTCGGTGGAATTAGGTCATTTCAAAAACCAAGAAGAGGGTCATCTGGAATGTGGATGAAAGTAGTTCATTCCCTGTTCATATGATGTAAACTGAATAGACTCGGTTTTCACCTCCAGTGAAACAATATGTATTTCATCTGATCCTGGAACAACAGTATCTGTTCAAAAATGTGAATGGCAGTAAAATCTAATTATTTTTTAAATGAATGGTTAACATATATTGAATGTGGACTGGTAATTTTTACTGTGGTTTGGTTACACCATGCCTTGTTATTGGACTTGAAGAAAATGTCTGAACTGAAAATTTTTGATTTTCTGATATAGAATTATCTTTTTACGAACACTGTTTAACACATAAGTGGCGGGAGAGAGATTTCTTCACAGTTATGTATACACCGTTTGAGTTGGTTTGAATTAATGTTGAACCTGTTAGTTTTGCTTGAAATGTGAATTTTTAAATTTTACAAAGTGGAGATATCATCTCCTAGCATTAACACATTGATCAAAAGTTGAAGCCATTAATTGTAATCAAATTGAGCTTTCATGAAGTACAGTATATTTGTATTTATTCAGAATTAAATTTTTAACATTTTGTTATGTCAAGGAAAAAAAATCCAAATTGTGCTTGGGTCCTTATTTTTCAAGGAAATCCAATCTGCATTTTTTTTTTCCAAATCTTGAAATGTGCCGAGGAGTGGAGAACACTATAAACTTTCTTATAATTTCAAGTAAATGTGTGTTAGCAAATTCTCTAGTTACTTTTGTTTATTTAGTATTCATCCAGTGTCCATAGTACAAATTTTTTGAATGCTTTTCTCTTTGATGTTTGTACACCTTAAGATCTGACAAAACTTAAAATATCCTCAGAAATTTAATTAACAGGAAAGTAATGGTGTTCTTAGTGATCACATGGTTAATAAATTGAAAATTGACATTTTTTATTTTCACAAAATTTTTAATTTTTAGATGGAATCACTTATTTACTGTCAGATGAAGTCTTACTTCATAAGTATTGAAATCATACAAAAATCTACAACAGTTATGAAGTTTATAAAATCATGAATTTGACTGCATCTTTTAGTACTGATTCAGCACTTTGCTGGTACACTAAAGACAATTTTTTTTAAACAAAATTTTGAACTTATAAGTCCTTACTACAGGAGAAACAGTAAGTACTAATTCCTTTTCAAATCTTTCACTAATTTGAAAATGAATTGGAACTCTTTTGTATTAAGTCTCAGTATCCTTTTTCACAAAAATTCTTACAACTAATATTAAAATTTGACAAGTCTGAAATTGCTTTCTAATAAAGACAATTATTATTTCTGAAGAATAATTCACAGAATATTGTAATGTAATAGAAATATAAGATTTTTTGTAATCTTCAACAATTAAGGAACGTATAGAAGAATTGGAAAATTTTAATCTTTAATAGTCGTAAGATTTTTTGTGAAAGGGGCTACTGGATTTGATATACCCGGTACATGTAATAAACCCAACTTTTTGCAAATTTGATTTAAAAATAAAGTTTAAAAATTACTACATGATATATTTTGGTTTTATTTCAGCAGTAATTTTTTGTATCTTTTTTGGATATGAGAGTCACTGAATAAATATATTCGAGAACTAGTTTCTTTTGCAAAAAAAATTTTTGATTTATTGAAATTCAAATTTTGGCAACCATATTTTAATGAACTAGGTGTGAGTGAGAGATTATTTTATTAGATGATATGCAGCTTATTAATGAAGGAAGTTTATTTGAGAGAAATGCATTTCAATCTTTCAAATAAATGCAGTATTATAAAACATAAAGCTTTTTGTCTATGATTGACTAATTTGTACATGTCAGTTATGAAACTGCATGTGTCCTTGCAAGAGTGAAGAAACATTTCACAGAGTATTTTTACTTGTGACTTCATAATGATATCGACGGTGAACTTTGGCATGTGACTTTCAATCAAGATCTTGGGGATTGCCTAAAAAGAATAACAGCAATGTTGAATGAAATTCCATGTAATTCTCAGTTGTGACCTTTAAATTACTGCATTTACAGTAAGTTAAACCCATCTCTGAGCCTTGAGATTCATAGGGCAAGCACTTATTCCCGGTTTCTCTGGTATTAGCAGATGACTAAATGGGAGTCATTGATTCCCCCTTGATGGGACACCACTTCCATCATAGGTTAAATTTCCAGCATATAAGCTGGTACCAATTTCAGCTTGATGGATTTAGACAATGTAGATAACATGCCAACGGTGGAGTCTGAGCTAATGCCTTTGTGTTACAGAATCTTTATGACATTTTTTTTGGTTTTTTTTTGCTATATCTTTAACAGTCTGGGCGATTTCCAAATATGGAAGTCAAGAACGATAACTGAAAGTTGCTATAAATATACATCAACGTAAATATTTTCTGCAAAATCAGACAACAGCATTTTTACACACCCAAAACATATTTCAGAGGAACAAATGCAAATTAGCTCATTCCAACATCTCAACGATCTGTTCAACATCAATTTTTTTTATTACCCAATATAGTAGATATCTTTTTATTTACAAATAAATCTCGCGCCATTTTTATTTGTAAATAAAAAGATATCTGCTATACTTTAAACATAACATAGTAGATAGAATTATATTTTATTTATAAATTGAGTTGGGGAATGCCTTATGATGATATTAGCGTCGTAAGATGTTATTGATTTTTTAGATAGAATATGATTTATAAAGTAAAAATAAACATATTATGCATAAAATTTATTTGAATTGACCAAATAAACCTTGAGTTCTCTAGGGTTCTCTGTTTAGACAGTCGACATAATCTGCTAAAATTCATACAATATCATTTTATACACATAATTTAAATGAGAAAGCAACTTGAAGATACGATAAATGTATTTTTTTTTTATTTGCTAAACAATATACCTCCACTTTACACAGAAAATCTGAACAATAATGATTACAAAGTATTGTAAACAATATTTATAATCGGGCTCGTTCTTTCAATAACTTTACTTTCACTTTAAGAGTTTTCCGTGGTGAGTAAGTTACCAAGTGTTTGGTACATGCTGTAACCTCGGTCACGGTGCGTATAATTCATGCAATTTGCAGAGTAGTAGGAGGGAAGTTGTTAAACAGTTTACCATGGTAATCTCCTCTTTTTTTAAGTTGAAAAAAATGCTGCCAAATTCCAGCTACAATATAAATGAGCTGGAGTTACCTCTCCTTATATGATATGAAAAAAAATCCCCCTCTTTTTTCATAACTGCCGATCTATAGCTCATTGATTTGAACAAAAAAAATCTATAACAAGTTGCATGTAAGAGTTAAAAAGTAAAGTTGACATTCGAAGAAAGTATAATCTTTTGGTATTGTATAAGTTGAGACCACTTACAAAAAGTGGAATATAATCAGATAATATTCTCTTTAGAGAAGTGGACAGGCTTTCGCCTATACATCCATGGATGTAGGCAAAAGCCTGTCCACTTCTCTAAAGAGAACTTACCAACAAAAATTTGACCTCATGACCTTGACTTGGTTGTATATTCATTTGCCTTAAAATGGGTTTGCCCTTGACCCCGTTCACTCTATATCTTGTTCGCCCAAAGTCCATTTGTTCTTTCTATGTAGTCGGTTAAACTTTCGTTATTTCATTTGATTTGATTGAATTTCATGAATTTCTCTATTTAGATTACAATTTGTAATATCCCCAATACTTGAATTTTCAGTATAGATGAAGAAATAAAAAGAAACTCTTAAGTAATCGATGTGATACACGTTAATTTATTAGTAATGTTTTATAACATTATATTAAGTTTAGAATTAAAAGATAAGTAATAAACCTGTTGCTCCGACGCAGCTTGTCCCCAATTTAAAATGGCCTATCAACATGATTAATGTCACTCTCAATTTCCTTTATTATTTTCAAAACATACATTTAATACGAATCTTAAATAACAAAACAAAACAATTAATGAAAGTATTCCCTAATTTACCGTACTTATGTAATAAATTAACAGCAATTAAACTGATTACATTGATAAACATTGAAATCGGAAATAAAGTCAATACTGATGGAAAGGAAATTTATATATTATATATTTTACTTAATTCTATTTAATAAAAAAATCAACAATAATGATGACATAATTAAAATATCACCAATAGGGCGAACAGGATATATAGCGAACGGGATGCAGGGCGAACGAGATTTATACATGCGAACAGGTAGATAGGGCGAACGGACTCAATACCCCTTGCCTTGGAGTTTGACTTAACTTTGGCCATAACCTGTGAATAGTTGGTGCTAGCTAGTTCTTTCTTATTTAATAAATGTATTTCTTGTAACAAAACCTTTCATTGGGTACAGATACATGTAACAAACATTTTTTATCTCCTGCCCTACATGTATGGGGCATCAGTACTAGTGTTTCACAAACACATCTTTTAATTGTCCCCATTTTTTAAACTGTAAATTTATATCATAACCCAACAGGCTTTTATATCCCATTTGGGTGAGTAGTGCCTGGAGTCTAATAAATGTATTATATAATGCCAGACTGTGGATATCAGGCTGGTTTGTTCAATATCATTGTAAAAAGGTTCCTGGTATTTTGTTCGATTCCCAGTCCAGCCATTTTCTTATTTCCTGTTGCATTTGGTGCTAGCTGAGTAGCTCTTGACAATCCCTGGACTTTCAGGTGAAAACATGCCAATGGCCAAAAGATCTGAGTTTGTGTCTTTGAGAGCAAAAAAATTTACCTTTTCCTCAAAGTAGTTTTGCTTTGAAGACATTTCCATCATCAATTTTATAAATCAACGTGTTTTTTTTTTGCACTAGATTCACAGATTGAATAATAAAAATGCAAGTAAACACAATGTTGAAGAATCAAAATCTAAATGAAAGTAGAAAAACAATACTTATTAATAATTAAGGTAAGCTGATATGAATAGTAACATTGTCTGTCTGTTACCAGCATGTCCACCTCTTAGAATCTTGGCTATGACTGTTAACAAGTCAAAACTTCAACTTGCTGCAGAATCGTTTGATTGGTTGAGAAGTAATACCCATTTGCACATGTAAATTAGTCAGGTCATTAGAGAGGTCGTGTCACAAGTCATTTAGAATAATCATATCCTATTGTATGAGAGGTGCGTGTCGGGCCAAGGCTTAAATTGAACTATTGCTGTCACCTTAAGCCCTGTATCTCTCATATGGTAGAAAACTCATAAACTAACTCTCAAATATTATGTACATGTTGGGTGAGAACGGGAACAGTATGATATTTTCTGCTGAACTTGACATATATTTTCTGAAAATTAAGAAAATAAGGTTTTTGTAAAGCTAGACACAAGAAGTTCTTGCGTCATTATAATATTGATTAATAAAGTATTTGCTACATTGTAAATTACACTGTGCAATTGAAGAAAACATCTTTCGACAAGCTAAGTTTATAAAGTTAGAAGTTTAAGGGTCAGTTAAGACAACCAAATATCATGCTTTGTTCTTTTAGATTTTAAAGACCAGATGATAATTAATTTATCCCATTTGTTTCAGGCTTGAGAGATACTGCTCTGCAGTAATTTTAGCATATAAATCAAAACAAGAAAATATCTAACCAGAAGAAAATTTGAAGGTACATCTATCCTGTCAAGTCTTAAAGTAGTTGAAAATAGAAATCTGGGGAATTGTTAAAATAAATGTCAGTTTGTTTATAATCATTGGTTTTAATATCCTACACATGTAGCAATAATTTTTTTATAGACATATTTTAGCTGCATTAAATGAAAAAAAATGTCAGAGAGAGAGAGAGAGAGAGAGAGAGAGAGAGAGAGAGGATCAGCTGTTGCAGCCAGCTTCATCATCTTGATTATTCATTAACTCTCAGAATTCCTATAGCCATCAGGGTTTCTTTTATGAGTGAGAATTCACTTTGCATGCTGTGTTGTACTTCTTCTGCATGGCTTCTCATTCTTAATCTGTTGATAGGAACTGTGAGAGAATAAAATGTCTAAAAAGATTACTTGTCACAGGAAGTTGTCGGAATTGATGGATTGGGGGAGAAGAGGAGTCCAGTAGTCCATGTCTGAAAATTACAGACCTTAAATTACAGAGAATTAAAACACTCATGAATGTGTGTAATACTCTGTGAAAAAAGTAAAAATGTATGGACAAGAAAAGCTTTCCTATAGCTATAAGCATGTTTTGCTTGAATTTATGAAATAAATTTATGTGAATAATGTGAAAATGTTATTTCTATTTTAGATTTTTTTTTTCACATATTATCAGTTTACATTCTATGTGTATTTAACCTTAAATTATTACTTTATTTTACATATGTATTTATCTTTACAGAATATGCACTTTGGAAGTGAAAGAGAACTAAATGTGACAATGTAAGATATGACACATAACAATATTGCTGCCCTGTAGGAAGGAACTAGCAGGTAAATAATTTCTAAATAGGACCAATGGTTACCATGGTTACAATGTAAACTTCTCTGTAGTGAGATTTTTTATTACATTTTCAACAGTGAAATACTGTAATTTATTATATGAAATTAATTAAAAGTTGATATTATCAATATTAGCATAGGGATCACTCTCTAATGTTATGCATTGAATGAGGAGATTCTTGTTTCAGAATGATACTGAACCTGCATCGGTTATCTGTCTTCATGCCTCATGAGAACTTAGTTCTTTAATTAATAGTCACAAATTTTCATCTATTTACAATATGTTCAACATTTTTAATCTTAGAGCTTTACCATGTAATGAATTCTTACTTCGATTTGTAATTTATGAATCTTTTCACTCAGATTAATATACATGTAGTTTCCAAGGTTAAACACTTCTGTCATATTTGTTGACTTTTGTTAACCTGAAAGGTATATATACCTCAATCTTTTTTGCTTCAGCTCTTTCAAATCAAATCTATAAGGCAGAGTTGACTCAAAGCATCTTTTGAGCCTTGAGTGTGCAAGAAAATTAGAATAGGGCAAAAAAAATGACATGACAATATTACAAAAAAAAGAAGGAAAAAAAAGAATTATATGCATTAATTTGGATTTTCTGACTCAATCTACAGCTATTATGTTGGTGCTCATTAGAGTGTTTATACACGTTATATGACTGTTTTCCCCTTGTTCCTCCATCACAGACACATAATTCAGCCATTACAGGTAGTTACCAGTCTTTTGTCCCTACCAAACTCGGCTTTTATCTCTCGTTGATCGCTAAGCTCCAATCACAGGCAGGAAGCTGATAATTACCTGAAGTCGGATATCACATCATTAGAAGGACATGCAATTCTCGAGAAACATTAAGAAAAAAAAGGCCTGTCTGATAATCTGCAGTCAATAAAAAATTAATAATGTGGGAGAATGAAATACTTAATAAATTCTATGATTTAATTCATTCATAATTGAAAAGTACATTTAGTTTGACAGTTTTAACCTCAAGATATTCATTAACTTTATAAGTACATGCATTTTATTAGCTCACCTAAACCAAAAGATCAATTATCAGTTTTGCTTTTCTGATTGAAATTTGTCCATTGCCTGTTGTCTTTGTTGTTGTTATTGTAAACATTTCACATATTCATCTTCTTCTCCAGAACCATTGGTCCAATTTGAACCAAACCTAGCACAGAGTATCTCTTGGTAAAGGAGATTCAAATTTTTCCAAATGAAGTGCCACGCCATCTTCCAAGAGGAGATAATAAAGAAATAGTGAAAATTGCATGGGGTCATTTAAAAATCTTCTCAAGAACCTCTGGGCCAGAAAAGATGAAACTTTAGTGAAAGGTTTCTCAGGAAGGGTATATATCAAGTATGTTCAAATCATGACACCCAGGGGTACCATATGACCACTATGGGTGATCAAAGTTTTACATAGGAATACAAAGGAAAAATCTTCAAAATTCTTCTTCTCAAGAACAGCAAAGTCTTGATTAGTCATATTTATATGGAAGCATCCTCAGGTAGTGTAGATTCATTTTTCTTCAAATCATGCCCCCAAGAGGTAGGGTAGGGCCATGAAGGGCAATCAAAATTTTAGATACACATAGAAATATATAGTAAAAATCATCTTCTAGGGAACAGCAAAGTCATGATACATGTAAGTCATATTTATATGGAAGCATCCTCGGGTAGTGTAGATTCAAGTTTGTGCAAATCATGATGCCCCAGGGTAGGATTGGGCCACAATATTTTATTTTAAATGTACAAAAGAAGATGTAGGGGAAAACCCTACTGATAAAGAACAGAAGGACCATAGTAACTCAGGTGAGTGTTGTGGCCCATGGGCCTTTTGTTCGTATATGTATACGTGAGGACAGAGGACATAATCTTTTTATAACATATATTAAGAGTTATTTCCCTTATATTCTGCAAAATTGTTGCCTGTTACATGTATACTTATGTAAGCAGTCCCCCAAATGATAAGAGATATAAAGACAATGGATATATTGATCAGTTGCTCAATAATTAATTAGTTTAATAAAATATGAATATCATTGCAGTGAAAGATTTAAGGCTATTTATAGTAACACTTGCTACGAACAAAAAAATTGATGCATGGATTGTATATAATTTTCAATTTAATTTTGGTTGTAAATGAATCAAATACCAAATTCCTTAAATGTGAAGAAATTGTAAATTTTCTATGCAAATATTATATGTATTCCTAATTCTCACTTTTCGTCATTCCCCTTATAACTGTACATGTATATACATTAAATTTTATTTTTTTAAGAATCGCTGTATATTAGGACACTATATGCTGAGAAATCTTGAATAAAAATTAAACCTTACAAAGTTAAACTTACTTTTTTATTTATACATAAATATAGGTAGATCTGGACAGGTATATATTTTCAATATTTTTGAAAAAAAAGTTTGTAGCAAGTGGCCTTATAAGGAAATAAAACACTCTAAAGGCATGCTCTTATAAAAGACTATTGGAAGGAAAAGCACTGATGTTTAAAATTTGCTATGGAATTTTTATAGGAAATTGTAAAGCCATAACTCTGTCTAATGAAACAGCAGATGATTTGAGAAAACTTCAATCAATAGAAACATACGACTGAGAAGTGTAATAAAACCCTCTAATTACGGATTTATTGCAGATTTACTTTAGAAGCTTGTCACTGTTGCGATTCCGCTGCAGGAATTATGAAATTCCCTAATGAACGGGATGTACAAGCATTCTGGGAATGGAGGGGATTTTGAACATTAAAAAGATTGAGTATCAGCATGATCAGGCTTTTACAGATAGATGTTTTCAGCTGAAACGAATAATGGATAAAGTAAGGGGTCATGCATGCATTGTCAGTATTTCTCAAGACTTTACCTAAGATTTTTTTTACCCTTCGTTAATATTAAAAGAAGTAAATTAGCTTACATGCAATGGAATCTCTCAGATTTTTATGCATTTTCAAGGTACATGTCAATTTCTTAAGTTGTTGTCACTCAAAGACAGCTCAACAGAAGGGCCTAAGAAGAGAAGAAACGGAAAGTGAAAATGTTAATAAGCCCCACAGGATTAACTTATGAATAGAAAGTTTTCATTTAATATCTCATGTAACATGTATTGGGTTGGGAGTGTGTGTTTGTTGAAAGGGGGTGGGGGGTGGGGAAGGGAGATACTGATGCACTGTTAACTTATAAAATTTGAAATTTTTCGGTAAAATTGAAAATTGAATGCTTGACAATTCTTCATTTCCTGCAATGAAATATTTTAATTAATATTAACCCTGCACACATTGTTAAACGAATATTAGAAAAACCTCAAATGTGACATTTTTTCAGATTTTGCAATTGTATATAATATATTAATTACAGTAATTCATTGTTGAAAATGTAATCAAATATATATATATATATATATATATATATATATATATATATATATATATATACATATATATATATATATATATATATATATATATATATATATATATATATATATATATATATATATATATTTACATTTGCAAATGTTTTCCCTTATATAACACTATTGAAAGCAACGCGTATCTGTATCCATATAAACACAGGTTCCTCGCATCATAAACGTTCGACGTAATTTCAAAGTGACGTCATAAAGGGTTGACGCTCAAACAATGGATCAAATACGTGCCGTTGAGTTTGAAAAATAAAACATTTCACGAGTTAAAGATTATAATCAGGAAAACATAAAATATGAATAAGTCATAAATGTAAATATAAGTAATAAGGTATCATTTTTAAACATCTATTGGATATAAATACGGGTTGGTACGAGATCAAATTTACCATAAAGCCCTTCGGGCTTTAAGGAATTTGATCTCGTGACCAACCCGTATTTATATCCCGATAGATGTTTAAAAATGATACCTTATCCCATTCACGGGCTCACGGTGGTACACCAAAATTCACGGGAAATGAAAATTTGTAGCGTATTCTGAATTTTTTTACCGTAAACCGCCATTTCTCTTTCATTCTCACTCTCGCAACATCGGAAATCTTGTTTGATGTGTGACTTGCTGCGTTTGGTTAATGTAACAAAACATCATGAAGGACGGTGTGAAACATTCCAGCGATAATTACATTGTAATTAAAACATATCAAAGATTTTTGTTGGGCTGAATATTTTTAAAAGGACCATCATTTAGGTTTTTTTCCAACTGTAATTAGTTAAAATTTTGTCAATAGAAATTAAAGACGTTTACAAGAGGAAACTTTTTTTTCTTTGCTTATAGGCATAAGTATTATCCTTTCTAACACAGTAAGAGAAATGATTTTAGCATCATTAGAAAAATGCAGATGACTGGAGATGACCAGACTCTTGCATTTAACACTGTACTGTGGAAGTCTTTTTACCAAATTCAAAATTCACCTATCGCATTGATTTTTCGTCAATATTTTGTACAGGTTTTTGTACAGTTTTTTGATGAACAATGTATAGTATTTTCACCTAAATTCCAGTATTTTGATGACTCTTGTACAGTATTTTGGTCTAAAAATTATCACATGTATGACATATACAAAAGGGTTTTCTACAATTCAAGTCAAAAATCTATGAATAAATCTTTTGAATAATGAAAGATTTATATATTAATCTGTTTTTTCATTGATTCCACAATCATTATGTAGAAAATTTGAATTGCTCCAGATCGGCAGTATTTTAAATTCTGTAACAACTAGAAATGCATTTAGTATAAATTGATTATAGTCATAGGGGCTTTTCTTCCGAATTGTTAAATGTAAAGTTTAAAAAAGACGTACCACATCTATATACATAAACTCTACAAAGGACGAAAGCTCTCATCTTGAAACTCACTTTAGCAACTATTTCTGGACTCTAAAGCATTAATTTATTTCATTGCCATAGTTCTGTCCACTACAATGATGATTTTCCTAAATGTTCATGCGGTTGTCAGTTGTCAACACATGTTTAATCGAAAGAAAACGGATACAATTTCTTGGATTTGGGGCTCATTTTTCTAGGGGACAGAACTATGGTAATGAAATAAATTAATGCTTTAGAGTCCAGAAATAGGTGCTGAAGTGAGTTCCGGTATTTTTTCCAATATGAGAGCTTTCGTCCCTTGTAGAGTTTATGTATATAGGTGTGGTACGTCTTTTTTAAACGTGGTTTTTCTTGACTGAAAGTGTCAGAATCTCTATTTTAAAAACTAAGTGTATTTAAAGAAGATTCAATTTTTTTAAAATTTACTTTACATTTAACAATCCAGAAGACAAGCCTCTATCAGGGTTCGAAATTCACTATATACAACTCGCTAAATGCGAGTTAGAATTCCCAAATTGCGAGTTAAAAATTAAGTAACTCGCAAAAACTAGTGAGTTGATTTTTTTTCCTTGGGAAAAAATCAGTCCCTTCTTGGTTATAGTTTTCATTTTGGTTATGTATTTTATTTTCCCCTTCTTTAAATATCAGCATGGCTATTTTTTTTTTTTTAAACAGCAGTTAGGAGAGGGTGCTGAAGTCAAATGAACAGCACCAACAATGATGATCATCTGTTTCATTTGAAATCTTCAAAAATAATAGGCATGGGAAAAGGGTTAATTATAACCCTCGAAAAAAAAAAAAGTTGTGAATGAGTAATTTGTGAAACTCTATTATAAAATTTGTAAGAACTTTGTCACTTTTTAATAATAGATGTATAAATACATGTACAGTAGTTTAATTCCTCATATTGCAGTTCAATTATCAAGATAAAGTGAGAAAAAACATGCATTGAAACTGTAGCAAAATTATATAAAATGACAAAACAAAGCTTTTGATTTAAATCAATAATTTAAATAAAAGTCACACTGTTGTTGTATTTTGCGTATTGAACAGTAGTTACTCTTTCCGTAAGTTACATGTGTTTAATTTTTATTTCAAAAAGGCTGTTCTAAGAAAATTGCAAGTAGTCTTATAGAATTGCTAGTTCACTTTAATGGTACTCGCAATTATTTGTGAGTTGTAATTTTAGGGAGTTTCTAACAATGCTCTATGATTATAGTGGCCAGGAATCTCCACGATTCATGATCACATTCTAATTGATTTTGTTTTCTTTATCCTCTCCATATATTTTGCTTAAGTTTTGAAAATTCATAATGTACTTATAAAGTAAATTTTACAAAATTTTGAAAAAGTTTGTCTTTATGATGTAATTAATAAAACACTATACCCAAAGCAAGTCAAATCTGTGCAGGTTAGCAGCACAGGCACAGGAAGAAATGTCACAATTATTTGAAAAAGTCCTCTAATCCAGATTTTATTGCAGGCCTAAATCTATCAGAATCAACACTTGGGGGAGATTTTTATTTTCAGTCAAATCACAAGGGATGGGGGCTGTCTTTTTTATACTCTGTGTTTTATTTTATTTTCAGTGTAGAGCTGGTGGCGTATTGATTTTTCTTTACATTAGCTATTAGTCACTGCCTTTTCTGGTGACAAACAGAACAGAGCAAACACGCTGAGAAAGTGAGCAGCCGTGGGAGTTCCGGCTTTCTCCTCCCTGGGCTACAGAAAGAGGGGGATGTGGATCTGATGTACAGGTACTTCCTGGCGTAACTGTTTACCTGTGGATCTAGAACATCATACCAGTATTGGTAAGTGAATAAAGAGAGATAACTCTTCATTGTCTGTTTGAAATGGTCCCATTTCTCCTTTTACTGTGACAGTAATAATGTTGAATATTATGTTATATTTACAATGGATATGTACTTTTCTTATAAAATGTGTTTCATAAAGCACGTTATTAATAAGCCTGTTAATTAGTATGTCAGCACAACTGTCTGTGTATAATTATTGATGAACATCAAAAATTTATAATTCAATGCCTTATTATGTTTTGATGGACCAGTGCATGATTTTACCCTTGAATCCAGACGCATAAAAGGATCCTGTCCTTATTGAGAATTAACTTTTTTTTGCCCAAAATTTAGGTAAAAATTCCCAAATAAGCACATTGAAATTTTCAGTGCTTTTTATAAGCTCACCTGAGCTGAAAGCTCAAGTGAGCTTTTCTGATCACCTGTTGTCCGTCGTCCATCCGTCTGTCCATCCGTCCGTCTGTCTGTCTGTCCGTCCGTCCGTCCGTCTGTAAACTTTTCACATTTTCAACTTCTTCTCAAGAACCACTGGGCCAATTTTAACCAAATTTGGTACAAAACATCCTTGGGTGAAGGGGAGTTTAGATTGTAAAAATGAAGGGCCAAGCCCCCTTCAAAGGGGAGATAATCAAGAAAAGACAAAAATTGGGTGGGGTCATTAAAAAACCTTCTCAAGAACCACTGGGCCAGAAAAGCTGAAACTTATGTGGAATCATCCTGG
The DNA here is from genome assembly GCF_033153115.1 of Saccostrea echinata. Taxonomy (NCBI): domain Eukaryota; kingdom Metazoa; phylum Mollusca; class Bivalvia; order Ostreida; family Ostreidae; genus Saccostrea; species Saccostrea echinata. Next base: position 2,392,935 of record NW_026889777.1, read on the forward strand.
GGTAGTGTAGATTCTAAATTGTTCAAATCATGACCCCCGGGGGTAGGGCAGGGCCACGATAGGGAATCCAAGTTTTACATTGAAATATGTAGAAAATATCTTTAAAAATCTTCTTCTCAAGAACCACTGGGCCAGAAAAGCTGAAACTTAAGTGGAAGCATTCTGGGGTAGTGTAGATTCTAAATTGTTCAAATCATGACCCCCAGGGGTAGGGCGGGGCCACAATAGAGAATCCAAGTTTTACATTGAAATATATAGGAAAAATCTTTAAAAATCTTCTTCTCAAGAACCACTGGGCCAGAAAAGCTGAAACTTATGTGGAATCATCCTGGGGTAGTGTAGATTCTAAATTGTTCAAATCATGACCCCTGGGGGTAGGGCGGGGCCACAATAGGGAATCCAAGTTTTACATTGAAATATGTAGAAAATATCTTTAAAAATCTTCTTCTCAAGAACCACTGGGCCAGAAAAGCTGAAACTTACGTGGAATCATCCTGGGGTAGTGTAGATTCTAAATTGTTCAAATCATGACCCCCAGGGGTAGGGCGGGGCCACAATAGGGAATCCAAGTTTTACATTGAAATATATAGGAAAAATCTTTAAAAATCTTCTTCTCAAGAACCACTGGGCCAGAAAAGCTGAAACTTATGTGGAATCATCCTGGGGTAGTGTAGATTCTAAATTGTTCAAATCATGACCCCCAGGGGTAGGGCGGGGCCACAATAGAGAATCCAAGTTTTACATTGAAATATGTAGAAAATATCTTTAAAAATCTTCTTCTCAAGAACCACTGGGCCAGAAAAGCTGAAACTTATGTGGAATCATCCTGGGGTAGTGTAGATTCTAAATTGTTCAAATCATGACCACCAGGGGTAGGGCGGGGCCACAATAGGGAATCCAAGTTTTACATTGAAATATATAGGAAAAATCTTTAAAAATCTTCTTCTCAAGAACCACTGGGCCAGAAAAGCTGAAACTTATGTGGAATCATCCTGGGGTAGTGTAGATTCTAAATTGTTCAAATCATGACCCCTGGGGGTAGGGCGGGGCCACAATAGGGAATCCAAGTTTTACATTGAAATATGTAGAAAATATCTTTAAAAATCTTCTTCTCAAGAACCACTGGGCCAGAAAAGCTGAAACTTACGTGGAATCATCCTGGGGTAGTGTAGATTCTAAATTGTTCATATCATGACCACGGGGGGTAGGGCCACAAAAGGTATAACAACGTAGGAAATCAGGTGAAGAACAGCAGGGCCAAAGTTACTCAGGTGAGCGTTGTGGCCCATGGGCCTCTTGTTTAAAAAGAAATTAGAATCTTGTTTGTTTGTTTGCTGTTTAATGTCCCTTCGAGAATTTTCACTCATATTGAGACACCACCACTTGCTGAGGGGGGGGGGGGCGCAAATTTAGACCTGCATATACTCTGCACTTATGGCTTTGAGCAGTGAGGGAACTTTTTCATGCCAGCTGAAACCTACTGAAACAGGGGACCTCTGTTTATAAGGTCTCATCCAAAGGACTGGTTTCCAAGTCACAGAGTGGATTCTAACTCATAACATGGGCATCAACTCCTTACTCTGGGACTCTATAGAGCAAACTCTCTAACCACTGTGCCACGTGGCTGACTATGATGATTCCTAAAGAGATGGGAATAAGCTTTTATTCTACAGAAAAACATAATATGAGACATCAGTATTTCCAAATGTTTCCAGTTTTCTTATTTAAAATTTCAAGTTGAACGAGTACAGGGCCCTGCACCAAAAAAGGTCAATTTAGCCCCTGATTAACTTGGATGGTTTAACCTTAAAATTTCACATCAGACTCCTTGTATCATCACTGAGAATCAACTGCTCAGTATGTAAAATATGATGTAAATTTAAGTAAATTTAAATCGCGTAATAATTGTCTCCATAGGATCAGAATATCATCGCTGACTATAATTGATTATGCAGATGCAGGAAATCTATTGTCATTGTTATAGAATGAAATATGGAGATAACGAACAGTATTCAAACACTTCATTAGACTGAATTCATGTACTGTCTTACTTACTTTTCCAAGGTTTCTATAATTGTAAAACAGAACAAGTGCACTTTCAAAATGATATTAAAACTCAATGAGATTTTTAATTTAATTTTTCTATTGAAGGAATTAAAAAACACCATTGAAAGAAATTAGATAATACATCTACATGATAATACATCTACGTGTATTAAAGGACACTGCTTACATATATATATAATTATAAGTCATATTGTGTTCTGATCATTTTTTTTCTGAATAACAATCAATATGGCGCTTCTGGTTCATATGATTATTGTTTATTATTTTCACGTCAATTTAAAAACCCAAGTAAATTTGCAATTCAATAGGAAAACTGAGAAAATATCCTTACAAAGTCTCTAGACAGATTTTGATATACATGGAGTTATATCTAATCATTTCAGTATCTTTCTTGTCTCTTTTATCCTATATCTCTTTAAAAAAAAAGTTAGTACTTGAACAAGCCATGTATTTAAAAATGGTCCATAAAAATGTTAATTGCTTAGATTAATTAAGTTATAATATGGTTTGTATTTCACTGTGTCCTCCATAGCTTTTGAATGATCTATACATGTATATACTTCACTATTTAATATACAATGTATATTTGTATATTAAATGTAAAGGTCATGCATAAATGCAACAAAGGTTTATAAATTAAGTTGTTAATGGCTAAATATATATTTTGCAGAAAAATTAATTCATCCAAGGAAATCATCAAAATTTTATGTCATATCTCAGCATAGATTTTGTCCTTGTGGTTTATAATAGTTATTCTTGAAAAGTCGTGCAATATTAATAGAATTATTTTAAAATAGCCTGTGGTGAAATAAAAATAAAGGCAGAGTTATAAGGGAAGATTTATGTGTATACACATTCTTTGGTTTGAAAGTTCTCATGAAGATTTTTTAATTCAGGTTTAAGCCCTTTTAAGTTGTTAATTTATTTTTTGGGTAATTTAATTGTGATTAAATTTGTAACTGATCTGTTTAGGTCAATCAGATTGATCCAATAATTATAGTGTATAAGTACAAAAGTTACTTTTTTATTAATTGAAGTTAACGAAAAACAAATGAGATTAAATTTTTATACATCTTAAGGCTAGAACGTCTAGGGCGTGCAGTGAAAATTAATGAAGGAATTAGTTCATGTTAAAGACATTTAATGAGATGAAAAAGATTAAACCCAAACTTGGGAGAGTGGCCAATAGATATATACTTTCTCATGGCCTGTTTGAAACACCTTTGTCAGGAGGTTTCTCACAATGGTTAATTAACATAGTTTAATTTCTTCTGCGTCTTTCAGGAAGAAAGTTTTCAGACATGCAAGTGGTATTGTACATGGGAATGATTTGACGATACAAATTCAAGGTTAGTGAATAACTTTTATTAACTTTTATGATTCATAACCATGCAGTGTATAATATTACTTAATTCTGTATTGCTTGCGTGTTGCAAAGGATTTTTTTTCCTATGAGATTAAATTTTGTCATTCGCAAAAATGATACATGAAATGACAGCATATAAATTAAGTCTCTTCTCTGTAAATCAAAATGAGAATGCTGTGACATTTTGTACTAAGTAGATATTCCCTTGCTCTTCCCTGAAGATGAGTTATTTAAGGCTTATTTTATTAATTTTTGATATGAAAATATAAAAACTTCTTATATAATATTTATGATACAATATTCATCGTAAATACCACAGATCTATATAGCGAAGTTAATTATATCTAGATTATAAGTTCTAAACAAAAACGTCATTAACTCTATAAAGATTGTGCAACATATTTTTTTTACTGTGTTTTGACTGAGGTGATGTTTAAATCACTTTTTGCACTAAGCAATGCTAGAATAAGTGAACTGCAGTGTAAATTTAGCATGTTTTTCTAAATATATCATTGAAATCAATGGAATATTAAGATAATGACCAGTAATCAAGCTCAAAAGCCTATTGAAACGATACAAATTTGGAGCAGAGCAAGCATGGACCTCCAAAACATCAGAGGTGGGATCATGTACCATATGGAGTATTAAGTAGATATGTCATTGAATATTACATAATCTGGATTCTGATCTGCAAGACATGATAATTTATATAAAATGAGCATCTATTATGTGTCTGAATTTATCTCCCATGCTAAAGATGCTAGATTATTAGATAGTCCTTTATATTGTGCATCTACTACATGTCTGAATTTATCTTCCATGCTAAGGATGCTAGATTATTAGATGGTCCTTTTTAAGGCACAAGCTGCTGTAGTCGTGATGTACATGTAACAGACTGTCAGCCCATTATCCCCCTTCACTGAATCCCCCATAAATCCCTTCTGCCGTCAACTCAGGAACTCTCCTCTAGATCTAGATGAATGTGCCTTCCTATAATTCTATTCATGTCTTTTGTTGAGATATGAAGGTGAATGAGATGTTATATGGAAGCTATATACATGTCACATGGATGCAGAATCTGTAATCAATCCTGACGACATAAGTATATTGTGTTAGAAAGAAATGTGGACACAAAGCAAGTTGTAGCAGATGGGGGTGTGAATAGGGAAGGTTTAAATAAGCATATGCTAAGCAGTGTTAGAGATACCAGAGAAAAAGAGAGACTGTCGAAATTCATGTATGTATGTAAATAGTTATAATTTTTAACAAATTAATTTGTAAATTACTTAACTGACTAAGTGAGTAAAGAAAAAAAAACTAATAATTTTCTCATCATTTTTATGGGGTTTATAGACATGCAAAATTTGTTTTGCACATAAAACCACCTGCAGAAATTTTTTCCTGCGGTTTCCTCAAGTCTGGGATATAATGTACAAGGTAGTTCAAGCATGGAGTATATAATTATAAGGAAATAAGGAATATAATTTTACGTAATTGCACAAAATACTGTCTTGTACCTGTTAAATAAAAAGAAAAAAGAAAATTGCAGACTTTTATAAGTGAGGGTATATGTTAAATATGAATCATGCATATGTGTCATGGAGAATTCCTACATTGATAAAAAAAATGCATCACTTGTCTATGATTGAAATTTGGTTTAAATTAATGCATAAGAGATCCATTAAAGATTGATGCTGAACTTTTTTGTAATATATGTATTAATATGTTAACCAATGATAAATAAGGTACAGCAAAGTATTTATAAACATATAAAATAAAATTAAAGCGGAGAGAATTCTACACTTTGTTAAATTACCATATGTTCATATTCAATAATAATTTAATTTCTCTCAAAATTTCCTACATGTGGTAAACTGTAAATTTGCTTGAGTTCCATTTTATCTCCATCATTGATAGAGAATTGACACAATGTTAAAGTTACACTGATAAGTCTATCAAGTGAGATGATTGGTCATTTTCCTTTAAAGTGTGTTTCCTTAATGCACAAGCTGTAGGCAACATTGACAAATGTTTTCGACCCCAGAAATTTATAAAACCATTGCTTTACTTGTATGTTTCAACAAAAGTATAGGGGAAGTTCATAAAACTTTTTATCTTCAAAATGGGAAGTGAAAGTAGTATGCATTCACAGTTTTGTGCTCCATAAAAGATTGAAGCCAGATCTAAATTAATGAACACTATAATAGCATTTAACAGAAAAGGAAGAAAATCTGTGTTCAGTTGTAAACACTCAGTAAATGCGGAGTCGATTGTAAATTAATAATTGTGGATCTCAGTGTCTTTCTGTGTCACAATTTCCGTTCCTTTGGTCGGCTTCCTGCTATTTCAGAATAGGATATTCACTTCAGCCCTTGTCGACGATTTCATTTTGTGTCAAGTGGCTTCCTTGCATTAGATATTAACAGGAAAATGCATTTCTTTGTCATCAGTTAAAATCCCTGCATGTGTCCCAGTAATTGCGGCTCTTGAAGACGTGAGCTGTAAGTGACTGCTTGATGTTATGGTAAGTCTTTGTCTGTCTGCTTTGATATGAGATTTCTGTTGACACTTAGGTTGGTATTTTCTATGAGAGTTTTTTTTTTTCTATCAAACATAAGTACCATGGACTATAATAGGAGTTTGTTTGTTTGGCCAGGATATGCAACAAAAAAAAGTAAGCATACTGAATATGTTAGAATATATTAATAATCAAGGCATGTTGAGGGTTCTTAATAAATATCAGAAAGGAGTTACATGTACTTGTCAGGGCTATGTGGAGTTGTTAACTGAAAATCTGTCTTAAAAGTTTTTTTTGGGGGGGGGGGGGGGGGGGGGGGCATGCAAAAGAAAAACTATACATTTTCAAAGGACTTTTCCATATAAATATAGACATAATTTTCCTGCAACATTTTAAGGATGTCATAAAGATATTTTTGTAATTTTTAAAGTCGGTGGATGTTGATACATGCATTCTGTTCACTTATTCATAGCAGTCTATAACGGTTACCAGATTGCAGTAAAGACACAGTCAATTAATGTACAGACCCTGAAACGTGCTACTACCCCAAAAAAGCGTGTGACTTTCGTGCGCTTTTCGTTTCGTGCAAACCGTGTAGCGTTTCGTGTAAACCGTGCAGCGTTTCGTGCAAACCGTGTAGCGTTTCGTGTAAACCGTGCAGCGTTTCGTGTAAGCTCCATAGCGTTTCGTGCAAACCGTGTAGCGAGCGTGCGAGAAGCGTGTGAGAAACGTGCGACTTTCGTGTAAGAACCGTGTGAGAAACGTGCGACTTTCGTGCAAGAATCGTGTGAGAAACGTGTACGATTCATTTGGAAGTCCTTTTATTTTAAATATGGCTATCGATGGATCAACATGTCATTCTGTGTTGTTTGTAACTAATATTATCCGGATATATAATGGTGGCATTTTAAGGGTGAAAAAATTCGGAAACAACAAAATAAAATTACTCGGTAATGTATTACATATTTGTTTGATTTTCTTTCTTTTTTATTTCAATAAAGAAGGACAGAAATGTGTTAAAAGTAATTAATTATATGCACATAAATTTTAAGGTATTTGATTCAATACATTTTTTAAAGGGAGCAATACTGAACATTTTTAAAAAAAAATTCATTTGGAATCCGGTCTTGTCTTTTTCATTCATTTATTTGAATCACTTCACCATTTTACAATTATGGGATATAGAGATTACAAGAACATATCGGTGATCAATACAAAATAAAAGATAGATATTGCAGGAGTGAAAAATAAAATGCAAAATTTAGTGCGTTGCTATAAATGTGAAGTATTGGAATTCTAGGCCGGGAGCACAGTTCATTGATTTTCTTTATAAACGAACATAATTTTCTTATATTACTAGATTGTGATACAAATAATTTTGAAACGATGAGTCATTTATAGTCTTTTTTTATGCATAAAATTGGTTGATTTATAATAGTCATATAAATGAATTATAACTCACATGCATCGGCAAATACAGGGTTAAATATTTCCGGGAAGGGGGGGGGGGGGTGATCAAATGAAAACACAAATTGAGTTTCTGTTTTAAACAAGTGTTTTATTGATTATTTTCTTTTTTTTTTTTTTTTTTAAATATTGTTTCTTTCGGGATGCGCCCGATGCACCCCTTAAAACTATATTGGAATCTTCTTTACGCTTTCAACACTCTTCTTACGACAGTGATCAAGGTCATTTACAACAGCGATCACGGACTCCGTGTGCTGGGACTTAAACTTGTTCTGCTACATGTATTATCTCTTGTCAATCATAGCTAAGATGACACCCGACAATAACGATTGATTTTTAATTCATGAAATTGAACGTTTTACTAGTATTTAATGGGTATAAATAAATACCCGTGGATCTTATTTCTTAGATTTATCCTATTGTCTGTAAACAGTGAATTAATTTTCCAGTGTATTCGTGAATAAAATTATAAAGAAATAAATTCTGAATAATTATATATTAGTTGTTTTATTAATCACGCAGTTCTAGAGCATTTTTTCTTCAGTTTTTAGGATTGGACATGTATACATATATATTGAAGGTAATGTTAAGAGCCGCGACTATTGATTACTTAATTATTGATTTTTTTTTTTTTTTTTTTTTTTTTTTTTTTTTTTTTTTTTTGGTCTAGACGGAGTTTGAAATGATGGTGAGTATATTGTTTTTATTTGATAAACACAATGCCTCAACAGAGAACTAAATAATTACAATACCTATTCCCCGGCTTTTCTACCATATAAATTTTAATGATAAATTAAGGTTTAACTCTGTAATGAAACGATATACTTACCATTCTGAATAATGTGCATTTAATGAATTGCACGTATCGGGTCCCGCTGGATATGGCTATCCTTTTATTTTCTTAGAACGGGCACTTGTTTCTATGATAATTTTTCCCCGATGGTATACTTACTGAAACAAGTGCCTGTTATATTTAACCATGTACAGATTTGAAGATACAACAGTAAGATCTCGGTAATCTACCCCCCCCCCCCCCCCCCCCCCTTTCCTGCACAATGTTCCTGTTTGATACAGTTTACTTATTACCTTTGCAAATTCTAAACAGAACCTTATTTAATCAAATGAAATAATTTTTTTACTAAATAAAAAAAATTATAAATCAATCAATAATAAAAAAAAAAAAGGAAAAGAAAATAAATCCGTTTACAGAAATCATACGCAATTTAATATTTTTTTTTTTCAAATCAATAACTGAGTTTATTTGTCAGTAATAAAACGACATTTTAAATATCAAACTATAATTGTAAAAACAATAAATGTTGTAAAAGATTATGAATTACAAATATAATTATTTTTTTCAGTGCGTAATTTAGAGTCTAGTGAGAAAAGGTTTGTACACAGACGATGATAAGCATTTCACCGCGCGGGTCACATACTCAGTGACAACTATTAATTAATATCAACTGAACATTGACTATTTTATCTGTAAATATAGTACTGGTGTAGCGAGTTCTAATCTTAATCTGAATGATTGCAATTCTTAACTAATCTTTGATTAATCCGTAATAATTGAAATAAAGTCCGAGAGATTCCGAATAGAAAATCCAGATCGAGGCCAAAGCGTGCGAGAATCGTGTACAAAGCGTGTGAGAAACGTGTACAAAGCGTTTCGTGCAGGCTTTCGTGTAAACCGTGCAGCCTTTCGTGCAAAGCGTTTCGTGTAAACCGTGTAGCATTTCGTGCAAACCGTGTAGCGTTTCGTGTAAACCGTGCAGCGTTTCGTGCAAACCGTGTAGCGAGCGTGTACCGTTCGTGCAGCGTGCGTGTGGGGTAGTAGCACGTTTCAGGGTCTGTACATAGTAAATGACTTACATTAAGTCTCTAAGTCTGAATTTTTTGGCCTTTGGAATGATGACAATTTTCCAGAGCTGTAACATTTATCTGGTGGTGTATTTTAAAGAAAATTAATGGTACCTTAATTCTCTATAGACTGTGCTTCAGCTAAGTCATTAATTAATTTACTATTAAAATCTTTAAAGGTGCACATAAACCAACCTGTCCACAATATAATGGGAAACATTAAATTGTAAATACTGGTTAAATTTCTACTAATGTATAAGCCTATATATTTTTTCCTATACTTATATATTTTAGCCTATTCCAGATTAATCACAAATACTTTTAACTTGTAGTACATGTAATAACAAACTATTTCAGTATTGACAGAACCATGAAATATGAGCTACATGTATCATATTTCAGCTAATACATATAACTGTATGCCATTTAGTAATGTTTTTGTTGTGTTTATGAATTAAATGGTCATATAAGTGTGAATCACAGATTGAAATAAAAACACATTCTTTTTTTTCCTCCGCTTTTCTCGATCATGACAAGGAGCACATGGTGGGTGTGACCGGTCAGCAGGGGATGTTCACCCTCCATGGCACCTAAATCCACCTCTGATGATTTTGGAGATCCATGTTTGCTCTGCTCCCGATTTGTATTGACCAAAATAATGGATTTTAATTGAGCTTGAATACTGTTTGTTATCTCAATATTACACAGTATCTTAATGTCCAAGCAGAATGTAAATTATCATAGCTAGTTCCCAACTTGATCAGCAAAAATAAAAAAAAAAACTTGACTGCATGGACATGTTTATGTACACAAATCTGCTTCTTTAATAGCCAGGTTTCAGACAGTTTTATTTCATAGCCATGCAGATATCAGATTGCCTTCTCTGCAGTACTGTGTATTCTGTTGTCAGCAACTAATACTTTGTGTCAATACATGTCATTTTGTGTATCCACTGGGGAAATCTTGATTGTCTTGCCAATTTTGGTCAGAGGAAGATAGAAGAATTCAGTTAGGATTGTCACTCTGTAATCCTATTACATGGAAGTCTCTAATACGTTTGGATGACACAGATGCTTCCCTGTAATGAATAGAAGCATTTGTGCAAACAAGATTTTCTCCTTCCAGGAATATTTAGCTCACATCTGCTTGACTAAAGGATTGCTTCACAATTTCCTGTCTTTGCTTGGCTTATTTGAGAATTTTTAATTTCTTATTTAAACACAGATACAGTGGATCAATATTTCTTTTTTTTTTTTCTCCATGTCAGTTAGCTCATCTTCATATACTATGATCCAAGGTAATAGCTTGATTATCTTAGTCTCTTAAATTTAAGTCTTAAATCAAGTCTATTTATAAATATGCGTTTAATAATTTATTAAGGTACACATAAAATTACTTGTTGGATGACCTTGCAGTGCATTTGTATTTATTTAATTATGGTAATTGTCTCGACATATTTTGAAATAAAAAAATTATTTTGGTCATCATAAAAAAATTACTAGTTTCTCATCCAATTTTAAAAAAAAAAAGAATTGTGGCACATAAATTTTATTAGGGCCCCGCAAGGGTGCCCTATAGTAATCACTCTGTCTGTCTGTCTGTCTGTCCGTCTGTCATTCTTCCGTCCACAAATTTCCTGTTTTTTTCCTAATAACTTTTTTTGTAGCTGACCAATTAAGTTCAGATTTGGTATGTTGGTTGGAGAGGCAGTAAGACATATTTTGATGCTAAGTTTGGTTCTCTATGTCATCCACTTTGGAGCTGGGGTGGTGGGGTAGATTCCTTAACTTTACATTAGAATGAATGCCAGGGCAAAGAGAGATAACTGCTGAGAATGTTCCTATTGTAAACTATGAAAGCTGCAACTAGTCCTATGGGATTAATTAACTTTCCTCTTGAAGAAAATCCAAAGCATTATCTGTTTCTGTCAAATTGAGATTAATTAACACCTGTGTCTGCAGATGAAGTTTGTTTTGAAGTTAAGGTCAATTCTGAATGATGTTTACATTCTCTGAAATGTGGATTTAAATAATGTTCATACTTTATTTTGGTAAAATATACAATGAGTTATGATTTTATTGAATTCTAAAAACAAGATAAACATAAAGATATGTTTTTTTTTTAATTCTTTTGTTTTTATTTATTTATTTTATTTATTCATTTTTCTTTTGGCTGTCATATGTAAATTCAAGAAATCTGTTAATTATAATGGGTAGTCCAATAATAATCTTATTCTGTCATTACTGAAAGAGTTCTGATTGTAAACTTGGAAGAAAGGGATAAGAGAGCAGTACAATTAATCCCTTGGGATTAATTATCTTGTCTGGGGCAGAAGATTTTCCAGGCTTATCTTTATTTGTCACTTTAAGATAAATTAACCTTTGTCTGCAACTGATGTTTGTTTTGAAGTTAAGGTCAAGCCTGGGTGATATTTGAAAACACATGCTGTATTCTTGTTTAAATATACATTTAATTGAGTAATTATAGATGTGATGTTTTTTACTGCCTTATGTAAATACAGGGATACTCTTTACAGGTTGTTGGATATGTAGGAATTATCTTGAAATTTTATAAATACAGTTGTTATTGCATATTCTTCTTCATATATTTTTAAATTTTTGTAATCAATTAAAATTCTCATTCTGTTAGCTGCACTCTTATATTTCTACCCCTCGCGGGGCCCTTGCTGACTGGTCAGTTTTCTAGTTTTATTTTATTTTTTCATATTTTACAATTTAATGTACAGATATTTTTGTTGACATCATCAATGGTTGCAGATTTTTCTACTATGCCCAAACAAAATTCATAGAAATTCCATTTAAATGTATATCTCTTACTATGCACCCTCAATAGTCTTTCACAACCAGTGGAACTTGTTTAATACATTTTACTGCAAACAACATCTTGTCAGCTGTCAAAATCATGCATTTGAAACGAAAGTTGAATTGTAAGCAGAAAGTAGAACTGTGAAAATTTCCAGATCTTATTGCTTATAAAATCAAATTTAAAATAAGAAAAAAATGAGGCAGGCTTTAAAATCAGGGCAGGTGGGCCTTTTAGTGATTCTGCAGTCACTTTTATTGATCAGTTTAAATCAAAAGTGCACACAATTGCTTTCAATGATAATTTTACTGTACAAGAGAATTTAAACATTTTATGTGTCTAAGTCATTTACTGTTATCATGATGTTTTGTGTGTGTGTGTGTGTGTGTTATATTAAACATAAGAAATGCTATGGGAGGAGATACCATAAAGATTCAGGGTTGGAATACTAGGATAACATCTCCTAACTAAAGAATCCATCAGTTTGATGTTTCGTGTACCGGTATACTCTTACAATGTCTCTCATTGCTTAGATGTATTTCTTTTTTGTTTTTATTAGTACAATTGAGAATTAAGATGAATGATTGATATAAATCACTGAATGGTCATATTTTTCATGCCTGTATATATATATATATATAATCATAATTACAGTAAACATTACCCATGCATGGAAGAACATCAAGAACAATTATTGGGAAGAGACAGTCTCAAAGAAGATATTTGAAATCAATGTACAAAGTTTTCTCAAAGATTTAACATTTGAATTTGACACAACACATGTTTTTTAAACAAATACATTCCTATCATTCTGCATGCTATAGGTTCAGGCCCCAAGACCATAAAGTGTGAACAGACTTAAATGAAGTCAAAATTTTAAATCAATGTTATTTAAAAAAAAAAAATTGAAATAAAACAAATTTTTCAACATATATATGAATTTGTGTATAATACTGCAAGCCTGTAATTTTAATGCACATATGTTAAAAAAAACTTAAGATATTCAAAATCAAAATTTTGACTTAAATTTGTTCTTAGTGTTTGGTTTGAGGTCTGTTTGTGAGAGTGTGAATACTTTTAATATTACATAACACATAAAAATATGATAAGTACATAAATCATTGATCCTTGGGCTTGAAATTGAAACTGACACCATGTGCACATTTATCACCTGAATTAGCTTAACACATACAAATAATTGGTAAATGCATGTATATACTTAGGCTGAAAACTTGAAGAGATAAATTTGACAGTTGCCAACAAAATTTAAATGTGCACCAACACAAAAAATGGCTGCCTGCATTAATCTTAAAGATTAAAAACAGATCTACATGTATATCCAATTAAGAAATCTTGGAAGTTTTAGGCATGACAATAATTGTATAGGCATGTGTTTTAGGAAATGTGCAGGTGATGTCTAGAACTTGGCAGTACTGACTTATGATTTGTCTGTGCACCTAATACACCATCAATTAATTTGCAGAGTATACAGTGTATACTGACAAATATTAATGAATTTCAAGGAGAAAACAAATTTATATATATATTTGGTTACAGCAGGTTAGGTTTGGTTTTGTTATTCTAACATATTGTGAACATCAGATGCTTTTCTTGCAATCCTCTTTTACAAATGGAGTTTTACTAATTGAGAAAACCGTGTTAATATTTGTATCTCATCAATGGTTTTCAGATGCTTGCTAAACTTATTAGTGCAAATGAGATTTATGTGGTTTCACTTTGAATTTGAATTTCAATGACAATGTCTATTGTAAGATGATATACTAGTAATTATATTGTCATTTGAATCATAATTTGTTGAATCAAGTGACTCTTAAGAACTTAAACCACTAGTTAAAAATATGCATATTAACAAATTAAGTCTCCCATACTATATACAAGTTTTTAATTGAGTCTTTTCACTGTATGCAGTTTTTGATAATTTGTATGAGTAAATGTTGGCAAACTGTACTTTAATTGTGGGCAAGATTGCTAAAATAGATTGTGACATCCACTATACATGTAGTTTAATGTCCATGTTCAATCTTGAATTATAATTTACTGGTATGTTATGGATCTGGATCAACTTCTGATAATCAACTGCATTTAACAAAATCAAAGTTTTATGCATGTGTTGATATTATGATATATATAAAACAATATTATGTTAAAAAAATCCCTTTGGAATCTTAACCTACATGTATACTTGCGTTGGAGAAATTGCTTTCAGAATATTATACAGAATGATTTTTCTTTTTTAATCCAGTTATCAAGTGTATATCTTTTCTTAATGTAGTCTTTATCACCTTGCAGCATGATTAAAAAAAAACACATGCATACAAAACTTCCCTTTAATATTGTTGCAGGCCACTGGTGTTGTGTGATGTACGTATTATTTTTCCAAATGGTTTTATTTCCTCAAGAATTTAAAATGCATCAGGTAATAAAAAAAATTGTAAGGTGTTTATCTACATAGCTTCAATTTCCATCCAGCCAACTGGAAGGAAATATTTTTATACAAACGATGGAATATATAGCTATTGGGGGCAGACTGTGAAAAGAGATAGGAATCTTATGTTGCCTTGTCAAAAATGACTTGTATCAGCCCTGTACATGATATTATCTTTCTGTTCAAGAGCAGATAAGCCTATCTGTAAACATGAAATTGTGGAATATGTTTACTCAATACAGACCCATGAAAAGTACATCTCATTGTTAGTGTATCTTGGAGTCTGTATTCTGGGGAACTCTTGTATTTATTTATTCATTTATTTTTCTTAAGATAGATAAATTTTTCATTGTCTGTTTGGTAGCTAAGGTACATGTAATATGTTTCTCTTTTATCAGCAATCTTATGTCACATCCATGAATAAATAATCATTATTGTAGGAATGGCATAGAAGTTGAAGGTTGTTGATTCATCATATGAGCAACTTTTTCATAATTTACTAATGATTATAAGTTTTTTATTAATACAGTCACACCTCATTATCTCGAACTCAATGGGACCGACAAAAAACTGAGATATCCAAGGATTTGAGATATCCAGGTAAAAAACTTAAGGAATAAGGGGATGGGACTTCAAAATCACTTTGACATATCCATGGTTTCAATTATTATAACATATCCGTGTTCGAGATACCGAAGTTCAACTGTACATTGCCACATGCAAATAGTACAAATTGTTTCCTTTCATTATCATTATTAAGAACTTTGGGGACCAGGTTTTAAGCCTTTTCTTATCTTTAGAGTTCTGCACTTATACTGTAATCAAGCTGCATTTTAATTCTAAGCTATATAGCAACTGACTTATGAACTGGAACATGTTTGATATCAATTTATCCAATATTTGTTCATGATTTTTGTGTGCACTTCATAATAATAATAAAAAAAAAATGATTATTTTCATGATGCAAGGCTCAAAAGGCCTTCAAAATTAATTATTGATTTCCTATGTCTCAAATTAAGGTATGCAAAATTTAAAATCCAATCTTTTTTTTCATTTTTATTAATACTGAAAATAAATAATTAATTATATCCATCCGTACAAGTAAACGTTTGAACAGCCATATAGCAGGAGTAAAATTAAATCATTGATTGGATATATGCTGAATTTTCCTTGTGCTGGGGGAGGTCCATTGACAAGCTTTTCCATTTCTCCACTGTAATTAGTTAATAATTGATTAGGTAAACATGCTGCACTTCAGGTATACAATAACTAGAACAATATCATTTTGTGATAAAAAGACAGTGCAAATAGAATCGAGTGTTTTATTATCGCACTCCCAGGGAAAGTCTTTGTTGACATTGTTGCAATAAAGCTGATGTTTCATCAATATATCGGTGAAAACTGTATTTGTAATTGAAGTTAGTTAATCGGATGAAGCAACAGGAAATGTTTGTCTATTTAATTATTGGTTTGTGAATTAGACATTTTAAATGAAAATGAACAAATATTTTTTGATCAAAAACTAATGAGTTTTCTATAAAATTTGATGGTTTTGGCAAATCTGTAGATTTATAATGATCAAGTGTCATTGGGAAAGTTCTGTTGTACGTGTTGTGCAGTATTACACTTCTGAATGAATCAGTTGCATGAACACTGCAATAAGACTTAATTACAATAGTAAAATGCCATCTTATATTTGACTTTTACTTGTTTGGTTCTCAAGTGAAGATACTCCTTTCACACATTGTTTAATTAAGTAATAGCTGAAAAGATGCTCAGTTTAATTCAATATCAGTCAGGGTGTATCTGAATGGTCCATGAAATGTTCTTCTGCCCCCATGGACATTGATTATACACATTGAACAAAGAATGATTGGACAGAAAGATTGAATGCTCAGAGAGATGAAATATTTCTTTTTATCTTTTAATTTGATGGCATTTCAGTTATTGAGTCAGTAAGTTGCATAATTTGTTTATCTGCAACACGTACTATAGTTATTTAAACATGTTAAAAAATGATACTTTCATCCATGCAGAGATACTTAGAGTAATCTGGTGGCTATCATAATGTATTAATTGCTCTCATTGTGAAGAGCAGATTTAAATTTATATTTTAAAAAGTGCTGTAGAAAAACTTTGTAAATTAAAATAAACTGACCATTCATTGTGGTGATTTTACAGCTGTTGAATATAACAGCAGGGAAAATCTGTACAAATAATACAATCTTGGCTCCATGAGTAGTTGATGAGAAAATACAAACATATATTAACAGTTGTAGGAAGATACATTAATTGTGTATTGAAGAAAGGAGGGAATTGAACCTCAATCACACATCTGTAGGGATCCTTTAGACACATCAAACTAATTTCATGAATTCATGTCTGAGATGTATAAACATTTTGTTGGCGGTAATCCGATAATGGGATTATAAACCCCAAAAAGTACCACATTTATTAAAAACTGGAGGCAGGAATTGAAAAGAAGGTAATTGAATTTCAGACTTTAAAGCTCAAATTGCAATTGTAGATGAAACCAAATTCTTGCTGAAATCCAGAGATAATGCAAAAGGGGTGTTTTCTCCTGCGTGTAATCTGATGTCTGATGTTGTATGTATGGAATACCAGGTGTCAGAATTTGTATCGAGTTCTGTCACCAAGGCTCAGATTCTGAGAAGAAGTGTCTCTTCACTCAGTTATATTTAGGAATTTCTTAGCAAACATTTTGATAATCTCAAATATATTTTTTACATTTTAGAGAAAGATAGAGATGTTACAATTGTTGACACTTTGTTTGCTTTGAAATCTATCTCAGAAAGAATGAACTGTGACATTTTTATGCAAGACTTGACTGTCAACACAACACAATATTCTGTATGATTGTTGGGGATTATAAAGTCAGGAAGTTACGTAACATACCTTAACGTGTTTGCATTGTCTGTGAATTTTGAAACACACAGATACATATAGGAAATATGACTACAATCATATTGCCTTAAAAAAAATCAATCATTGCTTAGAATCAAGGTGAGTTAAATTTTAATTTACCTAGGTATATTCAAAGTAAAATGAAAATCAGCATGCTTTAAAGCTTTTATTTAGCATGAGTTCAAAAATTTAACATTGTATTCGAGCAATATATTAACATTTTAAACTATAATCTTAAACAACAGGTGGTTGCAGAGAGAGAGATTTATTGAAGAGCTATAGATATAGAGGAGATTTTCACATAATCCTCTTGAATTTCCTCATACCAAGCCAAAGATTTTGTGTAAATATAGAGGTATCAGATACATTAAGTTTTAGAGGCACTGTGTGTATTATGTATAACCAATTCTTTTATTGAATAAAAAGTGATTCAGTGCTGCACTTAGTTCTTTTGAGGATTTGAATTAGTGTACCTTCTTCAGGAATTGATTCCTCTCAATGACTGTATTATGTGAATTCTTTTTGTTTTTTATTAAAATGGAAACAATTTAAAGACCAGGGAAGCCAGGAGCACCCCCACCTGAATCTTCATGTTTGTGTTTGTAAAAGTAAATGCATAAATGTAATTTAGGAAATAAAATCTTTGCAAAGATAACAATACATCTTTCACTTCTGATGATAATCTCTCTTAAGATTTAGTTGTATATACATATAAACTTTCATAACCATTAAAAATAACTCCGAAAAGTTGTTAGAAAGTCTTAGATACTATCTAGTCCTTATCAATCATATGAGAAGAAAAGAAAAAATGAAAGAGATAAAGCGAAATGAGGCAGAACTGTGATTTATGGCAGAAAGATGTGGCTGTGTAGCATTTTATGATCTACAATTCTCCAAAGGATAAGAAATTGATAGTCATGATTAAATCTCTAAGGAAAAAATCCAATAATTACAGGCTATTAATGGGGGGTATTGTATAAAGCGAGGAGTCTGTATGCTGGAAAGGAAAGAGATTATTTATTTACTTTTCTATGCATTTCTACATTTTTAGAAGATTCATCATCTTGTTTTCCCTGGAGCATGTTGTCACTGCTGATGTTTGTAAACTTTTGTATGTTTTGGGGCTATAAATAGAATCCTGTGTTAAGGTGACCACATTGAAACTACCTTAACATGTGTGTGGCTTTGACCTTTTGTAGTTCTTTGTTTATGATTGCATAAACTTCACCTAAAAGTGGAAAAGAAAAGTTGTTTTTAGTGTTATTGTACAGTTGAACTTGGGTATCTCAAACACTGATTTCTCAAATACCATGGATCTGTTGAGAAGTGATTTGGAAGTCCCAAACACTTATTCTTTAAGTATTTTACATTTGATATCGAATCCTCGGATATCTTGAATTTTTTTCTCGGTCTCATTGACATCGAAGTAACAAGGTTTGACTTTATAAAGTTTTCTTACTGCTTCTTAAATCAGCAAAATTTGAAATTAAAATTTACCTTGCATTCATTTTGTCATCAGAACTCATTTTTTTACAATTGAAACACATAACTTGACAAGTTCACGTTTTGTGTATTACTGTATCAAATAGGTTTTGGAATTTCATTGTATTGTTTCATTCTTTGTATTCTAAAATTGCATGGGCTTATATCTTTAATTTTTTTTTTGATAGGTTTGAAAATTCAAAGACTTCCTGAGAATTAATGATGCTCTTCTGTTTTTGACGGTAAGTGTTTCTGCCAGTTTCCCTGAAGCTAAGTGTTCAATTCTAAAGCTTAATTTATTACATAATTGTTTCTTATTTGTCTTTTTGGACCATTAAAATATACATAGTTATAAATTTATTACATATTGAATGCAAGCTTACTTAATTGTGTCATTAAAATAAAAGTAGTTGTCAATAAAATGTGAAATTTTATGCCAACAAGAAAATGACTGTAATAAAATAATACCTGCATATAATTATTGTAAGTCACACAAATTTATTACGTTTTATAAATGTACATTTACTTAAAAGATTAATTTTAAGATCCATGATTGCAATTTTGAGGGGAAAAAATTTCATTGTAATCCCGGTAGAGCAGGACAATATTTAAGAATTTTGAGAGCCCTATTTTAAAATTTCAAGAGGTGTACATTTTTAGTTTTGTATTGAAACAAATTAACTCGAAAGAAAAAGATTTTCACAATTCACAAAGCCATGATTTTTGTTTGACAATCTAAGTGTTTCTGCTTGTTTGGAGTTGAGATTCAGTAGTGTTTGGATATACAGGATTCTTTGCATAGAACAAGTTGAATGTGTGCTTTTTAGATTACCACAGGATACTAGAGGCACCCAACTGTCATTATGTATCTGGAAGGGGGCATATGGTGGTGGTTTAATAGTTGAGCTTTAGTTCACAGCCAGCTATGCAGTCAGACTGTTGTTAAAACACCTGGTTTAATTCTTGCAGGTTTATTTTTTTAAAAAAAATGGTGATCTGAAAAAAATTTTACAAAAATATTTTTGATAAGGTTTATGTTTAAATGCATGACCTTTACAATAAATTTATCTTCAGTCATTTCTTCAGTTGATTAGTAGTGAGAATAAGTAGAGAAAAATTTGGACAGAAATAAAATTACATAATTGGAGTCGAAATTATGGAAACTGCATGAATCTTATTTTTTTAATGCATCATTTGTGCACCTTTTGTAGTTGCTCCATTTGTACAGTGTAGTATATGGACAATAACCTCTCAATGCATAATTTTATTTAGCTCATACTTATATAGATTGAGGTAGCAATTTTGTAAGAACATGGAAGAGACAACTGCTTTATGCATGCATGCATACATATGACAATGTATTTTTGTTTTCTTTTTCATTTGGATCAAATGAAATACTTCTAGTATGTGTTCATAGTACAAGTTGTGTAAGATTTTTTTTTTTATAGAAGAAAGAGTATAAAAGTTTACGGCCTTGTCCACTGTCATTGTTAACCTCAATGTGACCTTTGACATTGATTCTCTCTCTGTCTTGAGGCATTCTTGTCAACATGTCATCAGCACATGTATCATTATGTACACATTGTGTGTATTCCTGGTATGTTCAGTTTTAAGTTTTTCATGTTCTCTAAGTGATGGTGCTGTGTTATCTTGAGTTTTATCTTGTAGTTTGTCTATATCCCCTAGACCAAGTTGTAGCTTTATGGATTTTTGACAACTTTTGACATTATTTCTGAGAAAGATAATGTAAGTCTTTTTTTTCTTTCTTTTAATATTAAAAAAAATGCAGAAAATACATTATAGATCTGTTAAGTTGTATTAATTAAAGGAAAATTCTTTTGAATAAATATAAGACCCTTTGCTGTACATATAAATACTGTTTTACAGAGCAGGGAGTCAATTTTGTTACAGTATCAATTCTGATATTTTAAAATCCTTTGCTCACTAATGTGAATGTTTTCTGTACTTGCTGATTGAATGTTAGTTATGATCTATATCCTACTACGTCATTTGGTGTTCAAAACTAGGTCAATGCTACCAGAAGTGCAATGTAGCATCATCTTAGTAGAAGTATAATTACCTTGTTGTCTTATCATAATTAAATTTTTATTAGCATTACAGTTTAAAATTTAATAACTATATAATTATATAGTTTTTCTGATTTTCCACAAGAGTAAAAAAGGTCTGTAGAGTAGATACATTAAGTGTAAATGGTTCCTTTAAAATATATAACTTAAAGCAAAGGTAACTACCTTTGCATATATTTTAAGGGAACCATTTATACTAAATGTATCTACAGATTAACAAATGATTAAAGATAATAAAGTGTAATTATAATTCATTCCTATTTTTGTAGGTGATATTTGAAAAAAAAAAAAAAAAATTTTTTAAATACAATAGGTACATCGAATATTGTTGAATATAGTGACTGATTACTGATAACTGTTTACTGAACATGCATGGAGAGGTTTACAAAATAAATCCAATATATCAGATATCATATATGCAACAATAAACTTAAGCTCTAATTCTTTTTTCTTCCCACATTGTTTGCCATACTGATTAATGCTGATGCATTGACTAAGAGAGCAATTTGTAATATTCATAGATCTTGGAAATATCTGCCGGGACGCCTGCAAAATAATGTCAATATTCTATATAGTCTCCTGTGTGTTTGAAGAAAAGGGGAGTCATTATGCTTCTATGCTATTTTGCCAATACCCTAACCTTAACTTATGTATAATGGTCTTTGATGATTGTTACCATCACTTAATTAAAAATTACTGATGAGGAAGAAATGGAAAGATGAGAGAGAAACTTCAATATTATGAAAGCCTCTGTGTGGTTCATTAAACCATGTGTAATTAAAGGACTTCAGGCTCACATAAGGGAATTTCAAAAGCTATACCAAAATATTGAAAAAGTTTTCACGATTGTTTGAAGCTTTTTAATGATCAAGATAATGGCTGAAATGCTAATTTGCCAGGGGATATAAGAATGTTTTGCTCAAGTGGTACTTGAAGGTTTTTAAGGCATTGGTGCCATTTAATAATACTGGGCTCTCTGACTTTTGATACAAAATCTGAATTTTGTATTATTCCTTCAAATATTAAATGACTAAAAAAGCTTGTAACTTGGACATTGTGTTCTTTCAATTAAAGTTTAGTTAATTGGTGTAAAAAAGATGGAGTAAATTTAATGCAGAGTAATGCAACCGATTTTTTGCAATAGTTTTAGGAACTTTCAAAGAATTTTATGAAATGTGATTTAATTTTTTTCTTCTATGACTTGAAATTTGACCTTGTATCATGTCTGCCTGATTAGAAAGAACTGAAAATAATTCCATTGAACAAAAATCTATCTTTTCCATTAAAAATGAATGGGAAGAGATACCAACATATTAAAGAAACAAACAAATAATATTGAAGTATAGATATTGAGAGAAGCTTATATTTTTGGACTGCCTCACATCCACATTTTGTAAGCATAGAGAAAGAATACATCTTTGATATTGCTCAGGTGACTTTTTTGACAGGTGACAATTGACGTCTATTAACATACCTGTAATTAAAAGGTAAAACCGACCACCACTAAGGGCCATCACAGGTCGTACTCTGTGTCCAATATACCAGAACCGCCTTCTCTGAACTGTGAAAATGATAATTGGTTCCTGGTACTGTCTATTGGACGGTGTCAGTGATACATAGACCGCGGTAAACATGTAGGTAGAGGGGACCCATCTTAGTTGATGCGTCATTCAAGATGAAAGTCGTTTCAGGTAAAATGGTATTGGGATGTGACAGGATAGGCACAAGTCTGTTAACGAAATTATTCTTCATCATAATTTGATTAATATTTTTTTATATTTGAGTTTGAATACTTGCTCTCTCTCTCTCTCCCTCTCTCTCAAAGTTAATGGTGGGTTGTTTGCAATTTGTGTTTCTGTAAGAAAAACTTTTCGCACTGATCCTTTAATGACCGTGACGCATGTAAGGCAGCATTGATTAATCTAATCTTCTTGTATGTACATGCAGTATTGATTGATTTTGAACATGAACTTTGACAGCTAGCCTTTGTTCTTGTAAAAGTGATGATATCTTTATTTCTCTGTAATGATTGCATTCATTATTGTCAAACAGAATCTAGGATTTTACGATCAACAAATCGTTATAATCTAGATTTGGACACGTTATATTTAGCTAAGAACTAATTACGGGACAGGTAAGACTTCTATTAGATCTGTTTAAAATTTTTATCAGAATTCATATCTTAGATGATATTAATTATATTTGCACTTGCTATGTGTAAATTAAAAAAAATAATTATATTGACCTTCACTGAATTATTTTGAAAGAGAACTCTAAATAAGTGTCAAGGAAATATTCTTGATCATTAAATGTAAAAAAAAATAGCGATACAGTGTATATTGTTTTTACAAGATAAACCTATGAATAAAAAATACCCGGTATAACCGCGTAGAGTTTCGAAGGCTGGAAACCATTATACAAGTGAACAATTAACAAGTATTAACTTTCTAGTAGACCGTCAATGAAGTCAACCATAGCCAACTTTCTAGACGACAAGTGTTGACCAATTGTACAGTATATACATGATATATTAAGTTACCTACTTCCAACGCACCACTGTTTGTAGAACTGACTCTTCTTAGGACGATTCTGCATCATGTGATCACATTTTCGTAATGAATCATAGGGAAAAAACGTATCATTTTGCACTTCGATAAAAAAAAAATCACGTTTAAAAAGTTACAATTTGCATATTTAGTGAAAAATCGTTTTTTAGAAAGAGGAACCCCGATCTATTATTCATGGTACTTGAATTTCTTATCACTGTTTAGAAAAATAAGACGAGCTACTTGATCGGTGCCCGGATGGTGTTCAGCAAAGCTTGAAATTGATATTGGATGACAAGGGATGTGAACTGTGTTTTATCATTTATGAGGGCTGTATACATTTTTTCTGCATCTTTCCTGAAAAGGGGCGAGAGTTTTGCTTAGTAAGCCTGTAAGTAATTGCAATATTTAAATTTCTAAACCTGTCCTTTTTGTTTCTATTTCTTGGCTTATTCAGTGTGTTTGATGTTTGCTTTGGAGAAACATTATGTCTTCGTTTTGTTATCTATTGAATTCTTAGACCAGACTTATTATGTAAGATTTCCTTATGATTTTTATTTTTAATGGCAGGGAAATATTTAATCTGAGTGCAATCATGGCAAAGAAGTTTAACTCTGAATGAAACTCAGTAAAAAAAATATGAAAATGCCCCAGGTGGTTTGGTAAAAATACAGAGAGTTTGATATTTATCTGATTTTAATGTTGTTCATCGTATTCGAGCTGTCTGTTTTACAGGTGTTTTAGAGCATTTGGTTGCCAGATAAAATCATTCATTCAGAAAAATTGTACCGATTTGCCCAGCTCTTACTCCTTTTAACAAAAATATTCTCATCGTTTCTTCTATATTTTGGGATAAATTCACCCTATTAGATGAAAGGTCTAAAAGCTATAGGAATCTTGTCCAGCTCAACACGTCTGTGTAATCTTGCTCAAAGATCTGCTCGATTTTTGAAAGGAGAAATAAGCCAATG
Source organism: Saccostrea echinata (assembly GCF_033153115.1). NCBI lineage: Eukaryota > Metazoa > Mollusca > Bivalvia > Ostreida > Ostreidae > Saccostrea > Saccostrea echinata. The sequence goes on from NW_026889777.1 coordinate 2,417,493, forward strand.
CAAATTAAGTGTTAAAGGCATTAATCGAATCTCATAAGGATCCATTGGTATTGAAGTGCAAATTATATATTCTTTAGAATCTTTAATGGCTTTGTTGAAATGTTTAATGGGGTAGGAGGAACCCAAGCATGATATCAGAGTTTATTAAATGTTTGATTTCTTGAGATGATGACATGTTTTCTTTAAACGTTTTGGTGACTTTAAAGTGATAATGTTTAGCCAAAACCACGTGATAATCCAATTTTAGTCTGCTGAGAGAACTTTGAAAGTATGATTATGATTATTTTGTCAAAGGTTGTTAATGAAAAATTCAGCAGTGCATTAATTTTCTGTTTTGGAAAAAAAAAATTAAAAAAAAGATTTTGATAATTGGATTAAAAGTTTTAACTCCCAGAACAAATCATTTGACTATTGATTTCAGTGTATAGCATTTATTTTTTTAGTTTATGTTTCTAAAGATATTAATATTTGAAAAGGAAAATGCTAGTGATATTTACGAAATCGGAACCTTGGTTAAGCACAAAATGGGTTACAGACACATGATTTCAATATTTGTCTTGAAATGGCTAACATCACATCCAGACATATACTACGAAATTCTGTTGTTTAAACGGCACCTTTTGTACATGTACCATATTTAACTGTGCATTTTGGGGGGGTTCAAGTCATATTTCGATACACTGGAGCTTACGTTAATAACGATAGTCTTGTCAAACGTAAGAATGTTTTTGCTCCTAGACATTCCACAGATAAGCAACAGAGAATTTTCGTTGTTATAATTAGAGTAAACAGAAGTGTTACAAATAGCAGGCAAACTTCATGGTAGATAAAAAAGAATAAATATTGGATAGTTCTGGTATATCAAGCAGCAGCATTACAGAAAGAAAAGAGCGTATACGAAAACCGGCGCAGCGTGACTGGTTTAGCATTGCAACTTTTGGGATTTGAGGTACACTCGATCGCTATGATATTGTACTGTGATTCACTGGTAGGAGGGTCGCCAATATATCTTGTTATTTATGGATTTGACTGAAAAAGAACCGGAAAAAAATCTTTGCAAAAGCAGTCTTTTGACAAGTGTAAGGTCTATAAAGTTTTGGAGACTTGTTAATGCATTTAGGTTGATAAGCTGCGAAAAGGAAATTGTAGAATTTGAAATTGGTGATAGATTATATGCTTTTACAATTAATAGCACATAAGCAATTTTTTCCTTTGTCTGCAAACCTTAAATAAAACCTTCAAAACTGAGAAAAATGGAAAAATAGAAAAAAAATGTACTAGTATCAAATTAAAATTTCCCAATTTTTATTCGAATATTAGTAAATCTTGTTGCAAAGTATTGATGACTTCTGAAGAATATCTTTATAACATATGATAGCTTTTACACGACGTTACAAGAATGTGAACTTTTGCTATTTTTATGCGCATTTTGTGCAGTTCCACATAGTGTGTTCACACAATAAGTGTTTTGTTTTGCGGAAACATTTGGTAGTAGTTAATTGTTTAAAGCTGGTGGAAAGTATGACTGTGATTAATTTCATTCTTTAGAAAATAGCTCTCAAATATATAATTATATTTTAAGTTGCAATGATATAAATATAGATGTGTAAAGAGCACTTGTTTGGAGGTTGTAAAAGGTGTAGTAATGGTATTAGGAGCATGCAGGTATCGATCGTTACGTGATAATGGGCTGTAATGACTTCGGTATTGTTGCACCTGACGGAGAGTGTATGTGTAGGTCTTGTGTGACCGAGGTTCCGTGCCGGGAGACGAATTTGTACGATAGAGCGTTTTTTTTAAAAGTACAGTCCCCTTCTAAACAATGACTGCGATCATTTATGTCTTTTTAGATTTCCTTAAAGGGAAGATTTTCGTGTTTGTGTGAATTTTAATAGACTTTTTTTTTACCGACGAGGAATTTTAAGGAGTTGGGATTTATTGATTGGCGGTGTGAGAGGTAAGAGCAAACTCGGGTTACACATCGTGGATTCCTGTGTCACAGATATCTATAGCAATTAGTTTTGATCTTGGTAGATTTATTCAAAATTGATTCATTTGTGATTTGTATATATACATATTTCCAATTTGTGCGCGATTGACTTTTGCAAATGTGCGATCGTTGCGCTTTTCATTGTCCCTGCCCTTGATTGAAATTATACGAAATTTATCATACGCTTATATTGCCTTTTCTAGTCATTGTCGCTTCTTACAAACATTTTCAGACGACACCTGTCGTCTTATGGGTTGTCTTTTTGTTAAGAAATTTATAGAGAGACAGTAAATTTTACATGTTTTGAAGAAAACATGTCTTACTTAAAAGGCACGTGTAACAAAGCCAAAGGAAGTTCCAGTTGAGCTGGAATTAGATATGCAGTGCATATCGAAAGGTCTCAACAAGGGTTAATTATCATTTAAATATAAGGGTTGTTCTCCGCGTGTGTCACATTTGAAGGTGTACTCTTATAGTAATTAGTTTTCGTATAGCAATATTGATACTTGCCAAGCTCGGTATATGAAAACATAATTTCATGTATTCATTGTCATCATTGTTACATGGAGATGGGAACTGAACAGAAGTCATTTCAAATTCGAGAGTCTTACGCAATGAATGTACATGACCTGTTGTGTAAAGGTTTCATTAGTTTTTCTACAATAAATATACAAAAAGTTTTGGCTTTATGTAAATGCATTAGTTTTTCAATGTGCCATGTTCTTAATGCCATTATATGACTTGTGTTATCACAGAGGTTTTGAAATCCTGGATACCCTGAATGCTATGGTCTAAAGATGGCCTACTTGAATGGGTGTCACTTCTTTGTGTGTTTTGAAAACTCAAGTATCTTTACCACAGTTCCCTTGAAACTTGACATAACATGAATTAATTATACTGTCAGTGACGGAGAGCGGTTTTGTCGCTTCAAACATTGATTTTTTAAACTATAAATCATCGATCGTGTTGGTTTGCAAGCATTCATAAATATATATATGCATGTTCTTCAGGATTAAAGAAATGAGATATGAATGTTGCTTGAATTGCTCTTTATTTTTTTATTTTTATTTATTTTTTTTTTTTCGTTGTGAATTTGTCTCTATTTGATTTGCTAAGCAGAAACTTTAGTTTTGTTCTCTGGTACAAGTATATGTTTCGTCGATGTAAATGCTATGTAATGTCATAGTCTGTGCAGAAATATTGATGACTGTTGAAGAAATAATATGTTGAAAATTATCAAGTTTCTACTTGCTTTCTCCAACGTGACATATATTGTTTCTAAACTAAAAGGAATTAGATGGCATTTTCATCTGCCACTAAGTCCTTGCAGTCTATAGAGACCAATGAGTTCACCTCTTCTTGCCTTATACTCGTATGATGTGAACACCAGGAATGCAAACACAAATCACGACTCTACGCTTGTCAAGATACTGTATATTTAGAGATGTGTGCTGAAAACTTCATTTAGGCAACAGTGGCAGTTTTCTGCATATAATTATACCCCGCTGAAGACAGTTAGTGGTGACTTTGAATTTTAATTTGCTTCTGTGTGTACGTATTTTATGACTTTGCTCTTTCCTCATAATTTGCAAATGGAATCTAGATGTATGTGGCCATTTTCTGTCCAAGAGGGCATTGACTTCTGGAGATAGACGTGATTACATTGACTGATATAGTCTCTTGATAGATCATATTTTTGGCGGACTACTAAGAAACATCCGGGGAACGCTAGTAGCATTAAAGGTAATATCATGATAGGATTCTCAAGCGTTGTCCACTTAATGTCCAGTTCAATTAAATGTAGGTTACTGTATTTAGCCCTTTCTATAAAGGTACATATTTTGCAATTTAGAATTATCTGTTTGGGGAGAAAGTTGAAGTATCAGTGCTTTTCTTTCTCGCTGTCAGATGGTGATGGCCTGTAAATAATCAAGCACTGTCATTCCTTTAACAAGTGGACGTTAAGTTTGAAAATATTTACTCTGCTTTGTTTATTGATAAGCTTGGAGCCCCTGGATTTTCATCAAGGAGTTTTTAAACACTCGTACACCTATTGACGGCTAGGAGGTCACTGAAAGGTGTATTGTCCCAAGTCGAGATAAAGTATTAAAAAAAAACCCTGACGTTTTTTACATGAGTTCACATAGGTATTCTCACACAAAGAATAATGCAAAAGTAAAGATTATTTTTTAACGCTGTGAAATCCTTTGGTGCCAGATATATAATACCCGGATTTAAATATCACATTCTCAGATGGACAAGGAAATTGGATTATAAGGTAGGTGAAAGAAAGGGGTTATTTCGTCAATTAGAGGGTTCCTTTCACCTGGTGTTTAATTCTACAGTAGCTCTGTTTAAATTACCTGGCAAATTTTAAAAAGTCGATGATCTCTTTATATCATTATCAGGATCAATTCAGATGGCAGATTTTGACTTCGTCAACAATAATGATGGAAGGGGTGGTAAGAAAAATACCGGTTTCAGGTTAAAACAATCCTTTTCTGTACAATGTGTCCTTGCCCTTTAAATTCAAATTACCAACTCAACAGTCAAACCTTTGAGGTGGTAGTTTCATACAAAGATTCCATAGCAATTCGTTAAACTGTAAAATTTGGCTTATTGAAAAACCAATCAAGAGGAGTTATAATAGCTAGAAGATAACAAAACAAGCACCATTAAATAAGAAGTTTTCTTTATTATCCTGGAGTGAATTTATTGACTGTGAAAAATTGCAACCGAGTAACAAATTTGTCATTGATTTTCTGCCGTCCTGTTGATATTAAGAACTGTGGTATTTTTTTTTTTTCAGCATGTTCCTCAGTTTGGTGGTTTACTCACTGGGTTTAGGAGACAGTATTCAACTGGCTTAAGTAAATATTGATAGAAAATGAATGGGTTAGATTATTCTTTTTTTTTTAAACAACAATGTTGGTTTTTCCCGATTTTCTATCTTTTGTCGAGTACCTAGTATGCATGCTTCTTGCATGTACATGAACAAGTATTGCCAAAACTTACGTCTAGTAATATATAATGGAGAGAGAGAGAGAGAGAGAGAGAGAGAGAGAGAGAGAGAGATTTAAATTTTAAATTTACTTGGTGGAGGTAAATGCAAATTTATAACATGATACCCGTATTATGTTGTAAATCGCACTTACTCCCACCAACTAAATTCAAAATTTACAACATGGTAGAGAGAGAGGGACAAGATATATTTGTTAATACCTAAATAAATGTAACGACTAATTATATATATGATATGTGATACGATTCAGATAATAACAGATCTTTACTCTTTGAAGAGTACACATATATCTTTGACTAAAATTTACAGCTCATTTGGTGCAGAATTTAAATGGCTTGTCTTGATCCGGTATAGCAGGGACTGTCGCGATATCAAAGTGCAATGTCAAGATTGAAATTTTATCAGAAGACACAATCTTACACGAGGTCGAGATTATGAATCCTGATCGTGTATCGATATAGAATATACAAAATATTTGGCCCCTCCAAACTTCTTAAGCAGACAGCTGTTGGACGCCCGTCTCATTAAATCGGTTATGAAAAAAAAGTTGAACACAAGTCTTGTGCAAAGACGTGTGTGTGATACGTGGATCTTCAAATTGTGTTACGTTCATGGCATTACAAATTAACACACGCATACAGAGAGAGAGAGAGAGAGAGAGAGAGAGAGAGAATTGGGGATTACTTTAGATGTAGGTTTTGGATAAGTTGCTCTAAGTTTTGTTTCAGAATAAAAAGTTTGTTGGAAGTGTTGGGCTTACGGGCTTATCTCTTACCCGTTATTGATCTCTGCATGCAAATGTTTTCACGTGGATTAAAACTTGGGTGGTTGCCTTGACTTCTGTTAAATGCTGTTTGATACCACAGAGAAATATTTAACATTCTGTTGTATCTTGGAAATTGAGGAGGAAAATATATATGAGGCATTCAGCTAACATGCTGGGGACATTATGTCCACACGGAGATGGTGACTAACTAAAGGTATCCCTTTTTGTAGATATTTGGGCGCTAAAGTAAGGCAGTTGTTTACCTGTATTTATCGTAAATCCCAATGGTTGCTCTAAAATCATCTAAATTGTCTGTGGTTTATCTATAACAATATGGGGTGGTTAAAATGTACTCTCTTAATTGTAAGGTTGAGATTTTTGCCAAATCTTAATGCAGCTTTGTCTGTCGAATTCTCATTACATCATAGATTTTGAAAGACCAGGCTTCGATTTTGGCAGATTTGAGGTTTGAGTAAAAGCGTTTTTGTATGCAACGTGCAACCCTGGTAAGTTTTACGATCCATTTTGTGATGTTTTTATTGCAAAGGGTAATGGGAAAGATGAAAATATTAAACATAACTTGGCAAGTGAGAAAATAAATCACTTAATGTTAGCGATACACAAAATAGCACACAAAATATAATAAGCATCATATTTTCTTCTTTTGGATTGAAATAGTACAAGACAAGGGACACCTACCCCGCTTTCAAATGTTCCCTTGCTATCTTAGAGGCACTGTGAAGAGTGTCTTGCACTTTCAAGCAACACATTTCAAATTCAAGTTGCTTTCTTCTTAATAAGAATTTAATATGCTTCTTTCCAGCGTCGAGTTTTCAGTAATCGTGAGTTACAGTCAGTGGTGCAGTAATTCTTAATGAATACATCGCATACAGACATTGACTTGACAGCTGTGTGTTTTAAAATGAAGTGAAATGTTTATTTAATGATATGGAAACTCATTTATCTTGTCACAAGTTTGAAAAGACGCCGTAAATGCATGCATCGTGTAGTAAATAAATATTTGAAAAGGCGTTAATTCGTAAGTTTTAACAGTGGGTATATTCGTGTTTATGTAAATATTTTTATTGTTTCAGCTTCGCTAAAGTTATATATATATATATATATATATATATATATATATATATATATATATATATATATATATATATATATATATATATATATATATATATATATATATATTATTTAACGTTCTTGAATTTATTTTAAAAATCCATGCTTCATTAGAGCTACTAAAAAATCTTTGCTTTATTTGAACGACTGATTGAGATATTGGAACACTTATACATGTAACTATTACATTTTCTATTTCACAGTTGAATCTACAGGTATCAGTTCCATTTATTTTTGAAGTATAGCGACTGTTGACTACATTCTCTTAAAGGAATTTTGTGGCTTCATTTTTTTTTATTTGGATACAGCATTGTTTTATTTTATTATTTTATTTTTTTTTTAAGTTTTCCTTTCGCTATAACCGATTTGCAGAAAGGACATTTATTTTGAGCGTAGATTGATATAAGAAAGTCTGAAGTCGTCAGGTAGAAGTGTCACATTTACACTGCAGTATTGTCTGATGTAACATTTATGCTGCCCGCTGATTTCCATTTCCTATTGCTGTAATCAGAATAACGTTTTTAAGGAAATTCATTTTCTGCTTGTTGTATTACGTTTGTCAAGACTTCACAGTAGTACTATTTATTTTATTTTCACCTTTTCCGTTGTAATGCACTATATTTTGTAGCGGAGTAAACGGATTTGATGCATGGTTTTAAATGAGCAGGTGACCTAAGGTCCTAGTTGATCGTGCGTTTTATCCTCCTGTATTTTTGTGTGTTATAGGTATACCAAAAAAAAAAAAATCATCAGTAGAATGAGACAAAAGTATTTCCAAAAGACAACATGGTTGATGTAGTTCAAAAAACGGTTAAGGATGGTGTGATGTTTACTTGTAGTGACGGCAATAGGGGTAAATGGATGGTGTTTGCACCTCGTAGAATGAATGACTTGCATGTCTGTTAACCCTGTTTGTGACAAGTGACTTGTATAGATGGAGAAAGAAACAATGTACTCATAATCCCTACATGTATTTGTCAGGCGTGTAAGCGGAATTTTATCATATCATATCCAGATCTCGGTTAAAGAGAATGTACAGGTTGTAAAAGAAGAAAAATAGCACCCAGTTTCACCCCCCTCCCTGTATGTACAGTACAAAAAGATGAAGATACATGTACTTGTATGTTCAAATTTTATTTGTTCCTCATGGTTCCTTGTCAAGTATTCTTTGAAGGAAAAGGTGTAACTAAAATGGTAATGGAAAATTTACATACACACAACTTTACTTGTGTTCATAGGAAGCATATACTACTTTAGAAAAGCAGCAATCTCTAGGAAAGTGAACTTATCAGAGAGGGGTATACCTGTTTATCAGTAAAGTAACACGAAATGTGAAAATAATATTTACATCGTAAAGGAATGTATATTACGAACACCGAAAGCTATGAAACTCTCATGCAACTGCATTCTGAAAGCAGCGTTATCGTCACCGGCATGCGTTCTGTAGGTCTTTTATATATATTTTCGTGGATATTTCACCATCTGTATCTTTGCGGAGAGGGTTGTGTTTCTCTTTGGTGGTTTAAGATTCCCAGCATATTTTGATGTTTATATTGATAATGGAAGATTTCTTAAATACACAAATCGAAATTCCCAACCCCCACGTAACAACAGGCTAAGATTTCGCTTCACACCGAAGACAAAACTAATTTCATTCGCAGCATCATGAGTGTAAACATCTGTTGCTGAAAGTGTAAAATAATCCAACTCTAAAAGCTTTCCAGCTTTAATCGGTATCGACGTTAAAAACATAATTAATATTATAACAAAGAAAATGCTATCTTCTCCATGCCTTCTTTAACAGCTTCTTGTGTTTTTTTTCCCAAAGACTGGTGGCGAAGAGGCCGGCTTTGTGTAGGAAGTAAATACGGCGTAACCGAAAATACCTTCTTGTTCTGAAAATCTTCTTCCTGGCTCCGTGTTGATTAAAAGAACTGAAAACAAAAGGAATGGGGCTGTCATAACCGTATTATGGTAAAGTCATCACGGATTCTAGATTTTTCTGGAGCTGCCAAGTTCCCTTTGCTACAGGAGACTGGCATGTTTATTAGAAAATGTTGACGAAAAGGTGTTTGATTATTTTTCTAGCTTTAGAGATGGGCACCAGAATTTAAGAGAAACATTTTATGCTAAAGTGCTATGAGACAAGAAGTTAGTATTTTTATTACAATGAAATTGGATATTAAGAGAAGGGATTCTGAGCTTGTTATAATTGAATTGGCTTTATTCTTGCGACTCATTAATGAGAGCATTGTCTGATGTTTATGTGGATAAGACGGAGAGCTTTCATTTAAACTGGGAAAAGATAAAGCTCGTTGAGTACTATGCAAACTTGGTCTTTCAATTTGGAATCTCATTTTGTTTTATCACGTGTGTTGACATTTCTATTGGCGAGGCGCATGTAAATTGGCGATTGTGAAACCAATTAATGTATTGGAATTCTTTGATATCTGATTGATCGTATCTTAATGTTGTCGGTATTTTTCTGTTGGAAGCGTACGGATTGCACGGTTTGAATGGAGAATCTATACGAAGTCGGTGTGTTTATTGCATCGCTCGTCCTCCTTTTAATCAGTGCATGACTTCGCCCTGCTCAATTGCAATATTCTTAATTAAAAGGCTGGGATTATGTGCGGATTTCTTCGTCCCAGCTAATATGCAAGATTTAAGAAATAGATAAGAGGATTTGACAAATTGACCTATTGCATAATGTACATATAGGTAAACTTTTAAGATCTTGACATGCAATTCTTTACAAACTCTTTAGGCAATTTAAATATGTTTTTCACTTAAGAACGGGATATAACTCGTAGAAGATATCGAAGTAGATAACTTGTAATTAAGTTTATTTCTACACCTGTTAATGATAGGGTCTACATATTTAACGTTTAATTTGTAACTGAGAAAACAAAGTGGCCTTTCTGGAGAATACCATTCAAACACCTGTATGGCAGGAATCGGAATTTCTTAACCAGCATAAAAAAATTTCAACTAGGGATTAGGATGAAAGAACAAGAAACACAGTGTATTGCAAATGCCGATATCATTTAGTGCAGTGAAAGGGAAAAACGAAAACAAATTGTCACAGCCCTTTTAGTCACAGGAAACAGTGACAAATTTATCACACAGTTACAGACTGACAGATGGAAATGGATAATCCACGTATTTCTTCAAACGACTAATTCAGTTCAACAAACACTCATCAATTATGTGTCAGCAATTGTAGAGGCTAATGAGAGACCGATTTGTATCAGGGTTTTTAAAAAAAAAAAAAAAAAAGTGGGGAAATGATTGAGCGGTCTTTTAGGGGTAGTTTTCTATTTAAATGTTGGGTAGACGTATTATGGAGAATACTTCAGGGACTTTCATGTAGAATTCCTGGTTTTTTGATTTGTGCTCTTTTGATATGCCCATTCAGGTATTCACTTTTATTACATGTACGTAATATGTACTTAAAGCTGCCTATTGAAGCTAAAATTTCTTCGTTAATGTTTATAGACAGATTAAATATTAATGTATGCATTGATAGATCTTTTGATATTCAGTCTAAAATTATATTTTTGAACCCCCCCCCCTTTTTCCTTCACTGTCAAGGCAAATGTGGTATATTTCTAAAGGTTAGGTCGGATTGTTAGTATGGGCAGAATCATTTGAATTTATTCGGTTTGTTAAAAACTATATCCTGTCTTCTTACATTCATGTTGGCATTGTTGAACGCATAAAGTCTCATACACAATACCTTTACCTACTGGTGTTGCTATGCACAATTTGTAGTCATGAAGGAAATATCAAAGTAAAGCAAACTATGGGGAAAAAATTTAACGGTTAAAAAAAAAACTTCAAAAGATGGATACTATCTTTTTACACTTTATTAACAACTGAAAAGATACACTGTCTCTGTGTTCAAAGGAAAATGAAGGAAGATATTGAAGTTTGTTGCAATAGTCTGTTGGTCTTTTACTTTGTTACGTGTAATTGCTCATATTTTCCTCTCTTTGACCATAATTATAAAATCAATATATACTTTGATTCAGCTCAGTGATTGTGCTTTTTTTAGCTCTATATTACAGAATATGATAATATAATGACACTCTTTTAGGAATCATCGAGTTACTGAAAAAAATGAGACTGTTAATATTGAAGGTGATCAATTCGTGCAAATAAATGCTCATAATCGTGATGTCCTTTACAGATTACGATTTAGCACGAATGTACTCCGTTTTGATAATTAAGGCTAAATTTTCCTATTTAGATTATATATGCATATCTCGCCTATCAGTTAGCGTCTTAGTTTGGAGCAATCTTAATGTCGGCGGATGTTTTTATTGCAGATTTATAAGACTAATGCTATAGTTTTTCTCCACCTAGGGACAAATGCTGGCTGTATCGATGGCGAACCTCTCCAAAGATGGTAACGTCATTAACACTTATTTAGAGGAGGGGTTTCGAAAAGTTATCACTGTCTACTTTTGTTTTATTTACAGATTATGGCTACTAGCTGCCCATTGGTGAATTCAAATTGGAGAGTGGCCAATCATTGATGCGATTTGGATTAAAATATTATCAGTGTTTGAAGCGTCTGTGTTCGACTGGCGAAAATTAGGTGCATGTGTATTCCTATGTGATTTATCATAAGGCTTTCAAAATTATAGACAAAAAAGAAACAATAAACTTACAGTTATATACAAAAACAGTACTATGTCTGAAAATAGTGATACCTCGAGCGAAGAAAGTTTGGCTCATAAGCATTTAAATGGAAAGGATGATGACATTTGCCGCGATTTCTTGCGAAATGTTTGTAAGCGAGGCAAGCGATGCAAATACCGTCATCCTAATACTGACGAAGCGCGGGATCTTGGTAGACAACAAATAACTTTTTGTCACGATTTTCAAAACACAGGGTGTAGAAGAGGGAACTGTAAATTTTTGCATTGTACGCGGGAAGAGGAAGAACATTATAAACAGACTGGGCAACTTCCAGTGCGGCTTCAACAGGCCGCTGCTTTAGGACTCGGGGTCACTCCTAATGTGGAGGTTCCGTTGTTAAGGGGAGAGATCCCCATCTGTAAAGATTATCTGAAAGGAAATTGTAAACGAGGTGCTAAGTGTAAATTCCGACATATGACGGGAGGAGAATATGATTTTGAACTTCGAAAATCCGACCATAGGAACAATAACAATCAAATGTATGATCCATACGAAGATGACTTCAACACTTTTGAAGCATTTGAATATGGACATACACCAGGAGGAGTTAAACGTAGGAGAACAGACCGTGAATTCGATGGATTCGGAGGATTTGAAGGCAGGTATTCCTCAAGCCGTCCATTCAGCTATCAGCTTTTAGAAGAGGAAAATTCTATGTTAAGAAGGAAAGTGGAAGAACTTAAAAAGCAAGTGGCAGATCTTACTGCCACCAACGAAGTGCTACTGGAACAAAATGCAAGATATCGTGTCAGTAGGACAACTGCTGTACAGTCTTTAAACGCAGCAGGTGTACCGGTAAGCCAGCAATTGACGCCTGGCATCGGTGCAACTGCAACTCCGGCGCAACCCCTTAATCAGCTAGCAGTTAGCAGCCTCGCTCAGCAAATAGCGCTAAATAGTGAACTGGCTTCCCAGCATGCTTTGCAGCAGCATCTGGCGAGAGAACTAGGTCAGCAAAATGCTGGAGGGTTGGCAGGGGCACCCCTCAACCCTTCCGTTACAATAAACCCAGGAAATATAGTTCCGGTCTCTCTTCCACAGAATGTTTCCCTGACATCCGGCTCTATGCAACAGACACTTCCGCCTGCTGTCTCAATGACGCAAAGTATTCCACAGAATTTGCAGGGACCCCCTTCGGCGCCTCTGGTGTCTTACCCCATTGTGTCCCAGAACATGAGAGCGGCTCCTAGCAGTTTGGCCCACTGACACATGGTAAGATTTGTTCCTCGTGTCAAATAAGGTGTATAGCTTCTTTTTTTTTTTTTTTTTTTTTTTTGCTGTTGTTTTTGTTTGTTTGTTTTTCTAGCTGTGATGCATTTTTCATCAAAGATAGAAGACAATCTCTTGAAATTAATTTTTCTGATAAATGCTTCAATTAGCCATTCAAATATTTCTGTTATCACAGCGCATTGAGTTTTCCATGATTGGAACATGGTAAAAATTAAAGGTGGAGATATTAGAAAATATGCACTTCATATCCACGCATGAAGTAATACATGCATGATAATAAAACAGTAATCATGCTGGGTCTGTAATTATGCGCAAGTTTTTGAAAATCCTGAAATCTAAGATACTGATTCATAAGACAAGATGCAGATGGATGATTTTTACACCCATAAAAAGTAAGATGATTTTACTTCGAGATTTGCTCCCCGATTGCGATTGATAAGGAACTTCAAGGGCGGATCCAAAATATTTTCTAGTCATATATATTGTCTCCGCCTCTTGATGTTTGCTGTGGAGCATGATCTTTTACACAGTTTGCTCTCTCTGATAATACGGAAGTCATAAAACCAGATGTGAAGTTTTATACGACTACTAATAAAAAGTTAGATTTTTTTTTTAAATCTTGTGGCAAAAAAGTAGTTTTTTTTTTCCACCGAAAATCAAATTTATGCAAAGAATTCTGTGGATGCATTTTTCAACCCGCCGAAAAGGAGACTTGTCATGCCGAATTGATTGTAAAGTGTTTCCGAGTTTATTACTTATTATGTGGATAATAATTTTTTTAAATAAATATACATGTATGTTCTACTTTCTGGTCACGTTTCAGTTCTAAGCATTCAGTCCCGTTGATTGCACCTTTATATAATATACTTAATAATATAATTTAAAAAAAAGTATTGGATGCAAACAATTACAATAAACTTCAGATGGACAAAAAAGCAAATCGCCGCAACAAAACTAGACAACGTTTGATAGGCTATATCTTATCTATTGTTATAAACGGTCGATGCGTTACAAAGCAGTAACATGGCTCATGGATAAAAATATAGTGGATAAAAATGTTGACGTCAGAGTATTTTATGACTGCAACAAAAATGATAGACAATAAAATAGAAACAAAAACACGAAAACTTCTAAAACAAATTCCTAAAATGACCCAATTTTGACCGATACTTAACGATTCTTTAGTTTTCAGTCTTTTTATTCCAGTAAAGATCTACAGATTTCGCTGTAAATGAAAATATGTAGAGCTAAAGATGACGTAGCAAGAAAATAACATTTGGAGATATAAGTACGCATTCCTAAATATAAAGTTTGGAGGTAATTTGGCATCTTGATAAATGTTTACACAGGTTGGGGATATAATTTGACCTAAGTAATGCTCGAGTTACTAATTTATATTACAGAATTTTATAAATCAAAGGCTGTATAAAAGATCTTTTCATTGAAGAAAAAAAACTCTGTCATTGAAAAAGGGGCCACAATAGCTGAATTTTTGGCTAATGTCTAATGCCTGGTATCTTTACATTGAGTTATACTGAAAACACATCGCAAAGTTGAGAGTCACGTCTAAAATTTGGAAAATATCATGCAGACTGACCTAACTCTCCCCATTTTGCAACATTCGTCATAGGTGTTCGTCAATTTCTTCGATCTTAAAAAAAAACTGCAAACATAACTAGACCTAGATGCAGTGTATAAAGATAGTATCCAACAAAACCTTGTGCATTTGAGAATACCAAAAGTTAACTTAAATTCGTCATTTTGAAATAACCTGTTATTTGATTGCATTAGGCTGTTCAAAGTTAATTCTACGTTTAACGTCACCTCTAAAGTTCAAAACCTACGAGGGAGGGACAAAAAAAAAATAAACAAAAATTTTAAACATTTGTGAATTTATTCAAATTAACCAATTCAGTACGTTAAAAAATCACTATTGAGTAAAAAGAGTATTGGATATGACATCTAAGTCTAATTTCCTAAGCAGAGTTTTTCCTTAGTATGTACATGTATATTGGTTTGAATCCTTTTGTGAGCAAACAATGTAGACTGAATGTACAGGAGAGTGGCTTTTAACGGGCCTCGTTTGTCCTTTGGATTTACACGTATATTGCCACACGTCCATGGTATCCTGAAGGAAAATGCTGCTTCTTGTGGGAATGTGGGAATAGTTGATCGATATCTACAATTAAAATTATGTTGACAGTATATAATACATTCTAAAATTGAAAATATCTCTAAATTGAATTCTGCTATGTTTTTACTCATAGTACTAGATCTCCTAGCATTTAGATTTGAAAGTTTTACCTTGAATTCCACACACGACAGGATTCTTCATTTCTTGGAATACCCCAATCACTTTCCTTACTCTCCTTTGCTTGAAAGGCCCTATATTCTCTAAGCTTATCTCTGTCAAATGGTAATGACTAATATTATCTTTCCCTAAAATTGTTGCCATTTGTAGGTACATGAATGCTACATCTGTGAAGAAATCATAATCTTAATGTTCCTTTAAATTTTTACAGAAATATTTAAAGATGAAACTATTAAATAAAATTTAAATGATGCATCTCACTGTTTATTGTAAAATCTTTGTTTTTGACACACTTTGCACTCAGTAAAAAGTTTTGCAATTCTCTCCAAATACAATGAATAGTTCAGCCAACATAATTACGAACTGAGAGTCTGTGATACGAAGACTGATAAAAACTCAACAAACTAGACCTTGTCATTAACTTCAGTCATAAAATCATCTATTTTTTAATTACATTTATGATCCCATACTGTTTAATTCACTAGTTTTTCAACTGCGGTATCAAAGCACATTTTCTGTCACTACGGGATGCAGAATTAAGTCGCCATACGTAGAACCAAACCGGAACGGATACATGAAATTCCGAATTGTTTGTTTTTTTCAAAGACTGATTTCTCCTAAACCTTCGCGCGCGGGTGACGTTAAACGTAGAATTAATTTTAAACAGCCTTAAAATTCTTAGGGTTGTTCTTAACGGGTGTTGCTAACACGCGGAACGGAAAGTGGAACGGTAAACGGAAAATTTGATGTTAAGTTTTTCACTAAGCACAGGTATAATTCAGACAAAGGAAGCAATATTCTTTATCTAATACATGTAGTTCATATATAATTAAAAGTTACCGTAACAATGTGATTTATTCATGATTTTTTCCCTCAGAACATGTAGCATATACATGCAATGGTCAATAAACTAATTAGATTCACATCCTAATTATGTATTAGAATGTCTCATTTATCACTCATCAAATTCTGATTTTTAAAAATTGTACAATACAACATAAACTGATTGCACAGAATAACGTCAAGATGAAATTGATGGGGAAATTACATATTTCTGAGAAAATATAGAGTTGTTATTTATATTTTAGTATTGTGGGGGGGAGGGGGTTACAGAGATGTAAGTTATCCACATTTGAGGTGCATGGGTACATTTGCATTGAAAATTACGGAATTTTTCGCTTATATGACTCATAAGGATATCGAATACCTGCCATTCATATTAATCAGAGTGATCTTCAAAAAAGTTTTTCCAACTCATCCATATTTTACCACAACATGCTACATGTATATATGTACAGCATTAGATATTTTCTGTTCCGTTTTCCGTACCCTGTGCTTTGTCTGTGTTCAGAGATCTTCATGAATAAGAGAATGCACATGACTAAATCAGTTCGTACTTTAATAATTAAGGATTAGATATGAAAAATTTATATGATATATACTGTTTCTGGTATGATTTTTATATTTTACGTGATTTAACCTTGAATCATATTTTCCGTTTTCCGTTCCGCGTTTTAGCAACACCCGTTCTTAACTATGCATTAAAAGTCTTCGTATTTTCTTTTAATTTTTTTTTTAACTTCTTGACAATGTGCATTCCCCCCGTAATGTTTGGTTTCGCTCGAAAATGATTAATTAGCCCGATTTTAATTGATATTTGATATTCACCTTTTTCTCCTTTAATGGAATGATTCATCATAGAAGATGATTAGTGTATGACAAAGCTCAGAGCGAAACCATCAATCGAATCTTCTTTTTTTTTCTCTCTCCCTCTACCATCAGTCTTGAGGTATATGTGTAAACCGCTCAGCCCGTCATTTTGTAATACCCTTTCTGCGCTGAAAGAGAAGAAAATGATAGACGTAAGTGTATAGAAATTGATCTGTATTAGCCTTAAATGATAGACGCTACTCCATGAGTGTCCAAAATGAAAGCCTTTAATCACTTAACAGCTTGTCGTAAATCAAACAGAAAGTGGAAGGGGATGTTAAAGTAGCCGGGCTCCGGTGCGTTTTCTTTTTTGCAGGGTATAATTTTGATTTAGACCCCCAAAACTGCACTAGAATTGTTGCCTACTTAGATTTCTTTAAATATCTTTATCTTCGATTTTATTTACCATAAATACGTCGTATCTGAAGTCTGGACTATTTGTTGGTGAACGAACTTAATTGTATGACGTCATATGCTTAAAGAAATGGCGTCCCATAAAGTGTTTGTATAAATATATACATATACGTTTTGTGGTTGACGTCATAAACATATTGTGTTTGTATATACCATGGCGGTCTTGGGTCATTGTTTTAATGCTAGATTAAGACAACTTGCCTTTCATTGTCAATAGGCATAATTGTGACATATTTTTTTGGATGCTGTTCGTGATGTATATCGTGACCACAACTGACCACTGGGGATTGGAGAAAGTGGACACGAGGACACAAACACCAGGAGTGGAATTTTCCCTAAGACATCAATGTCAAAAACATTCTTACCTGACGAAATATTAATTTTGTTACGTTTGTCGTGGTATTTTTATATTTTTTGTTCGTGCGCTGAGGAATTTGTAGGACTCTTAGATCATATTTTATTTTTTTTTTCTCTCTCTCTCTCTCATAGATTTCTACACTGACGTGTTGAAATGAAATCAATACCCTAGACCATCTAAATCTTGTTGCATATAATTAAGGACAGCGATGAGCTTGAACTATCGGGCCCATCTTCACCATTGAAATGCTTTATCTGTAATGATGTGTTGGGCCCTTTTGATCTCGGTTATCTTTCAGAGTGGCTCCCGATTCGGATAGCACTGTCCTTTTTCACACCGTTTGATTGAACTATGCTTGGAAATTGATAGTCTTTTTTTCACAAAGCCACATCGGTCACCAGTCTACTTTTAAAAAGCAATCCCGCGAATTAGACGGAATAGACACTGTAATTTGAGGGAAGAAATTGATCTTTTAAGAATAGCTTTTGAAATAATGCTTTCAAGGGAAGAAAACTTTAACATAGTATGATAAGATTTTTTATTTTTTTTATTTTTTTTATTTATTTATTTATTTTTTTTTTTTTTTTTTTTTTTTTTTGCTGGACGGGGACTTTGTATTTCGTTTGGAGTAATTCAAATTTGTCCCTGCTTAAAACACAAGATGAGGTATGCATGGCGAGAAGAAATCCTTAAATAGCCTTTTAAGTGTCAAAACAAGCAATAAATGAAAAAAGATAATTAATTGCTTTTCGCCGTTCCCGAGCTTTTTTCTTGAATCGATATAAAAACGTCCAGAATTTTCCTTCCCGCTTGCAAATACTGCAATGGAATGTTTTCTAGACGTTTAAGGTGATCTTGGCGTTGGAAAAAGACATTCACAGAAGATAATAAAAATGTATAAATCAGCCCTCGCTACCTTGACTGTCATTTTGTTTCGAGCTTTAAGCTGATTATCATTGCCTGGTTTGTCAGTATCCCTACTTCTGAGCCCGGTCATTTATGACGTTTCTGCATGCAGAGGAGTCGTTGCACTGAGAAAACTACCATTTTTAGGAGTTCTTTTGCGTAACATCAAAGTGCAGTAAAATATTACACATCTAATTACACTTTTGTCCGGTTTTCTATAGACGGCGTCGTTATGTGTGTTTTTCTGAGTTTTCGTTTTTAACTTGAACTAATTACTGTTCTCTTGTATTGGATTTTTCCTTTCCTTTGAATCCTGTTCGGTTTTACCTTAATCAATCAGATACTACATCAATATTTCATTACTATCCAGCTTTTCTTTTCCACTAAATGGATTGGTTTTTATTTCGTCGCAGTCTTAAGAAAGCTTATTAATATTAACCACTGAGGCTGACATATTCAATAACAAGAATATTTCATGTGCACTTGGATTATTTTACTGTACCTCTTAATTTCTTGATGTATTTTGAGAAATATGACAAAATGTAGACTGAACCTTTTTTCCTATTCTCCTGAACCTTTTTTGACACTTGCTCACCTGTTTCTTGCACTGGAAAAGTGAAGGAGCACTTTTTGCTGTCATCATCGGACTTCTGACCTTTTAATAATTCATTTATAGTCTGCACAAACCTTGTAGATTACACCCCTACAGTACAGATCAAAAGATTATAATTTCGTCTTGATCGCAGGTAAAAAAAAAGTACACACAACCCAATGAGGACCTTGCATACCCTTACTTTAGTCAACAGCTCTGGAAACATTTTCTCGCATCCCTAATGCAAACTCAGAAATAAATGATAAATGTAAACACGAAAATGAGGCAAAATTCGTAAAATATTTTTTTTTTTTTGGAAATAACTAACCAGAGATCAAGGCTATTAAGTTGATAAATCGGATGCATGCATTTCTATAAGGTCATTTCTTAATGACAAATTCCTGCAAAACAAGTGACGATTAGCCGCCTCTTCAGCGGTTGATTATTCAATAATTCTGTAAGTGCTGCATAACTGCCAGGAATGATCATTTGTTAAGGTAGATAAAGTAAGACTTGACTATCAAAGTTGATATTGATGCAAAATTCACTGGAGAGAAAAAAACCCCTTCAATTTCGCTCGACATTAAAATAGTTAGATATATTCGAATAGTTGTTGAAAATTTTCATTGATTTTTAAAAATATTAACGTCACCTGTCTTTTTCTGTTAATGTCTTTTATTTTTTTTTTTTCAACAAGTGCGTTAATAAGTAATGTGACGTAAATTAATAAAACTAATATTGATGTGGACAGTAAGCCTTCTTTGTTATAAAGTGATGGGTTTTGACTTGAAAGAGGAAAACTATTAGACTTCAAGATAAATAATGTATATTGCAACAATACGTATCCCAAGGATACAAAATGATTCGACATGATTATTTTTTAACGTTCGATAATGATGTCTGTATTAGCATGATCGTGAACACAACTACCAAGAACTATCGGTGATTGAAGTTTCGTCAAATTACAAACAGAGCATTTGTAAATGCTTCATTTGTAACTGAGTTCAGAATGAAAGGCTTCGATTTTTTTAATTTTGACTTTTCGCACTGAAATAGTTCTTAGTTGTTCAAATTTGATTCGCAGTCACGTAAGACACCGTAAGAGTATTTATGAAAGGTTTTTAATAAAAGCACATAATTCATTGTGACAAATTGATTTTAAGCATTGTCGAAATATGTTTGATATCGAAAAATGAACTTAGAAGGAAAAACAATACTTTTTGAAAATTAATTTTATTCATATTTTAAAAAGAAAATTGTTTTGTTTTTAGTTAGAGTTATTATATTGAAAAAAAATGTTTTTTAGTGTTTTGTTGTGAAAGTGTATCTAATTTCAAATTTTGGCTAATGCAATAAAGTAAATAAAATATTCAAGAACATTTTTTTTATATTTATTTAATTCTAAATTTTCTTTTTAATTGCAGGGTGTTGTAATCGATGATATTCAAATAATCAGGGCAAAATAAGTGGAGTCCAGAGAACGTTTGTTTGAATGCAGAGGGAGTCGGATCTCGTGAAAAATCAAAATGACCATGTGCTGGGAAAAAAATCATCAGCTACAAAAGCGTTGAAGGCAAACTAAGCCAGCTAACACAACAGAGATGAAGACAACAGTTACCGGCATTGAGTTATTGTGTGAATTATTAATTTCATTTCTTTATTGTCTCAGTCATTCGGAATATCTCCTGATTTTTTTGTTTTCATCGATGAATACCAATCATTTGCATTTACCACAGGAAGAAAAATCAAGATTCAACATTTAGTTCATTACAGTTACGTATTGATTCGTTATGATTTTTTTTTCTCTTCATTTAAAATCGACATCCCAGTATATTTAAATACGTTAAAAGACAGCATATCATTCGATATTATATGCAATGAGTTCAAAACTGCAAAAAAAAAAAAAAAAAAAACCAAAAAACCAAAAAACAGCTACTTAGTAATATACTTCAACATCTCAAAAATGGTTTAAATGATCTTTATTTTTCAATATTTTTATATAAAATTGATAGTGTGTTATGTTTCCTTTTAAATTTAAATTGGATTCCTTCCAATTGCTTTGCTTAATAATTATGAAGATGATTTTTATCTCATGCTTTCTTTTATTATTATAATTTAAATGGTTTCCATATATTTTCTATAAGGTAAGAAAAAAATTTCTAAAAATTTTTAGTTTTACCTCGAGTGTTTTTGTCTTTATTCAATATGTGCCGATAGCCAAACCTTACATCCAGATCTTTAAAATGATATTCTGTATCCCGGTGTTTTCATGTAAGAAAACCCAATGGCATGATTTTCGAAATGAGAGGGAAATGTACCGCACATATCCAAATCTGTTTCTTAAGGGAATTTTCTGTTGATTCAAATCGAGAAATATTTTTTGAATGTAATATTTCAGTTATTTACGTCTTGACTGTTTCTTTTTGGTACAAAATGCTACTACTATTTAGCAAAATATTGCATCCTGCATAAGTTTTTTTTTTTTATTATGACAGATTGACATAAAAAAGTCACCTACATGTAGTCCGAAAGAATTACTAAAAAACAACATGATTTCAGATGTGTAATACTATGACACTCATGAAGTGTACAAATGTTTAGAAGAAAAGAGAAGAAAAAATGTGGACCAAGATTTATGTCGAGAAAAAATTAGGTCCAGTATGTTTTATGCAAGGAGAATTGGCCATATATGCATATTAGATAATGTTCACTAAACGGTTTAACACTGTATAAGCCAGTCTGTGTTTTGCTTGTCATTTTGTTGTTTAAGATATTATAAACTTTATTTTGGACCTTTGAAATAAAGGATTAAAGCAGTAAAAGTCATTTTTGTTGATAGCATCGGGGACTGAAGACCATAGAAAACAAGATGCATTTCCTAAACATTGATACCCTCGTATGGCAGCTCATGGTGAAGGTTAAAGTTTCTCTCAAATTCAAGTCAAACATCATGGTCAAAAGATAAAAAAAAATATTGGTACCTAAAGAAAGCTTTTGTCACAAAGAATGCACTTGTGAAATATGAAAGCTATAGCACCAACTATTCAAAGATAAATGTAATGGCCAAGATTAAAAGTTTTCCCAAAGTAGGGCAAACGTCAAAGTCAAAGGGCCGAAATTGTTGCTACTTATAATTAAAGAAAGGTCTTTTTACAACAAATACACATGCGAAATAAGTTAACCCTAGCAGTAAATGTTCAGAATTATGGCCAATGGGCAAAAGTTTTATAAAAGGAGGTTAAATTCAAAGGGTCAAGATTGTTGCTACCCAAGGGAAATTCTTTTCACGAAGAATACACCTGTGAAAAATGATGCCCTTGCCCGTTCAAAAGAAGCAGCAAAGGTTAAAGTTTTTCAAAAGTAGGTCAAACTCCAAGGTCAAAGGGTCAAAATTATTGGTACACAAGAGGTTTTGTCACAAGAAATACACATGTAGATGCATTAAATGAAAGCCCTAGATCCAACCATTCAAAACATATGGCTTACAGTTCTTGAAATGTGAGTCAAACTCCAAGGTTCCCTAGGAAAGGTCTTATCAAAGGGAATAAACAAGTGAAATATGAAACCCTCTAGCACCAACCTTTCCAAAGGTATAGTCAAGGTTAAAGTTTCCAAATTTAGATCAAACGCCAAGGTTTAATGGTCAACATTGTTGGTACGCAAGGGAGGGTCTTGACATAAGAAATACAGATGTACATGTATAATATAAAAGCCCTAGATCCAACCATTCAAAACGTGTGACCAAATTTTAAGTCTTTTGAAAGTGAGTCAAAAACTCTGAAGTTAGGGTGAAAAGGTAAAAAAAAAAATATTTTTACCAAAGGAAAGGTCTTATCACAGGAAATACAAATTGAAGTATGTAAGCGGTAGCACCAACCGTTCAAAACTTATAGTCAAGGTTAACGTTTCGTAAAATTTTGCAAAATGTGTGTCAAACTACATGATCAGTATCAAAAGGTCAAATATATTGTTACCAGATGAAAAGTCTTGTTACAAGAAATATTCATGTTAAATATGAAAGAAATAGCTCCAACTTATCAAAAGTTATGGCCAACATAAACGAATTTTTATAAGTAGTTCAAACTCAAAGGTCAAGGACAAAAGGTCAAAACAGTTGGTACACAAGGGAAGGTCTTAACACAAGAAATACATTTCTGAAATATAAAAATTTAGCCCCAGCTCCAACTATTCAAAAGTTATGACCTAGATTAAAACATCTTTAAATTTTTCATCGTATAAATAGTCTTCAAAATGCTTTTCTTGATATAAAACAACGAATAATTAAACAAGAGCTTTTCAGACAGTGACAGTTCCTTAACAGGATGTGGTCAACATTGGTTAAAAAAGATTTAGAAGTCCTGATTCTTTGCAGACATCAAAAGAAAGGAATAATCAAACATGCAGCGATGTAAAAATTCCATTGTTTTACCAATTCTCGACATATTAATGACAATTTTAAAAGCCCAATCAAAATAAAAAAAAAGTTCCTTTAGCTCGATCAAGCAAGATGCATTTGTGAAAAAACAAAACATGTCATGAAGTGGCATATTCATATTTGAACTTTGACCTTTACATAATGTGTACCCTAGTAAAGGTCATATCATAAGGAATACACGTAAAGGATAAAAGCCGTAGCAAATACCGTGCAAAAAATTATGGCCTAGGATAAGATTTTAAAAAGTAAGTCAAACTAAATAGTCAAGGTCAATGGATCATAATTGATGGCACCGTAGGGAAAGTCTTGTCACAAGTAATAAACCTATGAAATACCAACCTCCTAGCACTAAGTGTTCGAAAGTTATGGTCAAGGGTAATCTTTTTAATGGTGGGTTAAACTCCAAGGCCAAGGTGAAAGGATCAAAATTGTTGGAACTCAAGGAAAGTTCTTGTGAAAGGAATACACGAGTAATATAAAAGCCCTAGCTCCAAACATTCAAAATTTATGGCCAAGGTTAAAGGTTTCTAAAAACGGGTCGTCTCCAAGATCAAGATCTAAAATATTTGTACCCAAGGAAAGGAAACACCAATTCACAGGGAATACACATAAGAAGTATGAAAGCCCTAGCACTAACCGTTCAAAAGTAATGGCGAAGGTTAGAATTTTCGAAAGTTGGTCAAACTTTCGAGTCAAGGTCAAGAGGTCAAATATGCTGGTATCGAAAGAAAGGTCTTGTCACAAGAAATACAAATATGATATATGAAAGCAAAACTTCCAACCAATCAAAAGTTATTGGCAAGGTTTAAGCTAGGACAAACAGACAAAAGGAACGAACGGACGGACAGAGCAAAAATTATAAGCCCACGTATCTTCGATTACGGGGGCATAAAAATTTCCCATCCTTTCTTTATTAGTAATATCTTGTCTTTCAAAATATTACTCTGACAATTTGAGTAAAATCATTTGAGCATTGTCATAGGAAATAGGTACATGTACATTTTGACATTTATATTCATAAATGACGCATATACAGTGTAGTTTTTTTTTTTTTTTTTTTGTTACAGCTGTCTTGTCTGTCGCCACACTGTGTTAAGCTCAGTTTCTGTTTTCATACAAAAATGCATATTGGAGAGAGCAATTGAACTCGTCAGAGGACAAGGTATGGCAATAGCCGAATTCGGTCCCTAAACTGATATAAAAATCAAAATAGTTGGAATTGTGATACGAGGGTTGATCTAAAAGTAATGTCGCAACTGCTATGTAATTTTTGATAATCAAAACTTATCAAAATTTTATATATAAATACTTTTATCTATTTTAATTTTGCCGCAAATTCTCATTCATATATATGTAATACTTTTTAAATTATTAGAATAAATACAACATTTATTTAGGTATTGTAAATCGCCGCAAGGCAAGAATTTATCGTTATGACTTTTCTCTTCGGAACTCATTTTTAACTCATCCTGAAATCTTTTCAATTTCTCACATATAGTTTTTATTTCACGTACTCCTCAAACTTCAAATAGTTTTACAAATACAACTCAAACAAGATGCTTAAGCATATGTGAGGTTAAAAAGTTCTGCAGATAAACTGAAAATGAGTGTCGAAAAGTAACGTCATAACGATGTCGGTAACATTCTTGCCGTTCGGAGATATGCAGAAACTGACGTTGTGATTATCTTTATATTTTAAAAGTACTTTTTTTAACTAAATGATTTTTCAAGGTAAAAATCAAAATAGATAAGGGGTCAATTTCGTTGATAATATTCGGTTATTAAAGATTTTATAGCAGTTGTGACTTTTCTGTTGGATCAAGCCGCATATTTTGCAGTTAAGAATCTTTAATGATGCTTGTTATAAAATCAACAGTATATTTGCTTCAAAGCATAAACGGAGCCCAAAAGAGGGTGCCCAAGTAGGAAATTTTACCTTATTTCTCAATTCTGGTGGAATTTTGTCTTATTTGAGATTTGTCAAATTGACACATTGGAACGTCATCCAGCGATTATGTAGTGGGAATTATTGGATTATGCCATTAATTTCTGACTTTGGCTTATCATAATATGTTTCAAACTTCACTTACATGGCACCTTATCCCACCTCTGATGTTCTTTAGATATCCGTGTTGCTTGGCTACCGATATGTATTGTTTCAATGGATTATCTCCATATTTTATTTTCAAGTTAAGATATTTGAATATCTTGTCATTGCTCATCTGCAAACTTATTTAATTCCAACATTCTAGTTCTACATACAAGTACTCCGAGGTTGATTGATTGATTGTATATGTTATTCCACGTCCCATTTGAGAATTTTTCACTCATATAAACGTCACCGTATGCCGGTGAAGGGGGCCTCAAATTTAGACCCATATTCGGCACTCAGGGCCATTGAGCAATGAGGGTTCTTTATTGTACCAACGTCTACCGTTACACAGGACCTCGGTTTTTAAGGTCTAATCCGAAAGACCTGTGGCTTTCACTTCTAGTGCTGGGCGCTTGGCGAAGGAACAGTCACTACCTATGTTTACGTCTTAGGTTTGACTCGGCGCGGCAAAGAATCGAACCGGGCCTCCCAATCACGAAGCCAGCGCCATATCAGGTTTCTCCGAGGACGCTTGTTTTCCTTATTGAATATCTATGTAGTTTTCGGAGACTAGGTCTTCCAACAGTCTATTGGAATTCCCATGCGCACTATTCATAACCAGTTATTAGCAGACCTGTTTTTGTATGCTTGTGTAGAAGAATTCATTCAAATATTTTTACATGAAAAAAAAAGTCTTGCTGTGGTTAATTCGTAATTAAGATATATCAACGACATTTTATTCATTAATAATATTCAGTTTCATTCTTACGTTGATTCGATATATCCCACTGAACTCGAAATAAAAGACACTAAAGAATCGGAAACATCTGGTTCATATTTGGATATTTCACTAAAGAAATATATTGATGACAAACTAGCAATTGAACTTAAAAGGTGTTGATTTCAACTTTTCTATCGTCAACATCCCTAATGTATGTAACAATTAAAAATTATCACCTGTATATAGAGTTTCCATCTCCCAGCTGATTCGATGTGCAAGAAGATATTTTACATAGGAACAATTCCCAAGACGAGGTATGCTATTGACAAATAAGTTGATGATACAAGGATATGAAGAATGTTGTTTAAAGTCAACCTTTTGCAAATTCTATGGTTGACTTTGCAAAAACAATCCGTTGTTAAGTTGAATGCTGACTGATGTCGCTCATACAACTTGGTAAGCTATTATTTTCTTACTTTTTTTCTGTGTACCCAATCATGACAAGGACCACAGGACAAGTGTGACCAGTCGACAGGGGAGTAAACATCCACTGCCGACCGGTCACACCCGCCTTGTGCTCCTTGGCATGATCGGGCAAACGGAAAAAAAATCAATAGACACTTCAGTGTGGAAATAGTGGACAATAAGAACTTGTATGAAAAACGTCAGTTAATTTGACTTAACGGTAGATTGTATTTGCTAACAAATTAAGTGTATCGAACATATAATTTGCAAAATGTTGACTTTAAACGGGACTATTAAAATCCTAGTTTCATCAACTTATTTGTTAATAGCTTGCCTCGTTTTATTGATTGTAGTTAGAACATGCCCTTGCGTATAGAATCGACTTGGGGATATAAACTCCATATGGAGGCGATAATGGCATATTGCTACATAAATAAGGGAAGTTGACGATAGAAAAGTTAAAGTCATCACAATTGTAATAAATTGTTGCTGTTAGGTTGCCACGAACGTCTTTTTTCCAGTAAAATAACCAACTGGAAACAGACGTAACAGACGCTGCTGTTTCTTTATTTTAATTTCAAAGGGGTATATCGAATGAATGTAGGAATGAAAATGAATATTGATAAAAGGCCGTCAGGATATATAAATGTCTTTTCAGGTAGAATTTTTTTGATAATTTCTGCTTCATATGAATACAAAAATAAGTCCTCTCATAAAGGGGGTAATTGGATTATAGTATCCATGGGAATTCCAACAGATTGCTTTAATTTATACTTGATCTCCAAAAACAATATAGATATTGTCAATCAGAAACTCAAGCAGCTTTATTAAAAATATCAACTTCAGAGTACTTCTGTGTACAATCAAAATGTTTTCTACTAAATAATTTTGCAATCAGATTAAAATCTGCTACACAGGTAACGATCTATGTGAGCGGATCAAAGGATCTGATTTTAATTTTGCAAATGACCAATTTCAAGGATAGCTCAAATTGAATGAACATTTCTCTAAGAAAATTGGAAAAAATTATTCATTTTACATGAATAAAAAAATTAACCCATGAAAACCGAAAAGAAAAAAATGCCTGCAATTTGTAAAGCAAAACTGTCAAAGCTAAACCTGGTATGCAAACGTTTGACGCCAGAAAACCAGATAGACTCGACATGTTAAACACACACACACACACACACACACACACACACACACCCTCACACACACACACACACACACACACACACACACACACACACACATATATATATATATATATATATATATATATATATATATATATATATATATATGTTTGTTAGCCAAGAGGCAATATTCGATTTGTGGAATTTTTTTTTTCATATTACATATATTTAGAAACATATTTTGGAATCTGGAATATTATCCGTTAGAAAATAAAGTTTTGAAAATGAATTAATCTTTTGTGAAAGTTATGTGTAAATAAGATTAGCTTGTTTTTTTTTTTTTTTCATTATCAAATTTTATTTTATTATTATTATTATTATTATTTACATTTGTTTGTCTGTTTATTTATTCGTAGCTTTTTCTTCTTTTTCTAGTTTTCAAAGGATTTAAATATTATATCATGAATATTTATATAAACTGTTTTGAAAGTTAATCTGGGAACTTTATAATGACAATAAGGATCTATTGAAAGAGGAACAACTCTTACTTTTACAGACATATAGAGAACTTATATTTTTTATCATGATTAGAACATTTAAATAGTTTATAACAATAAAACAATTCTCTCTCTTTTTTTTTTTTTTTTTTTTTTTTTTTTGCTTTTTTGTTTTTAGATTAAATGAATTTTGAATGCATTAGAAGTCGGGATGTGGAAGACTTCTTCTGTCCAAAATCACATAATGTACAGAGATAGATAATTTAGCCTCGTATATTCCCTCAAATTTTTATTAAAATAGAAAATTTGGTGTTATAGTCATAACATCAAATTTTCTATTTTAATTAAAATTTGTGGGAAGACACTCGGTTTAGAACCTGGAGAGAAAAGTGTTGAAGTTACACGTTATATATACATCTCATTCAAATCAAGAAAAATGAAAATGAAAGGAGGTGTTTCCTCTTTTGTCTTTTAAAACTGTTTTTGTTTCAAAAACTGTTAAGTTCAACAATTTGAAAATGAAAGACTGCTTCAGTATTCATAAAAACAAAATTAAAACACTTAAGGTTCATGTACCACACTTATTGACAACTTCTATTTATAAATGATATTTCTACTAAAACTTTATCATTTCTTATTTTACATACATTTCTTTAGATTATCAATCGTTTACAGGTATTCATACATGTACATGTAACATTAAGAAGCCCCCGGATACCTGAGTGATATGTAATATTATTTTTATACCAAAAAAGCGTAAGTAAATGTATTTTATTACCCCACACAAAATACATGTTATAATATTGGTACAATTTTAATGATCACCATTTACAGCAAAGGCAACTTTTAAAAGATAGTGTAAAACATTTTGACAGTTTAAACATAAACTGCTTTGCAGTTAAAATGTAAAATTTTCAGGATTAAGTATTGCATAATGCCCAAGACGGAAAAAGGAATGCATGACCACTCCCTAAGTGACTATTCTAACAATATATGATCTTTTTAAGACGAACTTTCAATCTTTGAGTGGCACATCCAAACAAAATTCTGTAGGGAATGGCTAATAATAAGAATGTGAATGTCCTATACCACTTAACAGTCATCCACCAAGGAATATTTTGTGATTCACACCAAAAGAGCATAACTTCCCGTTTGTATGAATTAATTTCCATTTGTCTTACACAATCTGAATACTGGGGAGTTCTATTGGTAGACATTGAAGCAAAGTTATACCACGCTTGACTGAACTTGGTTTTGGTTATTTCATCTCCACAAACTACATCTATAATTGTCTCTAGAATCACTGGTTTCCTCTTGTCGATTTTATTTTCAATATCTTCAAATTGTGTAGGACATGTAACGTCATCACACCGTGTGTAATTAAACTCCTTATTTATGTCAACATCAACAACTTCATCATCTGAGACTGTCAAATGATATTCTTTATATTTAAAGACAATTCCAGGATCTGTCTCCAAAAGCAGTCTTATGTATGATTTGCAATTCGTGCCATCAGGTAAATGTGATGTTCCTTGAGAACTTATACTTTGTTTTATTCCCCGGATAGATCGAATGTTAGACACAATGGACTGGTCAGCATAGTAAAAACCATAACCCATTAATCCATAAAATGTGAAAAGAGGACCGATTAACTGATAGGGAATAGTTTCCAGGGAACAGTTTTTGTCGACAAGTATGATCACCACTGCCAAAATCAAATAAAGGACTAACAATGAAAACACAGTGCAGTATATCACTTTAAAAAATCCGACAAGCTCGAATTCGTGGTCATTAAACATAATATTCCCTGTTTCCTTCAGTAAATGTACCAGTCCCTTTTGTTTGTTGTAAAGTTCATTTAGTATTGGCACTACCAACATGACGAAAGGAACCAAAGTTGACAAAACCCCTACAAAGGCTTTTCCTAGTTCCTTCTGATGCTCACATTTCGTGTCCGAATAATTCGACAAAGACTCGTTCAAATCCATTGTAGCTCTTTGAATCAAAATCTTGTTTACCAATTTGAGTTTTAAAATAGGATCTGTTGTCGTTAAATATCTTATACACGTATGACATCACTCATGCATCAAGCATGAATTCTAAACCTTTTCTATTATTACCTATCGTAAAGGGAGTAAATTACGTTGTGTTTTTTCTCCAACGAGCAATCAAAAAATAGATTTCTTTGATTTAGAACTATCTTTACAAGTCAATAAAAGTGATCAGGCTAACAAAAAAGTACGATTGATTTTGTAATAAAATGAAAAAAAAAAAAAGAAAAAAAATCTAATATGCAGATACAGGGTGTCCGAAAAGAAAGGTCACACTTTAATATTTTGATAACTTTGCTAAATCTGGGGCTATTTCTATGAAACTGATATCATTCGAAAGGTCTCAAACGAAAGTTTTTACTATTTGAAAAAAATAATGCGCCAAAACATACGATGTTCGGACACTTTGAAATCATTTCAATTAAACGTTATATTAATATGGTGCGACTCACGTCAGAACAGTATATTTTTATCGTCAAACAATTTTATAAAACAAATGTGTAACAGACGTTAAGCGAAAGTTTAGAATTGTAATGTAAGCAGAAAACATGTCTACAAGATTATATGTAAATTCGAGCAACAAGGGTCAGTAGCAGATGCTCCAAAAGCAGGTCGGCCGAGGTCAAGTCGGAGCTACGAAAATGTGAGTACGCTTCGAGAAATGCTAACAGTCCAGAGAAATCAGTTAGAAGTTCCTCCTCAGAGACTGGAATCCCTAAAACTAGTGTTCATGACATATTTAGGAAGAATTAGAAACTTTTTCATGCAAGATGGTGCAACAGCACATTCATCTAATATTGTATTAGATTTTCTCAATGAAATCATCAGTGACAAGGTGATTTCCCGACGATACCCTGAAGTGAAGGATTGTGGACAATCTTGGCCTGCGCACAGTCCTGATTTGAACCCGTGCGATTACTTTCTCTGGGTACCTCAAGTCTTCTGTTTACAGACCAAAACCGATGGACACAAAATGCTTTTGTCAAACATCAAACGGGAAGTTAAGAAGATCAGTGAAGAAATGTGTAAAAATATTATTAACAATTTCAAAGTGCGAGTTAGGGAAGGGAAGCTGATGATAGGACGTCATTTAGAGAACGTCATTAATTATTGAAATGACAAATAGGTACTCTGTACTTTAAACGCTGTTAAAATAACATTATTTGACATATTAACTAAATTATGCTACCAGAACAAACTTACGTCTTTGTTTTATAGGTGTACATATTTTGATTTAAATTTTTCAACATTAAATCTGCATTCCAAAAGTATGAATGTGTTACCTTTCTTTTCGGACACCCTGTATAAAGATTAAGCACCATTTACACATGATAAAGTGTTGGTTTCTCAAAGAGAATACATCAGGAGCGGATTCAGGAATTTGTTTTAGAGGGGTAAATCGCAGATGTTGTCTTTTTTGTTGCGGCCAGTATACACATCCTTTGAATCTTCTTAAATACGAAAAAAGAATAGGGGAGATCATTGTTTAAGACTATTGATATTTGCATTAATTTGCTTGTCAAAAAATGTCATATGCAGGTGTTTATTAGGATTTTTTGGCATATTTGAAGAAAAAAAAATAGTACAAATTTCGATGTGTATATGATTTGGTAATATAAATTATATATATATAAATTATATATATATATATATATATATATATATATATATATATATATATATATATATATATATATAAAGTAGTTTTAATTACTTATTTCCTCAGATATACTTAGCATTATTAATAAATCTTTTGACTTCTATGCAACGTACGCATTGCATAGAAAGGATCTGTTGACCATCCAAATTACACCTGCTATGCAGGAACTTAATACTTTTCCAGCATAAGTGTTCCCACGAGAGGGACTATTAATTGCCAATAAATAAATAAATAAGTTAACGTTAAGAATTTTAAGAATCAGGTACGCTGATTTATGTTCAGCATTTGAGGTTGGGCTGATAAAAGTTTTTCGATCCTATGTACAGAATGTAAAAATTTTCTAAGATTTCATGCGAAAGTGTGCAGAAATTATTTCTGTGACAGGAGAGAAGGATTTTAGCATCACTTTTCATAGCTTAAAGATAATTTTACGTACTGTGTAGTTATTCTTAAAAACAGAAATGAAATAAATGTATCCACAAGGTAGTGTTGAACTTTTCCTTTTTTTCATTAGCATTTTTTTTTATTTATAGATGCCACATGATGACGTCCGTTTAGGGTGCTTCTTTTAGCCTAAAACACATTGACTTCTTTGCAATAGATGATAAGAGTTGTATTTCTTGGCCTTTTTTGATTGATCAACTTTATATTTTGCTTAAAAAGTGTCAATTTGCCGCTTTGATCTGGATGCTGCCTTAACATACCTGCACAAAAGTCGATTACAAGAAAAGAATGAAAGGATCACACATTTTACATCATTACCATTCTTGTCGAACAAGTTAATTTAATATTTCACGAATTTCAATTTGATATCCATGTGGCATAACAATTAAATGCTTACAAGCATGAAGAGTTGATAGGATTAAGATATTTCTTCAAATCTTTTTCTTCTGCAAACTTAAAAAAGAAAAGTTTTTCTCTGCGATTAAAGGAATATAATGAAATGAATACACAAAGTATGCATTACAAAATCAAAATGCCGGCTATTACACATATTGGGATTTATATCTAAAGATCATAGAAATGTTCGAATAAGTATCTTTATTTTCTCCTATTCGAACATTTCTATGATCTTTGGATATAAATCCCAATATGTGTAATATCTGGCATTTTGATTAAGTATCTTTATTTTCTCTTCTTTTGGTCTTTTCAACCTGAATACATATTTTCATATTTTAAAGACGTACTCACTTGTAAGAATTATCGATCAAGAATAATGGATTGTATTTTTTGCAATTTATATTACATGATATTATATTACATGGTATTATTACATTATATTATTTTTATACTATATTATATAAATGGAGTATATCCTTATATCACAGGTGGGCGCAAACAATAAGCAAATCAGTCAAATTGTATGAAAGGACTAATCCCAAAATTTTAAACATTTGATTGCTGGACAACGGCGTCAAGGATTGACGTTGGAATATTTTGACGTCATAAATGTTGATTGCGCATTTTAGCCTGTCAGACCATCGCATTTTAGCGCAGAGCATTTCACAGGAAACGAGCCATCGGACTTTGGCGTGACCATCGGGATTTGGCGTCAGCACCTACATCACACAAACCACCAGGATTTGGCGAGACTTTAAACTTTAGTTAAATTTCTAAGTCGCAGGAATAAAAATATTTTTGATGTATTTTCCTGGTGTAAACCTTTGTTAAGTCATCTTCTTCTATAGTAATAATTCTTTTTTAAAATTATTTTTTTAAATATGGGAGATTGTATAAATGTAAATCAATTTCATATATATATCCTCAATTCTCAGTATATCGCGGGTTCCATTGTTATCGCGGTATATTTCAAAAATAAGGATATATAGCTCATATCCTTTTTGTTGATGGACTATCTGTCTGTCGTCTGAATGTTGACTTTTGTAAGAATTAAAAATTATGGAACATCCGTTGGAAAATTTTTTATTCAAATGAAACGTAATTTTACAGATTTCCATTCCCGTTTTTATTTTATTTAGACCATTCAATCTATAACCCAATAAAATCCATAATAAAGTTCATATTTTGAAAGTCTCAAGTTTGTATTATTGTTTAGTTTTCATGTAGAATTACATATGCATTGTAAATTTAAAAATAAAAATTGAAGTCTATGTCAACTACAAGCTTCCATGTTAAACCATACCGCCATACAATGAGACTCTCCAATTAAGGAGGTAAATAACACTTCCTGTTTTAAAAATAGACTACAAATTAAACGACGCAAGCTTGGAAAATAATTTGACACTAAAAAGTTAGGCCATAGTTAGGTTTATGAATACCATTTAATGAAGGATTAAAGTAAAAATTTAGAATTACACTTTTTATGCAAAAAAATTAAGTACCGCGGTATAATGAGACACCAGTATATATATATATATATATATATATATATATATATATATATATATATATATATATATATATATATATATATATATATATATATATATATATATATATATAATATTAAAATATAAAAACTAATTTTGGATCATTTTTATTTGACCCTTTTTGTAATTTTATTTGCATTAATTTAATTTATATTCAATAGTAAAAAATAATTATGAATTACAACATTTAATTTAAATGACACATTTGTATCACGAATTGAAGTCCATTGTACATGTAAGAAAATATAATGGAAACAATTTATAAGAATTGACAAATTTTCCACTCATATTTAGACTCCGACCAAAATTAAATTAAAAATACAATGAACTCATTTAGACACAGAATCTAAATTTTCCATGTAATTGTATCGTGTAACATATTTGGTTGATTTTCTTATTTATCATCATATCCTGCACAATAATCATAATCATAGAAAAAAAATGAGATAATTGCCATTTATTTTCGTTATTACTAATCTTAAGTATATTTGAAAAGAAAATATTTCTTTGTTTTTGAGATTATTTAAAAAAAGTTTTTAGTGAGTTATACTTTTTGTTGAGTGGTACTTCAACCCGTTGGGTTGATGGCGTTTTTTATGCACCACTTTTGTTTCCAATAAAGTTTGATGTTGTATTATATCGCATCGCATCTGTGTGTTGTAACAATACTGTGGCTGGGAGACCACTGTTGTGTAATAATTTAGTGACTTGCATTTCTAGTCAAGAAACAGTTTATCTGTCAACAAGCTTTCCTTGATGCTGGTATGTCTTTTAGCCAAATTCTTTTGTAATTGTTTTATGGATTACATTTTTCGTCATTTAAATAAAGAACAAGTTTTTTGTTTGTCTGTTTTTTTTTTTTTTTTTTTTTTTTTTTTTTTTTTTTTTTTTTTTTTACATTTAATATGTTTTCTGTTACAAATATTGGAAACAAACAGAGCTGCTATGCTGTCTTGGACTACCAGTAAGGCTCTGACATAAAAGGGATTAGAAAAACAGAAAACACTCTTTTTGTTTCTTACTGCAGTTTACTTCTATATATATATATATATATATATATATATATATATATATATATATATATATATATATATATATATATATACCTCTTCAATTTATCCGAGCTTCAAAAGCATGAAACCTAGCGATGCTTTATTTCTCCATTTTCCTTTCAGAAATCAAGTCGATGGGAACAAGAAAAAAGTACAGTTTAAAGCATATCAAAATAAGATATCAAAACAAAGTATGTTAAAATATTTATTAAAAAACCCAATAAATAGACTTAAGCACATAAATTATACAACCGTTTTTACGTAGACAAATAATTTAACATTTCAATACATATCAATAAAAATTTAGAAAATGATAAATATTGACAAAAAATTGAAAACACACAACAACTCTTATTTATTATAGTTTCGGTTGACAACTCCTAGGTAGACACAAAGTGGTTATCAGGATTTATCAAAGCTTTCAATAGTTCGGCTCTACGGGCTCTTAATTCTCAGTAAGTTTTCAGTCCCTCTACCAGAGCATTTAATTTCCACTACATTTCCTATATCTAATATAATAGTACAAGCAATCGAGAATAATGGAGAGACAATATATGACACACTCGTCTTAATATACAAACAATTTACAATACTTAAATGACGAGACACTAATATTCTCAAGTATACAATACTCACATATGAAGATATAGTGCAAAAATATTCTCACAACATGAAAAAAATCAAACTCTTTATCAAATGGATATCGACTTCTTAACTCCAAAACTAATTAAAATTGAGTTATTCCCATAATAAGTTTCTATAACAAATAGTGTTTCCAGCCATGTAAATCTGTACTAGTCAAGTTTTAATTCATATTAAAGGGATGACTCTGATTACGTTTTTTTTTTTTTTTTTTTTTTTTATGTGTGTCAGCTGTAATATATATTGTGATATATTGTTTCTGTTATGGAACAATTACTCTTATTATTCTCATCTATATTGTAAAATTCCGTACTGTACTTCAGTTTAAGTAAATTAGTTTGAAAGATAAGAATATTGAACCTTAAATTCTTCTACCACAAAGTTTCATTATTCTTAACTTGAACTGTACATCAGTAAAAAAATAAATGAATGGATTCGAAATCCCATTTATCATTACAACATCTGGAAGATATCCTTCAATGATGTCTTCCCACAAGAAATATCTTGTGGTGGCTTGGATGATCTGAAACAAGGTAATTGTGAAGAAACTGGCCACCAATAAAACAATTACAAAGGCGAATGTTATCGCAATTCGTCTATTCTTCTCCTCCTCTTGATCTTCTGTTGATTGTTTTGGTTGTGTTTGATTTGCTTTTTCTTTTTGCATACTTTTCTCATTTGACGTTTTATTGGTGCACTCTGTTTGTACTGTTCCAGAACCGACAGTTTCAGCCATGTTTTTCATGCGCCTTTTTGTTCTAGTTTTTGGAACAAGAGAATTTCGTATGTTCACTTGAAATATAACTACCAGTATAATAGAAGTGAAAGTAATCACAAATATGAAAGCATAAAACAGGAAGGTTAAAAATGTCCCATCGTATTTATTTTGTGTATCACAACGAGTAGCATTTATGTTTTCTACTTGTACATATCTTTTACCGTGACTCAAATAAATTGGGAAGTGTATAAGGATACCTATAAAAATAACACCCACACACATCATCTTTGAACATTTCATCGTAATCAGTGATTTGAAAGGTGTGCAAATTTTTCTGTACCTCTCAAAACTAATGAAAAGAACTATCAGAAGAGAAGCGAACGCGACAGAATAACCAACATAGTGGGATATTTACATATCATTCCATCTTCCGACATAATCTGGTTGTAGCCTCCCATCATTCTGTTGGTTTCCTTTAAAATATGAGTAATACAGAGAAATAGATCGATTACAGATAGAAAAAGGACAAAGATTTTGTAATTTGACGATGGAGCAGATGTTCGAAAGAAATGTGTGACCACCCCATTGCCAATGATTCCTATGATATTGAGAATATAAGAGATGTCTCCCAGTGGAGCTCTTTCTAATCTCCCATCTACGTTGTAATCCTTTAGTAGCTCATCAACCATGCTGAACAAATAATTTTGAAGAATAGAGAAACCTGAAAGAATAAAAATCTGACAGAGTAAATTGTTGCCCATGATTAAAATCATACTTTGAGATATAATGAAAGAAGTTAGAGGAATAATATTATTACTGACTGTGCATTTCATACTAATTTTAGTTCTATATGTTTTCAGGTCTTCTGAGTCACTAAGATGACCTTTGGCTATTTGTTTCGTCCATCGTCGTGCGTCTTCCATCGGTCGAAAACATCTAATCAATTTCATCTTGCGTAAAAGAAGGAAGGTCCTTCTTTAATACACACACAATTACCATGCTTCATATATACTTTTTTTCTTATTTTTTTTTAAGTCTTTCACAAAAAATTGTGAAACTCATGGGCCCTGGTTTCAGGTTTTGGACTCCAGCATGGGACAAAGTTTGTCATGCATTATATCTTAGAAAAGATTCCTCTTTACTCTTTATTAATGGACATCTGACGGGCAAACTATTTGCATGATTAAAAAAAAATGTAAAATTCATGGTTTCGATATACATGGTTCAGGTCCTAGTATGCTCTTAGTTTTTCCATATGTTGAAAATATATGTTTGAAATATTTTTCTCTGCTCATGGTAATTTAGCAGGCAAACGGCTACCATTGTTATACATATAATAAACACTTTTTGCTCTACAGAAATTGTTAAATTTACGTCTCCAGAGCACATGGTTCAGGCTAAAAGTGGAGTTAAGTTTGTAATATATTGAAAATACGGAATATATCGTTTCTCTCATTACAATAAACACTACTACTACTACTACTACTAGGCCAACTTTAAAATAATGTTTGCTTGCTGTTTCCCGACTCAGGATGAAAAAATTGGGTCGGTAGGTAGAAATATTTTCCCAGAAAATTTCAATTTCAATGCTGAATTTCCAAAATCTTTTTTCAGAATGCATGAAAAAAAATAATAGCTTCCTTGAGGTTACAGCTTCCTTGAGGTTAAAAAAAGTTTTTGAGTCGGACTATTTTCAACAAGTCGGTCGAGAGAGGGCAACCAAACAGTTTTTTTAAAGATGGCCCTACCAAAAATTGTTTAATTCATAGCTCCTGATCATATTGGTCACGTTTGGTTTTTTTTCAACATTAGTGCAGAAATAGATACGAAACTTCCAAAGTAATGTGAATAGTTATGTCTATTATTTTCATCGATTGACATCCTGCGTCTCTTATTGTTTTCTACATCAATCTATTGCTGTTCTTTTTGTCAATAAAATGATCTGAAAGCAATCCTCAGAGTTTTGAATTGATCTCAGCCTATCGGGCTCAGTGAATGCTGCACTCCAAGTTATGATATAAGGATATAAACAGTCCCGTTTTAAATCAACATTTCGAAAATTCTATGGTCGATACATTGACCTTGATAGGAAAAACAACTGACAGACGTTTTTCATACGAATTTTTAAGCCATTATTTTCACATTGAATTGTATATCAATTTTTTTCTGTTTGCCCGATCATGTCAAGGAGCACACGACGAGTGTTACCGGTCGATAGGGGATGCTTACTTCCTAATGGCACCTCAGCCCGCCTCAGATGTTTTAGAGGTTCCTGTATGCTCTTTCCACAATATACATTGTTTCAATGAACTTTTGAGCTTGATTACTGTTCAATGTCGTCAAATCTCACTCTCTTCATTGTTTGAAAATGGTATTAATCTTTTTTTTTTTTTAAAAAAACGTTTTAAGTAAAATATTTCAATCAAGTGATTTTTAACAGAATTTTTAAATTTGCAAGATTTTACATTTAGCCTAGGTTTTTGGTCTTAGTCGTAAGTTCTTCTGTTCTTTTGTTGTTCAACGTCTCTCTCGAGAATTTTTCACTCATTTAAATACGCCACCACTTGCCGGTGGAGGGCTGCAAATTTATACCTATACTCGGCACTCAGGGTTATTGAGCAGTGAGAGATGTAATGAGAAACGGGATCTCGGTTTATATGGTCTCATTCGAAGGACCGGTCACCATGTCCCGCAGTGGATTCCAACCAGCGACGTAAGGATCAACCCCTTACTCCGCGACTCTAGAGAAGACGCTCTAACCACTGCGTCACGCGGGCGAGTAAGTTCTTTTGTAGAGCTAGGTGAAGTCTTTGTTCATACTGAAATTTTTTTTAAACATTTTTATCAGAGCTAGCTGTAATGGAAACAGGTAAAATTAAAGTTATGTTAAGGCAACATCTGATTATCTTTTAGATCATTTTTATATCTTTTTCGATATAAATTTGAGAAATTATGAAAACCATTGATAAAGCAGAGACTAATATCAGACCTCAGCAGCTGTCAATGGCTAAAAAGTGGTCCACGATATCATAATGTGAGCGCTATTTATAGAAAAATATGTCGTTACAATTTTTTTTTAAAAAATGTGAAACGTTTAACACTACCCTGGTTTAAATCATTTTGCAAGAAAGCTTTCCACTACAACTTACATTTTTTACAGATGTTCTGTAAATTTTGCTCGAACAATGTTACAATGTACTTCTAGCAGCACTTTCCAGGTTTCATGGAAAGTAAGTTTTCAATATTAATAAACACTTTCTCAATTTTGGACATAAGAAATGCTGAGCAAAATTTGTCTTCTATAAAATAAATTAAACCTTAAAAAACATTGCATACAAGATTAAGTTAACACAGCCCTATATGGCTACATAAAAGAGACAAGCTCTAATTAATACGATAGATTTTTTCTGTGACATTACGCAACAATAAGAATTCCTCATGATACAAGAAAATGAAATTAACTGTGATTTTAAACTGTAAGAGTATTTAACAGCATCAAACGTTACCTTTATCGCTAGTTAAATACCAAGCATCTAGTGGTGTATTCTATTCGTAAGATAATTCGTCACAAGAAAGCATTCAATTTAAGAAAGGTATCCATTGCGCACTTCTATATCCATTGATTTCTTCATAGCATGTCTTAACAGTTCTGTGAATTCTATATATTTTCGAGCAGTCGCTCCGCGATCGGAAGGTCGTGTGTTCGAATCAAGCCTCGACTGACCTGAGTCGATAAAATAGGTAGCAACTATTCCTTCGCCAAGCGCTTGGCACTTTGAAGTGAAAGTTGCGGGTCCTTCGAATGAGACCTTAAAAACCGAGGCCCCTGTCACGGTAGGTGTTGGCACGGTAAAGAACCCTCACTGCTCAATGGCCCTGAATTTTCACTCATGAAGAGACGCCACCATAAACCTTCATGAGTGAAAATTCTTGAATGGGACGTAAAACAACATACAATCAATCAATTGACAATATATTTTCATTCAATGAATATTTTCTCTGTGATATTTCTTATGAAAATTTGTTAAGCTGAAGCAACAAACACACTTTACTTCTAAACTTGTTAGTCCCACTTTTAAAGCCATCTGTATAAAAAATCTTTTAAAGACATATTTTCATGGCTCTTCCATTTCTGGAACGTGCCGATCGAATATACACCATTTTACAAACTGATTCAAGGACAGATATAAAAATTCACAATAATAAATGCATGTCTTTCTTTTTTTTATGGGAATCAACGGTTGCAATCATTGCAGAAAATATTACATTAGCCGCTTATAATTTTTAATTATTTTCACTTCACCTTTAACATTTCTTGTTAGGTAATTACTTAAATAAGATTTCATTAAAATTAAATATGTTTATATTTAAAGGAAACCACTGCCAATGATAAACAGCATAAAAGTACTGGAAAGTGTTCGTTTATTTTACACACACACACACACCCTTGTTTGTAAATCCAGCCAACTGACTACATTTGAAATTTTACCTTCATCTCGCTTCACCGATTTAGAGGCTTGAAAAAGAGAAAGTAAGACCAGAATATACCGAGGTTAACCTTAGGATTTCTCTGTATCCATAGGAATTTTTGATATCTTTTACTTTAAGTATATTGAAATTCGACATGAATCTCACTACATTTTTACACTTATTGAACACACACGTGCAAATCAGTACAGCTAATTCAACCGTCAATTCACTACAAGGTTATAAACACTCAGGAAAATCGCTACAGCTAGTGATCATGTTTAATTTTTTAATTGCACCGTTTACTTTATTTTATTTACTGATATAAATGGTGTATGTATGTACAAGACAGTACACAAGATCAAAGGAAAAGATTGGATATACGGCAAAAATGTATGTTATCAGAGCTGTTCCCATGTTGACATATACATGTATACAGCATGTACAGCGCCGGTCTAACATAAACTCTAATTAACATTAATCTCAGAGTCGATAATTGAAGATATCTTTTAATAATCAAGGACATCATCAATTCATTTTTTATTATTAATAATGGAATGAACGATACTTTCTTTTAATGAAAGAACGGAAAAAATCTTTTTTAAGACAATCCCTAAATTGATTCTTTGCGAGTAAATTTTCCGCCACTGTATTGATAGGCCTATCTTCGATTCAATTGATAAGCGCATCAAATCAATTATTGCTCTCCTTTATTGAATAGTTGCGCGTATAAATCCAGCTGATGAGAGGAATAACTGATCTGATGCTCTCACTCATTCAGAAAATGTATTTCAAGCAGTATCCTAAGCATGTCTTGTATCTTTTCTTTCCATGTAACATCTGTGCAAGATTCGTTAAGCTAAAAACTAGTCCCCTACTGGTAAAAACGGTTCTTTCCTCAACTGTCTGCCTGTCTGTCCCTCTGTAAGTCCTTCCCATGGCACTTGAATTTTCCGCCCTTTTTCTACAGCTTGCAAATATTGAAGTGATGTTTGGTATGTGAGTCTACCTTTACTAAGTTACAGATCAAGTTTGAATTTCCGCTTTCAAGAGTTTTGACGGAATTACGGGCATTTCAATTTTTTAGGAGAACCAGATAACATTTGCCGGTAGGGTGCTAGCATTGCATATGCAATACTCT
Organism: Saccostrea echinata; assembly: GCF_033153115.1. Classification (NCBI taxonomy): domain Eukaryota; kingdom Metazoa; phylum Mollusca; class Bivalvia; order Ostreida; family Ostreidae; genus Saccostrea; species Saccostrea echinata. Next base: position 2,460,100 of record NW_026889777.1, read on the forward strand.
CAAAATGCTTGTTAAAGTTACGAAAAAAGCTACTCCCTAAGCACCTAAATGGTCACTTTTGCTGATAATGAAGGAAAAAGCAGCATCCGAAGCAATACTGCTATTATCAGCAGTCAATATTAGCTGCTCGGCATTAAGCTAGATAACTTGCGATTTATAAGTTCTTTCAAAATTTAGAGTAGTGGCATGTTTGAAATATATATTCTTTCAGCATCGAATTTTCTTTAAATTTTTCCCAAAAAATCCCTGTGTTAAGAATCGTGTGGTCAGTTAGTAAAAAAACAAAGTCGAACGTCAATTCATCATAGTTTCAAAACAGTAAATATTCCGTGATCTGGGTAACCAAAAAGTTAGTGGAATTAATTGTATTAATGATAATTCATTCTCATTAATACCCAATGATAATCGCCCAAGTTCAAGTGCAAGTTCAGTTTATTCACCCAACCCAAAATAATAGTACATGGGATACATTTATAACATATATATATATATATATATATATATATATATATATATATATATATATATATATATATATATATATATATCATATAAACTGTTCAGAGGTACAATATCTATATATACAATGCAAAAACATGATAAAAAATGAATAATGATAATGATAAAAATACTTCGCCGTTCCATTTTTAACCATTTTCAAGAGAAAATTCTTAAAGATTACATATAGTCATATACCCTAATGTATAGTTAAGAAGATGCGAAGACTCCCTGACCGCTTGGTAAAGTGTGTTTTAACACCCTACTGCTCAGATTGACCGGTGGGGGAGACTTTCAATGATTTGAAAATACGCTATCTAACAAAAAACATGTGGTTTAGCTAGAAAATGCTAAAATGCATTCTCTAAACGGACAGGGTGTCTCAAGCCGCCTCAATACCCTTGATAGATTCAGGGCAAAGCCCAGATGATGGCGCAGAGGACTAAAGTCCCTGAAAGCTCCGGAATTTTGACGATGCAAAGCCATTTTATTCACAGAAGAAGTTGGAGAATAGATATATTTTTGTTCTTATTCTAGTATAGGCATAGTAGGCATACTGTAGTACAATAGTAGGCAGGTAGTATTCTAGTAGGCATACTGGGCGACTGAAATTTCTCGGTACTACATTAATAGAGTATTTGAAAATTTTTTAAAGAAGATAAATCAATCATAAGTTAATGAAATACATTATAACGTGTACATAAACAGAAAATTTAAAAGGGTGTTTTAGTGATAACATTTTTGTATCGTGTTCCTACAATGAATTTCAGTATAAATATGAAAGTAAAAATTAAGAGAAAATTCATATACGAAGATGGCTTTCTATGCAAACTTCGTGATAATTATAGTTTTGTCAATGATAAAATATGTACAACCTTTGATTTTGAGTATCCTATGCCCTGAAGGAGTATTAATTTTTTTTAATCAATTTACTTTGGGGGAGACTAAACGATGTGCATGCTTGAGCATATAAGGAAATATGGAAGCTCTGCCATACCAGCCAAATTAACATACTTTTTATGTTACTTGTGTTAAAGATATATTCAAATAAAGCATGTAAATTGAAATGATAAAAAAAAAAACATGTGATAATTGGTTAGAAATTTTAAATATTTCAGCAATATTAATAATGCCATCACATTGTTGGGGCTCGAGTTAAATTCCACTGATGAGAAGAATGACTGAATTTAATTGCTGCTAGCATCAAATCAATTACTGATCTCATCAATTCAAATGATGCGCGCCTTAATTTTTCTAATGTTTGCCAGCATCAATAATTCGCATTAATTCAATTGATGAGAGCAATAATTGATTGGCACTTCAGTTCTTTTGAGAGCAATGATTGATTTAATGATATATTTCAAGTAATTTAAGATGACTTCACTATTTCGTGTTTAAGAAATACAAGAATACATGAAAACAATGGATAAATGTATTAAAGAATATTCTTTATCTATAACGTCAAAATTAGAAAATTTACAGAAAAGTGATATTAAGGAATATTGGAGAATTTTAAATAGTTCGAAGGCTAGATGTAAAACTGAAGTTGATATCAAAGCAATGTACGATTTTTTGAAGAAAAAAAAATAATGAATCTAAAGATGATGAAGGTGATGTAGATGATAATGATGTCAATTTCGATAATAACTCCCCTTTAAATTGTCAAATCTCTGCAGAAGAAATCTTGCAAGCAGTTAACAAACTGAAAAATAATAAAGCTCCAGGGTATGATCAATTCTGTAACGAATATATTAGTACAACAATATCATGTTTTTGCCACTATATGTTGACCTTTTCAATTTGATTTTTGATACTGGTTTTGTACCTGAGGAATGGCTTATTGGTATCGTTAAGCCAATTTATAAAAACAAGGAAGACCCACCTCTTCCTGAAAACTATAGACCAATAACACTATTAAGCTGTTTAGGAAAAGTATTTACCAGTATTTTATGTGAGCGTTTGGATACTTTTTCTGATGAATTATAATTGATTACTGAAGCCCAAGCTGGCTTTAGAAAAGGATATGGTACAAAAGATAACATATTGATATTAGATTTTTTGTGTAAATTTGTTTCTTTTAGTAAGAAAAAACTTTATTGTGCATTTATTGACTTTAAACAAGCCTTTGATGCTGCTTGGCGATCGATCTGGTTTGTGGTCCAAAGTGTTTAAAAGTGGTATAGATGGTAAATGTCTAAGATTTATCAAATATATGTACAGTGGTATTAAATCGAAGATATATATTGATCAAAATATCTCTGAATTTTTCATGTGTAACCTTGGGGTAAGACAAGGGGAAAATTTATCCCAATTTCTTTTTACTTTATATATTAACAATTTAGAAAACTATTTATTGCAGAATAATATTGAAGGGGTTACGAGATTTGATGAAAAATTAGAAATTGAAATGCAGATAATATTTAACTTTTTTAGACTTTTTTATGCTGATGACACAGTTTTATTATCTGATAATCCAGAGGATTTACAAAGATCTTTGAATATTTTCTCTGATTATTGTGACCATTGTAAGCTTCAAGTAAATACAGACAAGAATAAAATAGTAATTTTTTCTAGAGGAAGAATACCAAAGAAAATATTTTTGTATAGAGGTGCACCAATTGGAATTGTGAACGAATTTAAATATTTACAATGTAGGTGTTATCATGTCTCGTAGTGGTTTCTTCAGAAGTGCCAAAACACATTTAACTAAACAAGCATCAAAAGCCATGTATGGAGTACTTAGAAAAATAAGGTATTTTAATTTACGGTATACACTTAAAATTTCTGAAATTTGTTTTACATGTTGAATCCAGCACTCCAAATTGTATGGTATATATATGGGGAAACTGGGCGATACCCTTTAATAATACGTATAAAGGCACGAATGATTACTTATTGGGTTAAACTTTTGATGTCACATGAACGTAAGTTTACATATATAATGTATTGCTTTCTCCATAAATGCTTTTCTGAAGGTTTATTTATGCATCACACATATTAATAAGGTACACTACTAACACAAATGTCGAGTCACTATACTACTAACACACATGTCGAGTCACTATACTACTAACACACATGTCGAGTCACTACACTACTTACACACATGTCGAGTCACTACACGACTGAAATATACATTAAAAATAACAATATTAAATCACACGATGAGCTATACCAGAAACACATATAAAATTATACATTCCCAACACATGAGTCACCATACTACATGTACAACTCACATAACAAACAACAAAATTACCACACATAATAAGCTACACTACTAACACACATGTGGAGTCACTACAGAACTAACACACATGTCAAGTAACTACAGAACTAACACACATGTCGAGTCACTACACTTCTAATATATATTAATTACAACTAACAATATTAAATCACACACAATGAGTTATACCAGTTACACATATAAAATTATACGTTACCAACACATGAGTCAACATACAGCATGTACAACTCACATAACAAACTAGAGGTACTGTGAGCACTGAACTCACTGAAGGATCCCCCCGCCTCCGATATGATTATAAAGGCAAAGTCCATGTTTTGCTCTGAGAGACCCGAAATAAGTGACAGATCAAAAAGTAATATACGAGTTGCACAATGGCACTATGTAATAAAAGATCGGGGGGGGGGGGGGGGGGGGGCTAGGGATAAAGTCTACTACATGTATATAACATAAATAATTGTTTAGAGTGGTGAACGAGGTATAAATGTTTTATAAAATACAAAATATTATATATATATTATCGAAAATTTTTAGTCATATCTAGCTGCAGATATATACATGTAGCTCTCCACTGGTCTGAAAAAAATTGAATGGTTGTCATATTGACAAGATGAGAAAATCTGGGAATAAAAGGGGAAAATTAGCATTCCCTGGAGGTTAAAAAAGGTTTGAGTACAGCCATTTTGAAGCAGTCGGTCGGGAGAGGACAAACAATTTTTTAAAGATGACCTCATCATATTCTGTATGGCCTTGCCATACAGGTTTACGTATGAATTGATATTATTTAAATATCAGAAATGAGCGATATTCATAAATCATAGCATGTATATTAATTAAGTTTCTGACTGAAGCATACCTGGGAATACAGAGGGGATACCTTTTATATCAAATTGAATTTTTAAGTTCGCCCTGGGGCTTACTCTAGGTTGCACACCAGTATCAAATTTCAATAATTATATATTGATTATTACCAAAATTACGAAAATTATAGAAGACATACATGTAACTCGTCGAAAACAAACTCCTCGAGAATTTTTTTTCAGACTTTATAAGACAATGCTTTCTAAGCATACAAAAACTTCCAGACAGGCAAGCGAGTTTATCGAAGTCGAACAGGTGCTTGAAAGTGACGCACAGGACTTAACCAGCCTTCCTTAAATACGGTATACAAAAAAAAAAAAAAAAACAAACAAACAAACAAACAAACAAAAAACTACAGGACTGCTTTGTTTTCACATCTGGTAAAATTTTCGAGGGAAGTATTGAAAAATAAATGTGCGTTGGCCACGTTTTGACGTAAACCTTTAGTTTTTACGCTATCCAATAAACCCTGTCCATAATTTTCACTTTTTAACAGAAAGATACACTGTATCTGAAATACAGAGGGTCGACCTTTTACATCGTGTATATTCCAACATACGGGGTGTATGCTACGTTGTGCACAGGGTATATGCTTTCGGGGCGATAAAAAGGGGGTCAATGTATCCTTTTTGTACATTATCAATATTTCAATTTACATGTATGGATATATTTCGCCGGAAAGCATATGCATACGGAAGAAAGCATTATCTAAGAAGTATATGGATACCTATGAATCCACTGTACACTTTCTAGTTTTATCAAACACCTCAACACAATTCCGAGGATCAGAGCAAGATTGACGCTACATTGTGTTTATGATCAATTGTACCATTAGTTAGCTGGTTTTTTTTTTCTTTTATTAAAACAGCCCCGTAGTAAGCAAATTCAGTTTGGGGGGCATAGCCATACATTTTCAGTTGACAGTTGAGAGGACACAAGAAATCCTGACAAACAAAAAATAAAAAAATAAAAAAGGGCATCAGACGTTTTTATTGAGGGACACAAGCAAATAGTATCTATGTTTCCTATAATAATCTATATATCGGCAAAATTATTGGGGGGGGGCACGCCCCCACCCCCGTGCCCCCCGGTTCCTACGGCCATATAAAAGTGTAGGTTATCTGTACATAACAAACAATATTATATGGGGTAACTACTACATATCAGAACAAAGCTTCGCTTTATCACCACTTTCATATTACTGTTAAGTACACGTTATCTGTATAAATGTATGCATAAATTGTCTGTTTATAAAACAGTTCGTATTTAAAGATATTGACGAAAATTCAATGTTGTGCCCGGGGTGTATGCAGCATGCTGCACCCGGTTAATCCAGATACCCAAATCGTACTCTGCTGATGTCTGAATCTCAATGATAATGTTCAGAAACCCTACAGGTACAGATACAGGCTTACACATTGAACTAATTTTCAGTTAAAAGGGGGGGGGGGGTTTGCACATATTAGAAAGTCCTTGGTACGCAAAAAAAAGGATCAACTGATGTTATTTTCGATGGGCCCAACTGTAAATATGCTTTATTTTCTATTCTTGAGTAAATATTTGCAAACTAATAGCCCCTTCCCTCCTCCCCCATGCTTCAAAGAATTAAATCTATTCAACCATACTTTCATTCTGATGTATGTTTTCAACATTGAGTTACCTGTTTAAAGCTTAAGCATTAAATGTATTTATTTCAGTAGTAGATATACATAGAATACATCATTAGGTAAATGCATATTTTACCCTATCCAAAAGTAAATAATTAAAATGCAATTATAAACTGAAAACAAATGGCGATTGTTAAAACAAAATTGAAGAATAGTCATTCGTATATTTTTTAAATCGATTTTCGTATTGAAATCTACACTTGGGATAAGAAATATCTTAAAATATTCTACTAAAAATAGACTATAATAATATAAATTACAATTTTAAAGTATGAATATCATAATAGTACTATAATTTGTTCCTTGGCATAAATTATTGAAATAAAGAATTCAGAGCAATTGATATAAGGCAAATACATGGCCATTACATTGCCATTGCTACCTACCTGCAGGTAGAGGTATGATTACTTCACCGCCCCCCCCCCCCTTGTTTTATTACCTGAACACACAGGCAGATTTAACACCTTTAATCGAAGCAAACGCTGGTAAAAAAAAAAACAAACAAACAAACAATAGCACCATAAATGTGACACTTTTTACATTTATTTTTTGGGGCATAAGCAGCACAACTCAAAGCAGCTGAACAGGGAATAGCAAGTCTTGCCTTAGAGATCATATTGAACGACAAGGGTAAACAATTCTTTTTTCAAATGATATAAACCCATTCTCTGAAAATTTATGTGATTGTCAAGGTTTATGCAAGTAGCATTTTGCACTACCTGCACTGTAAAAAATGATGTTTAACTTGTGTTTAATTTTTAAACAGTCGTGTTTTACAATAAAACATAGTGGGTTTAAATATAAAACATTAGCGTTTTATAAATAAACACTGCTATTTAAACTGGTGTTCAATTAGTATGGTGTTTGATCATCCATCTTAAACTCGTAAAGTTCATATGCATCAAATCAAAAAATAAATTAGGTCTTGCTTCTCAGTATTGCTGTGTGCATTTGCCATTTGTATAATTTCTTAATTTATGAAGTAATTCCGCACATAATAGAAGATATTTTTCGACACAGAAAAAAATACGAATAGCCAGGCAATATGTTGACTTTAGATCATACCAATAGCAATTACAATTAACATTAATTTATAGTGATTTTGTGCAAAAAAATCATAATTTTCATAAACTGTTAAAGGGGAAAAAGAAACAAATATTATGATGACTTTTAGAATTGTATCAATATTTTAATCACCGGTGTTTAACACGAGTGTTCATTTCTTAACCATCATATGTTTATAAATTAAACACATGGTATTTATAGAGAAATTGCAAATTAAACACCCATGTTTAATACGTTATGATAGAAAATGACGCAATTGATTATGTCATAACATGCCATTTGAACGCAGAAGATGCAGAATCGCGCACATACTGACAAGAAACACCATATCTTAAAAGGAAACAGGAGGTATTTATACATTTCTTTATATAAATCTGAAAAAAAGATTGTTAAATACATTAAGATCTATAATACTTTTCATTTATGAAATGCAGGATGTTTCCTATCGTTAGTAATCGTCCTGAGTGCAATGCGGCCATGCAAAGCGGTAGACGATAAAATATTTGTAGTCTTTTAGTACTTTGACATCTAATTAATTTGCAGGGACGTTCATCTGTTATTGTGAATCCTGAGAAGTATACATTACTTGATAAAGGAAAGGGATTTTAAACGAAGATCATACTTAACCTTGAGAGGTGAGTTTAAAGGGCATTCAAAGAAAAAGGGTCACCCCACCCCACCCTCCCTACACACACACACACACACACCATTGAATTCCTGGTATGTAAATGTAATCCAATTACCTGCCCTTGATAAAATTTATGCTCCCTATCACGCATTATTATGATTATTTGCTGACCATACACAACACATGAGCGTTAACAACATGCAACAATACAAGTACCAACAATAATTTTCATCCCCAGCCCGCACACTTTTAATTTAAGGAGACTTTACATTTTTGGGGTTTACATGATAGAAAATATCTTGGATAACCCCCTCCCCTTCTCTTAATTGTTGCCGTTGGGCTGCTCCTGCAGGTACATTAATATTTAATTTTTTAGTGTATACACACTACACAGTTTGTACGCTTATATGATTTATTTGTATTGCAGATTTTTATTCCAAACTTGCTTCTCAGTATGTAAAGAATAACAATTTTTTTTCGATCTCAATGTTTTCTCATACAGAAAATTTTCTGAATTTGCATAGTGAATATTTTTTCAGGACATCTCTGATGAGAAGAAGGAACTAGAACTACTTAGGGTGTCACGAATAAAATTTTGGAGAATGGAAAACTGATCATCATCCGTTGCAGAAGAACCTGAATTTTACACACAAGCAGAGGAGCTAGACTGTTTAACTCGGTTAGAATATTATATGAAAAGTGAGTGATACCCCGGCAGTTTGCAAGAATAGTTAACGAATTTAGTTCTTTACACGTCAAAATTGGAAAATTTCTTCATTTGGTTAAAACTTTGAATATTAATGAAAGTAAATTTGTCACATGTTTAACTGGATTTATTAGTGTAATACATATATATCCCTTACCCAGACAACAAATAATATTTTCAGCCTTTTTGCATTATATTTATTTATGAATTTGTTTGTTTTATTTTTTTAAAAAAAGGATGTAAAGGACACCCTTGCCCTTTTTTTAAAATAATGTTTCAAAATTTTACTCCTGAAAAATATTTCATTGTATTAAGCGATAATGTATGTATTTTTCCCTATTTCAAAGACCCTCCCCCCCTTTCCACCACCAATTTTATTGCATTTTAGTTCACATGCAGGTTTTACATGTTCATGCTAGTTTGTTTTGATAATTCTATTTTTCAACTTGAATTGAACTATGTATCTGTGTGTTAGCAAATGTGTGATTAATGCTATAATTGTTTATAAAGTTTGAATCCCTATTCAACATTAAACCATTTAGTAATTAAGCTTTATGTACATGTTCATCATCAAGCACCGTGTGTTTTGTACCGTTTTATGTTTGTTTTTAATAAAAATGTTGAAAACTTATAAACACGTTTAAGTGTTTATTTATTTGGTAAATTAAACACGTTGAAGTGTTTAAAAATTGACGTATAAACATGTTTAAGTGATTATTATCTGTTGCATTGAATAAACATGTTTAAGTGTTTAAGTGTTTAGGTTGAACGTGTTTATTAATAAAACATGAAATGTTTAAATTTTAAACACGTACGGTGTTTATTAAGTAAACTCTTTGTGTTTATTCAGTGTTTAATCTTTAAACATTTTGTGTTTTTGAAGTGTTTAGTATTTAAACAGAATGAGAAGGAAGTATTTAAATATTAAACCTCATGTGTTTAGAATTTAAACATTCTAACGTGTTTATTTCTTAAACACTTCACGAGGTGTTTAAATTTTAAACGTGTTGAAGTGTTTATTATCTGTGGCAATTTGGTGTTTATTTTTAAAACACTTATTTTTTACAGTGTGGACCTTTAAATGTAAGCAGACCTTTTCTTATACGCGCTGGACCTTTTCTTTAAAAAGTTATCGTATTAGCCCCCCCCCCCCCCCCCCCCCGATCTTTAAACGAGGCGGAACAAATAATATGCAACACCGGTCAATCGGTAGGGGTTGCTTACTCCTCCATGGCACCTGATCTGTTTTCAGGGGTCTATTTTTGCTCTGCCCATAATCTGTTTTAATTAAATGAATTTTTCAGCATGATTACGGTTCAGAGGGTCGTGACATAAATGTACTTAAGTCCAAGACCATGCTAAAGTAGGACTTAAGTACAGTCTTAAAACTTAAGACCATAACTAGAAGCGTGCTAAGATTTGACAATCTTAGCAAAACTTAGGCAGTCGGTAGAGGTGACTTAAGCATGTTTTAACTTCTTTAAACACATATTTAGAACTATTCAAAGGTTGACTTTCGACGTCAAAACATTCATCTAATCATAGTATACATTAAAGAAAATAATTTTCTCTATTTAATATTGGTATATATAAGAATTTTATTTTTTCGTCGGGGGAAGGGGGAGGGGGGTGATATTGATCACTGATTCCAATTTCACTCTCTAAATGACATTCATGTAAAGGCAAAATTTTATTTTTGGGATACGATTGAATGTTAGTGGGACCTAGGTTATAAACACTAAGCATTATAAGTTAATTGTACACAGTAATCATGGATTTTTATATTCAAAAATGAGATGATATAGATTTATATAAAAAATAAACACAGAAAAATTGTCGTTGAATTAAAGGGTGCTTACTAGAAAACTAATAAAGAGTGTCTGCTTAAATAAGATTAAACGTAGAATGCAACAAGCGTGGATTCAGACAGAGTTCACTAATATAAGAGAGAGAGAGAGAGAGAGAGAGAGAGATGTAGGAGGTATACGAAAAATTATCTTCTTTTCCATCCTTGATTAGAATTGTAAATAAGTATATCATAAAACGTCTGCAGTCTTTGCCTGCTGATATGGGCTGATTCATCGGAGTAAAAAGAATTTAATATGTCCCTATTGTTTTATTAAGAGTTTCAATTTCAAGTACATAGACGTTCGGTTATCGTGCAATCTCTGCGAAAGTGACAATTTGAAAGCAAGTGAACCTTTGTCAAAACAAAAGAATAACGACAAACATTGCAGTCTCTAGTGATAAACAATATTCATGTATTTACAGTGAACCACTATTTTGTGTCCGTGCAATATTTATTTTCAAATATTCAGACTAATTTTAAACAGAATATTTTTAATACGAAATCTAATCTAACCTAGCTAAAACCGATAGGTAAGGACGTCAACTTTAATCTATGTGTAATTAAAAACGCAACTAAATCATTTTTTAAAAATACATGTATATATATAAATAAATATGAAAATTATGATGATTCATAAAATATTTTGAACGTAAGTTTGACTTAGCTAAGACCTAGCTAAGTTCATTTTATGTTACGGTTTAAGACAAATTTAAGTAGTACCTAGGCAGGTCTTAAGATTGCGCCTAAAACATACTTATGACCCTACTTAATAGTAAAAAAAAATCCGGAACCTTTCGGAGAGCCGTGGACAAATTTAATTGTAATCTCTTGTTTTATTCTTTACACTTTAATGCTCGTTTTATAAATAGCTTTTTATTTTCTCAATATCGAAACTTGCAGGACGGTCAGGGGTCTTTGAAGCCTTCCATCTTATTCAGAGTTAATAAAGAAACAAAATTATGAATTTCGATACACACCCCATTTCAGGAAACACGACCCCTTATAAGTAAGGACGTTATATACATATATGCATGTGAAGGAAAACTGCTTGTTGGTAAAAGTGTTTAATCTCACCCTTACTCCACCTTTAAGTCCCCCACGAAATATATTTATAATTACATGTACATTTAAATGAAAGTCCAACAAAGTGAAGAGAATTGACCCACTTTATTTTTACATGGTTCTATACGTAGTAGTATAGTCGGTGTTAGAAACATGCATTGCAATTGAATTAAGAAAATTGTAACAATTTTTCATTTAGTCTCAAACTGAACATAATCTGGTATGACTTATTAAGTTATTTAAAGTTATTTAAAAAGTCATACAAGAATTATACATGTGCTACATGTAGTTAAGGCATCGATCGGTGTGTATTATTTCAGAAGCCCTCCGTAAACTTATTTCCGTGATTTTTTTTTTAAATCCAGTTCGACCAATTGGTAGAAAACTCGACTCAGCTCAGAGAGACAAGAAGGGCGTTCTAATGAAATTTAAGAAAAAAACAACTACATGCATGGGAGCAATCTATTCAGCTACTCCTGTTTGTATCTTAATCTGTTGTGTAATTTTTTATTTTATCTATGTACCAGTGATCCAGATAACATATTTGCGGAATCGTAATACATTTTCCCCCTTTTTTATGCGGAATCGTAATTAAAAAAAATATTCGAGAAATTGTGACTCATTTTTTGCGGAAAGATATTATCAATATGCGAAAACGTGGAACACCGCTTCAAAGTGAAGGATTGGTGATATCCAAAAAGAAGACCAAGGACAAAAAGAAAAAAATATATATATAATCTCGTTTTCCTACCCATGTTCAAATGGTTGGGGTTTCTCTCTCTTTTTTGTGGCCCGAATGTAGAAAAGATTTTCGAGTTTAGACAATAGGTTTAGGTTTTTTTCCTGCTTGTCAAACTGTTTTGGAGTCCCCCCCCCCCCCCCTCCCGCGTTAAAAATCGATTTTTAAGCAGCAAAAAGGAAGAAAAAATGACAACACGCCTTATATTAAAATTTCCTATGTACATTAGCAACAGTTATTTTCTCGGGAGAATAAAAAAACACTAGGGGGCATCCCTGTACCCCTTCGATACTGCATGCTTCAGATCGTAGTATTTCCCGGTTTAATATCAAGGCTAGACCGTGACTGTGACTTCCTGTTCTATTCCTTATTTGGGGGGAGAGGGTAATCTATGTTCAATTTGGAAGACCAATTATAGAATCTGTGCTGTGTGAGTCAATAACCTCTAAAGCATAATCCCCTTTCAATTATTAAATGGATACATTATATATGATATGTTTTAAAACCTATATTCGCTGTAAAGGTCCCTGGTACAGAGCGAGGACAATCTCCCAGCCTGAAAAAACACGATTCTCAATTTTGAAAGTTCTTGAAAATTTACATTTTTCAAAAAAAAAAAATGTATTGTCAATATCATCTTTTACACATTAGCTTCCTTCATTTTACTGAATAATTTATTGATAAATAATTTATTTTTCGCCACGAAGTCTTCTTGTCATTGATGTGTTTCAGTGTGATTAAAATAAAAGAGGTTGTTGAAGCGTATTTTTTTCTATAATGTTCGATTTTCAAATGGAATGGGCTCAGACTCCATTTTTTAAAACTTTAAGTTAATTTTACATTTACTTTTCGGTCATTTAAAGGTTAATGTAGAAAGGGAACTTGTCCCATTCATTTTCAAAAATAATTTTGTGTGGCTCCAAAAAACCAATTTTCCACTAAATATGCTTTACTTACAACTTTAAAACAAATCATCAACCAATGCCATTTAATAAAATAAATGAATCAAATATGTTGAAAATGCCATTCCTGAAAACTTTATTTTAGAAAAATATAACTTTTCCATGAACTTTAAAGATTGAGAAATTTATTATCTCAGAGCGGGTGATTGTCCCCGCCTTATACGCCCCGTTTCTTTTAAGATGTCTTTTAGGTTTCACAATAATGTGCATTATAAAACCACTATCGTTATTTTGATCTAACTTTACCATGATATTTTAGTAGGGATATTTCCTACAGCTGATTGATTGATTGTGTGTATTTTTGTCCCATTCGAGAATTTCCTACAGTTGAAGTCAAGCTTTTATCATTTAAAATTTACAGCATACCACCGACAAACATTTATCTGCTTTTATATACATTGTACATCAGTTTGCATTGGTCTATAATTCTTACCCAATTTGATCTTCCCCTTAACTCGTTCTCCCAAGCAGAATAACATGTTATATAGTTTTATCATATCTCTACTGATTTTTTCCCTATAGAACATTAGATCGTTAGATGTGACTAATTCCCTAGAAATCGTAATGAATGGATTAGTCCCCGTGCGTTAGTCAAGTGAGCTAATCCCTGCTTCGAAAGCTAATTCCCGGTTATCCGTAATCCTCTAGATTTTACTTTTACATTGGTATGATATGTGAATGGACTAATCCCCGTGTGTTAGTTAGTTAGTGAGCTAATCCCTGCTATGAAATCATGCTATCTGAATCCTCTAACTCTAAATTTTAAGTTTTTATCAGTATAATAAAACAGTTAAAAGTATATCATTGCGGGAGTTAGCAAGATTTCAGTTCCTCTCGACCAGGACTATTTCCCTCGGCTTCGCCTCGGGAAATAGTCTTGGCCTTGAGGAACTGGAATCTTGCTAACTCCCTCAGTGGTATATTTTAACTGTATAAGTATCCACCATTCTGGTCATGAAAAGCATTTCTAGATATTTAATACTGCAAAAGTTATGTAGTTTTATTCTGCAATCTAACGAGAAAATAAACATATACAAAGAAAATTAAATTTCTGTTTATTTCAAAAATAAAAATCATCACAAATTGTGCTCATTCAAAATTCAGTCAAAATATGATCTATTCATGTAGCTTACATTACATTAGAAATTCAAACACATGCAAGTTTATCAATAGAGGTTGATATAATATTATATTTAGCAATGTTTTAATAATTATATACACATCATAAAAAAGTGTCTTTTTATATTATGCTCACACATAGCAAGAGGCTACTCTAACTTACACAGTAAGTCAACACTCTTCTAAACTAACTCAACATGAAAACACATAATGAGCTACACTACTTACACACATATTGAGTCACTACATGACTATTACACATAAAAATAACAATATTAGCACACAAAATGAGCTACATGTACACTACCGCAGGTAAAATTCTACATTCCCAACACAAAATGAATCCCATGCTACATGTACAACAAACAAATCAAAATAACAATACAAAATATGTATTACAAATACATGTAACAATATTAAAACTTACAATGAGCTATACCAGTAACACACATAAAATTATACATTCCCAACAAATGAGTCACCATACTACATGTACAACTCACATAACAAATAACAAAAGTACCACACATAATAAGCTACACTACTTACACACATGTCGAGTCACTACAGAACTAACACACATGTCAAGTAACTACACTACTTACACACATGTCAAGACACTACACTACTTACACACATGTTGAGTCACTACACTACTGATATATACCTTACAAATAACAATTTTAAATCACACGATGAGCAATACAAGTAACACACATAAAATTATACATTCCCAACACACGAGTCACCATACTACATGTATGACTCACATAACAAATAACAAAATTACCACACATAATAAGCTACACTACTAACACACATGTTGATTCACTACACTACTAACACACATGTCGAGTCACTACACTACTTACACACATGTCCAGTCACTACACTTCTAATATATAACTTACAAATAAGAGTTTTAAATCGCACGATGAGTTATACAAGTAACACATTTAAAATTATACAATCCCGACACACCAGTCACCATACTACATGTACAACTCACATAACAAATAACAAAATTACCACACATCATAAGCTACACTCATAAAACACATGCCGAGTCACTACACTACTTACACACATGTTGAGTCACTACACTACTTACACACATATCGAGTCACTACACTTCTAATATATACCTTACAAATAACAGTTTTAAATCGCGCAATGAGTTATACAAGTAACACATTTAATATTATACAATCCCGACACACCAGTCACCATACTACATGTACAACTCACATAACAAATAACAAAATTACCACACATCATAAGCTACACTCATAACACACATGTCGAGTCACTACACTACTTACACACGTCGAGTCACTACACTACTTACACACATGTCGAGAAATTCGCTGGATTAAACGACATTCCGGATTAGACAACATTTAAAACAATTGAGTCTACTGCAGGTGACTTAAAGTTAACATTGTATAAGTCAAGTTTTTGGAGTACACAACATCCGAATAAGACAAGTTTCACTGTATATTACAAATAACAATATAAGAACACATGAGGAGCTTTACCAATAACACACATAAAATCACATATTCCCCACACGTAATGAGTCAACATACTACATGTACAACACACATAACAAATAACAAAATTACCACACATAAAAAGCTACACTACAAACACACATGTCGAGTCACTACACTATTAACACACATGTCGAGTCACTACACTTCTAATATATACATTACAAATAACAACATTAAATCACATGATGAGCTATACCAGTAACACACATAAAACAAGAAGTCTGTGAGCCAATGCTCACTGGTAATACCTCCGCTGTGATTTGAATATACACTATCATGTGTATATTCACAAGTTCAACTATGGACAGATGCATGAATAAACAGGAAGTTGATATCAGATTCATACAAAAATGAATCCCACCATATGACAATTATGCGTCAACAAAGAGTGTGCTAAAATTTCAAGCATCTGCAATGAGTTGTTGCTGAGAAAACTTTGACAAAAATTTGTTCCATATTATACAGACAGACGCACAGTTAAACAGGAAGTTGACATCAAATTCAGAAATGAATCCCATCATATGGCATGCCTAAACAAAGAGTGTGTAAACTTTCATGCATCTGCAATAAGTAGTTGATGAGAAACTGCAACAAATATTTGTTATATATGGTATAGACAGACACACAGATAAACAGGAAGTCGACATCAGACTTGTACAAAAATAAATCCCACGATATGGCATGCCAAAATAAAGAATGTGCTAAAATTTCAAGCATCTGCTCTGAGTAATTGCTGAAAAAACTGCGAAAAAAAAATTCGTTATGTATGGTACGGACAGACGCACAGATAAAAAGGAAGTTGGCATCAAATTCATACAAAAATGAATCCCACCATATGACATGCCTCAGCAATGAGTGTGCTAAAATTTCAAGCAATAAGTAGTGCTTAGAAAACTGCGACGAAAATGTGTTATGTGTGGTATGGACAGACACATGGATAAACAGGAAGTTGACATCAGATTTGTATGAAAATGATTCCCACCAAGCCTAAACAAAGAGTATGCTAAAATTTCAAGCATCTGCAATGAGTAGTTGCTGAGAAAACTGTGACCAAAAATTTGTTATGGACAGTCAGACAGACACACACACAGCTAGACAGACAAGGGTAAAACAGTATCTTTTGGAGCAAGAATATAATAATACATTCCCAACACATGAGTCACCATACTACATGTACAACACACATAACAAATAACAAAATTACCACACATAATAAGCTACACTACTAACACACATGTCGAGTCACTACACTACTAACACACATGTCGAGTCACTACACTACTAACACACATGTCGAGTCACTACACTAATGAAATATACATTACAAAAAAAATTATTAAAACACACAATGAGCTATACCAGTAACACACATCAAATTAAAATATACTTTCCCAACACATGAGTTGCCATACTACATATACAACAACCATAACAAATAACAAAAATACCACATATAATAAGCTACACTTCAAACACACATGTCGAGTCACTACACTACTAACACACATGTCATGTCACTACACACTAACATACTTGTGGAGTCACTACAATACTAATATATACACTACATATAACTATATTAAAACACACACAATGAGTTATACAAGTAACACACATAAAATTATACATTCCCAACACATGAGTCACCATACTACATGTACAACTCACATAACAAATAACAAAATTACCACACATAATAAGCTACACTACTAACACACATGTCGAGTCACTACACTACTAACACACATGTCGAGTCACTTTACTACTAATATATACATTACAAATAACCATTTTAAATCACACGATGAGGCATATCAGTAACATACATAAAATTATACATTCCTAACACACGAGTCACCATACTACATACGTACACAAAATAACCACACATCATAAGCTACACTCATAACACACATGTCGAGTCACTACACTACTTACACACATGTCGAGTCACTACACTACTAATATATATTACAAAAAACAATATTTACACACATTATGAGTTATACCAGTAACACACATAAAATTATACATTAATTCCCAACACATGAGTCACCATACTATATGTACTATCATACATGTAAAACTAATAACAAAATTACCACACATAACGAGCTATACTACTAACACACATTTCAAGTCACTACACTACCATTCATATAATCTTATATATAAATGAGGTCATATAAGGAGTCAATACATTTACAATAGAGTCAACATGCTCCTAAAACACACTTATATTAGGTCGTTATAGCACTTGTCACATGTACTAGCACATGAATCACTATTATGACAAAAGAATTCTTTAGATGTACATGTAGTTGTTATTTAATCTTTGTCTAGCTGTTATGATATTTTAACAGCAAATTTTATACTCTTTCCTGCAAATTCAAAGATTGTTCTGCTTTCTGGAGGGGCATTCAAACACTTCAATTGACCATGTTTAAGTCATACTGACTTATTCCACTCCACATTGGCACTCTATGGCTGTTTTTCTTTTGTCCACACATCTTACAAATGGAACTGAAATACATAATTATATAATAGAACCATTAAAGCTTTTACATAAAAATGAAATAAAAATATATCAGTGATCAAGTTTCCAATCTTAATTAAGACACAACAACACTTCTTTAAAAGCAAAAGGACAAGAATAAATTTTAAAATTAAAATTCCTAAAACAGCTAGTTAACATTTTGTGTATTTGATTTGTATTAAATGATTATCCTTTAGAACTTGTTAGCCTTTTGAATTACTGTAAATGTATAATATTTAGCGTGTACGATATTTGGCAGAAGTTGATTACTGAGCAAGTTAGCGGAGATTTGATTTAGAGCATTTGTTAATGTTCTTCTTTATGTGTATTTGTGCAAGACATTTAGCGTTGTACTTGAATTAGCGGACATTGCTTTCCGACAAAGGCACTAAAAAGAATACACAGCGAAAAGTATATTCACAACTTAACAAACACTTTCTGAAATTTTGGGTTATCCTTTTCTTTTGTCCTTGCCTTTGGTTTCCTATCAAGCTTTCCAGTTTAAAGTGCCAAACTTTAATCTCATCTTGTTCTATAATTTACATATCAAAAGGTTGGAATCTTTATAGTTAGGACTATATAAGTACTCACAACAGAATACATGCATCTAGACAAATAAGGATTTTTTCAAAATGAAAACATGTATCCAAGCAAGTCACTTATAAGAATATTATAAATGAAAACATTCAACAAGCTACACAAATAAGATTCATTTAGCTTTTCCTGTATATTTATCTGTCTCTCATTAGTAACATATATCAATAAATGGAGTAAAATGAAAGACCTAATTTTAATTACACTAAAAGTCTACCAAGTAACAGTAATATGTAATAATTAGTTTTACATGTTTCATAATGTGCATAAGGAGATGGGTGAACAAGGCATGCAAAAAGCCTATAGCTTCAAATGTATAAAAGTCATATTCAAATACTGAGTTTAGTATTTAGAGTAAAGTTCTTCTTATTGAAAGGTATAACATTATATTACAAACAAAACTTTTCTGTGGAAAATTCTTTAAGCAAAAATCATTCTATGATAAAAAAAAAAAAGTGGTATTCTAGGGGCTGAAACCCAAGCAATGAAATTAAATCCTGAATATCAGTTTTTTTTTCTAAGAGACTAACATGCTAACCACTAAACTACATACATGTAGCTCATGACAAAAATGGGCATTTACATATGTAAATCACGTTTAAAAATGTGGCTCTTGACTAAATGGATTTCAAATATATTTCTGAAAGATATGCAGGGTTTGACACTAAGGCACGTCCGACTGACCCAGTCTAGTAAATGCATGGTCCGTCATGTTAAATGTTCAATAACTTGCCCGACTGGTTGTGTGGATGAAATAAATGTTAACTCTCATTTCAGTCTTTCAAATAAATGCTCTGACTTAAAACTTTTTAAAGAAATTTTCTTAATTTTCAGATTGCAAACACAGCCATTGCTCTGAAAAAGAAAACTTTCCTGCATGACACAATTGCTATTTTTTTTAGACCGGCTGTAATAGACAAGTCACAATCGAAACCTCAGCTTTGTTCAGTATCATTTGGTATAAATATTCATTGAATATTATAGTTTTTAATTTATTTACATGTATATTTACGGTAATAATTTTATTTAAGTTCCTTGAATTAATGTTCTTTAAAGCTTATAACATTCGCATGTTCACTCATTGGGCTGCTACCTATGGGCTCAACAGTCTGTCAAAATGTATACATGAACACATGCGAGAGATACACTGTAGTATGGTTTCAAAACTTTTTTCCCATTATAATAGGAGGTTATAAATAGAAAATTTTCAAATTTGGTCAGCGCTAGTGAATTTATGGTCAGAGCTAGTAAAAATTATGGGAAGTAGCACGACTGATCTAGTACTCATAAAAGTTAATGTCAAACCATGATATGAATGTTGTTGTGACTAGTGGTGTTCCAATCATCGATTATAATCGAAAATCAGTCAATTGCTGGCATAATCCAAGCACTCGATTACAATTTTTTTATTCTGATTAATCGGGTTATTTATTTTATTTTAAAAGCGTAATAGTTTTTAAGCCAAATATTCCAGCCGCAACTTTTCTATTAACTTATATGCATATCGTAATGGCACAGACAAAGAGACATTGTATTCATACCCAGGTAACAACGCTCATTCCTGGGTATGGACGTACTTTGGATTCTACAAAATGAGCGTAGAACCAGCTTGACTAGATAGAATATTCTGTCGTTAAAATGATATTGTCCTAAGGACTAGGGGTTGTTCCGAGACACAGTTATTCCAACTACAGCTGGACCACCACAGAAAGTAGTTATTCAACCATTCTTACCATTTAATAAACTAAAATTGACAGACTTTGTAAATGTCCGATTATAATTGATAGTTAGTTAGTTACAGTAGCCTGATCATCGATTATGAAATTCTTACCAATTCCCATCACTAGTTGTGACATAAAAGTCTATTTTTAGAAGAGTTGGTCATTTCACCATGTTTTTGTCAAACGAAATAAGAAAAGTTTTAAATATGCTTCGAGTATAATCTTACCAAAATATGGAGTGAAGACCTACTCATATTTAAAAAGTATGATATAGGAGGAAAAAATGACCATTTTTGCCCTCTTTTGGTGTGTATCTGCTATTTCATAGATCAATAATATTAATCGTTATAAGATTGTAGCAAATTGCAAAGATTTTACATAAGGTATACAATAATGTTACATGAAGTATCAAAGAAAATTTTGACATGATTAAGATTTAACTTTTTACATCTTTTTTTGTCACACAATAGGCATTTACTTGCCTTGTTTGCCCATCATCTTTATCAGTAGATAAGGTTTATGATTCAGACGGCATCTGATAATGCAGCAATAAAATGTAAAATGATAGAAATAACTGCACTATGCTCACTTTTTTCCTCCCAGAGCTCTTCTTTTCATCTTCAATTTCTTCTTCTTCATTTCCTCAACTTTTTCTTCTATTGCAAGTTCTGTAAAAAAAAAAAAAATCCAATTCGATAAACTACTAAACTGACAAAAACTCAATTTGTCAAGTTTCGGATTTTACCAGATTCATGAAAAATCTTGGCATACTGAACCTTTTTAGTGATTTATCTGAGAAAAGAGTGGTTAGTAACTTATTCGTTTTCATGTACCTGCTTGACTTCGACAGAAACGTTTTGGTACTAGAATGTAAAATACATACTTTTGTTATTACCTAAAATATTTCCATGACCTCAAATTCACCTATATTTCTTGCTGCTATTAAAGCCTGGTCAAGAAATAACGTTTCCCCTATAACAGGCATCAATTAACAAGGTTATGATTCAAAGTTTCAAAGTGTGCAGCTTGATTCACACAAAAGAAAAAAAAACATGACTGAACAGATTTACAAGTACTTGCAAAGACTAGAAATGTGTCTTGATCGACATTTTCAGCCTAAGGTAAAGTCAGGGCGTAGTCATGTAACATGTAACATTTTTCATGATGAATTACCTATATACAGTCCAATCTCATTATCTTAAACTAGATGACACAAAGTAAAAAAAAATAAAGATGTTCCTGGGTTCCAGTAAAGAGTACTCAAATACCACTTAATCATACAGTGAAACCTGTGTAATCCGACATGCACTGGGAGACAAATTTTTTGTCGGAATAGATAGGGCGTCGTATTGATCAGTGTAAAAAAACATAGAAAAAAGTAAAATGGGAATGAAATTTAACCTTGGAATTTACAGTGTGACGGATTGCACAGGCGTCAGATTAGACAGTTTTCACTGTACAATCATATAATTATGGAGATAACGAAGCTCAAGAGTCCATAGAAAAAATACAAATCAGGAGCAAACACGGACCACTAAAAACATCAGAGGTGGGATCAGGTGCAATATAGGAGTAAACATCCTCTGCCAATCATTCACATTTGATGTGTGCTCCTTGTCATGATCGGGAAAACGGAAAAGTCTGTAGACAATTCAATGTGTAAACAGACAATTCAATGTGTAAATGATGGCCAAACAATTAGTATTAAAAACATCAGTCCGCATTCGACTTACATGTAATGAAAGATTGTTTTTGCTGACAAGGTCATTGTATCGACCATAGCTAATTACACACATGCAAGTCACTACATCCAGTCAAAGTTGATGTTTTGATATTTTTTCTCAAAATATTTATGAAAGAATAAGATAAGTACATGGTAATTTTGTTGACTTGAAGAAATACATTGATGGGGAAGGGGGGGGTACTGTGATAATAATTACCTAGTCCTTTTTCATTCTGCCTTTTTCTTTATTTCTTTCCCTTTCTCTTCCGTTCCACCCTCTGGCTCATTATCTTCCATCACTTCATCCCTCTCAGAAATGGTTTCCAGTACAGATAAAGTGGTTGATGAATGACTTACTCAAAATTATGGACCCATGATATAGATGTTGTAATAATGTTACATGACACACACTGCAAGTCACTGTGCCCTGTAAAAATTGTTAC
Organism: Saccostrea echinata; assembly: GCF_033153115.1. Classification (NCBI taxonomy): domain Eukaryota; kingdom Metazoa; phylum Mollusca; class Bivalvia; order Ostreida; family Ostreidae; genus Saccostrea; species Saccostrea echinata. The sequence goes on from NW_026889777.1 coordinate 2,483,079, forward strand.
CTTCTTCATTTATATTTAAGGATCAAGAACTAAATAAGAATTCATTCTTAAGTTTTACAAAAAAACTATATAAATCAGGATTTGAGAGGGCTTTGTAAAAATACTGTGAGATACATAATGTAATAACCTTGTCCTTTCTTCACCTTGTCCTCCTTGTTCTTCAGCTTTTTCTCCACTTCCTCATCTTCCTTCATTAAATCTTCCCTAGCAGCTGCTTCTAGTAGAAATAAATACCAATAAAATAAATTAAAAAAATCTTGACTCAAGAAACAGTAATGGTTACACATATTATAAAAAAAGAACATTCTTAGAATATTTGTGAAGAACTAAATAAGTATTTTAGCCAATTAAAGTAAAAGACATTCCTATCGAATAGAAAACAAGAAGTCTGTGATCGAGCCAATGCTCACTAGTAATTATAATTCCCGCACTGATTTGAATTTGGTACGGACAAGCACAGGGGTAAACAGGAAGTTGACGTCAAATTCATACAAAAATGAATCCCACCATATGGCATGCCTAAACAATTTAAAAGTGTGCTAAACTTTCAAGCATCATCCTTAACAGTTGAGAAAACTGTGATGGAAATTTAGTACGGACAGATGGAGGGATAAACAGGAAGTTAACATGGGATTCCTACAAAAATACATCCTACCATATGGCATGCCTAAACAGAGAGCGTGCTAAAATATTAAGCACCTTCGATGAGTAGTTGCTGAGAAAAGTGCAACAGAAATTTGGTAAGGACATGGATATAATAAATATGACTAATTTAAATCATGTTTCTGTCATTCCATGTAAACTTTGATCCTCTTCTGTGGCCCTACCCTACCCCTAGGGTCCATGAATTGAACAAACTTGAATCTACACTACTGGTATTTCAGGAAGCTTTCAAATACATGCAAGTTTCTCAATTAATGCAAAATTGGTTATTTTCAGTGGTTTAAATTTTCATGATTTGAGGGGATTTAATTTGTGGTTGAAAAAAAAAAAAAACATATGACACCATATCATAAAATTTCGATATTTGGTTTCACTACAATGTATACTAGTAGCTTAACACTGGAGGTTTTTTTTTATATTTTGCCTACCATGAAATGAGACCTTGATTTTTAAGGTTTCATTTAAAACACATGCATCTTTCACTTATAGAGTCACAGCTTAGTAACCGAACAATCTCATTACCTATTTCAAACATCTTGGATTGACAAGGTGCTAGAAACAAGAATTGAACAGGGACCTATTAATTATAATGCGAGTACCGACAACAACTACCGTCTAGGCTACTGTGATTTGTCAGTTTCAGGAATTAAGATAAGGGATATCAATAATGAACACTTAAGTAATTATTGCAAAATATAAAGTCTAAACATTTCGGAAAGACTATGAATTTTAAATTAATTCTACTGATTTAGTTAAAAGTTTTTGTTAGAGACTGATAAAGGAGACTTAAATTTTCAATTCAACTTTCCAGCATCATGTTTTATACAGACTGTAAGCATGGCCTGACTAAATATATGCCTGAGATATTTAAATGTCAGGGTTCAACACTAATGTTAGTCCGTTAGTCTGATCAGACTAATACATTTTCATTTGGACTAATAAAATCTGTCGCTAGTAAGTCCCAACAGACCAATAAAAATTTCTGGAAAACAAAATGAATAAATTACGATTTTCAACAACATTTACTAGAAAACCCTGCATGTATTTTTAGCTTTCTAGCATCTTAGCAGGTAGTAAGGTAATTCTGAGTCAAGTTGGCACTTAATTTTACGACTGACTGATGTGAAATTAAACATTTTAGTGATTATGATTTAGTCCTGTACAAACAATTAAGGTGGATTCCGCCCAGAATTTCGTTGGACACCAAGGGTATTCCACCGAATCCACAAATTCCAGGCTCTCAGAGATTCCGCCTAAATTTAACAGATTCCAGTCATCAAATTCTAGGCTGGGAAAATAGCTGGAAATTACAAAAAGAAATATTTTGGACAGTTTAAATGGAATCTATATTCAGGCGGAATCCTGTTATTTCAATTCTAGGTGGAATTTCAATTTCCATGCAGGCAGAATGTCAATTTCCAGGCGGAACTAATTACATTTTCGCCTCAAGCTAGTCTCCGCTTGGTTAACGCTTGGTTTCTGCTTATATTGCTTTAACATTTATCATGTTTATAGTAAGTTTTACGCCTGGAATTTTACTGAGAATTCTGTCTTGATTATGCCTTTTTCCAGGTGGAACATTTTGTACAGGGTATGATACATAAAGATGTCAAACGTTTTGAGTATAATGAATGAGATCAGGAATATGTTCATACTTCCTGCATGATCACGAGATTTTAAACAAGAGGCCCAGGGGCCACATCGCTCACCTGAGCACTATGGCTAGGAAAAAGCAGAATTCAGTTCAGTCTTGAAAGGTTGAAAAGTTTAAATAAAAAAGTGGTTCGGGGGGGGGGGGGGGGGGGGTGTCATGAATTGAACAAATTTGAATCTAAATTATCTGAGGATGCTTCAATTTAAATATGACCAAACATGACTTTGCTGTTCTTGAGTAGAAGATTTTTAAAGATTTAACCTATGTATTCCTATGTAAAACTTTGATCGCCCATTGTGGCCCCACCCGACCCCCGGGGGTCATGATTTGAACAAACTTGAATCTACACTATCTGAGGAGGCTACCATATAAATATGACCAATCATGGCTTTGCTGTTCTTGAGAGAAAATTTTTAAAGATTATTCCTATATATTCCTATGTAAAACTTTGATCGCCCATTGTGGCCCCACCCGACCCCCAGGGGTCATGATTTGAACAAACTTGAATCTACACTACCTGAGGATGCTTCCACATAAGTTTCATATTTTCAAGCACAGTGGTTCTTGAGAAGAAGATTTTTTAATGATGCCATTAATTTTTCACAAATTCTTAATTATCTCCCCTTGGAAGAAGGCGTGGCCCTTCATTTGAACAAACTTGAATCCCCATTACCCAAGGATACTTTGTGCCAAGTTTGGTTGAAATTGGCCCAGTGGTTCTTGAGAAGAAGATGAAAATGTGAAAAGTTTACAACAACAACGACAATGACAACAACAACGACAGACAACGGACAAATTCTGATCAGAAAAGCTCACTTGAGCCTTTGGCTCAGGTGAGCTAAAAATCTTTGGAATAAAACACTTCATGTACTTTCAAAAAACTATAAAAAGTACATTGTAATCAGTCTTCGACAAATCCCGGGAGTCCGAAGCCCGGGACCTGGTAAAATTGTAAGGGGGCATGTGGAAATGGCATTCTTACAAGCCCAAAGGGCATGTGAATTCTGAGGCCTAAGCCTCCGTATTATCAAATTAAGTAATACCAATAACATTAAATGTACTTAAAAGTCTGATTTTTCATCTGAAGTGGAGCACCAAATAAAATTTTAACGATAGTTTATTCTACCACGATTTCCAGGGAACTCTTTTGCAAAAGAAACACAAAAAGTGTACAGGTTGAAAACAATATTAATGGCTAGACAATAGATCGATAGAAATGGATTTCGGATCATTTCCTTGCCATGAAAAGGCAAATAAGAATAAAATTACTTGATAAAATTCTGGGCATGTGAATATTTGCTCGGGCTAGCGTAATAAGTGGTTAAACCTGCCCGAAGGGCATGTACTGAAAAAAAGATTTGGCAAAGACTGCATTGTAATGTTTATTTTTAGATAAATCATTACAAAACACTGATCTTTCCTTTTTTGACGGACTCATGTGAAGTAGTAAAAGAAGGACATGTTTGTTGAAACACCCTGTATTAAAGGGATTTCAACGCTTATGTACATGATGTATTTGTTTAATCATTCATCCCACCCCAAAACAAAAAAAAGAAGCTTTTTAAAACAATTCTACTTACGCATTAGAAGTACTGCCATCTTTTTTCTCCTGGTGAAGATTCAAAATATAATTAAATGGGTTTGTGTTCACTGGCCAATAGTTTTAAACACCATCTGCAGGAACCTTGAAGTTTTCCTGTATCACCATGAACCTAAAAAAATCGATGTTATACTTCAGTATCACAAAACATCCATCCTAAAACATTCACAGACAGACATTACACACATACAAACGTTCCACGTTCCATTTATGTTCATTATTTGAAAATAATCATAAATTGTGAATTTGCTTCATCTTGCACTGATTTAAGTCCCAACATTGTTTAGTTAAATAAATAATACAGTTAAAAAGCATGTTTTACTGACCATGCTGACAAATAATACATTAGACAAAATTAATACATGTATCGATCATGCTATCAATAAAATATGAAAAATGTTAGTGTGCATGTTTACACACACTTGAATAAGTTGACTGACTGCTTCCAAAGAATGTACATGTCCTCATTCATGTAATCCTGTTCCATGATAATAGTTTTCATTTATACCCCTTCATAAAATGACACATGCATGTCACTTACATACTGCAAGACCCTGCCGGCCTGTACATTGAGTACACTACTTTCACTTTGAACTTGAACTTGACTGAATACCGATTCCGACCTCGTTTGTGAATTTTTGTGTACATATTGAATCCTTATGTAAAAATATATTCAACTTAGCTTTGAATTAATAAATAATATAAATTGACACATTGATTGAATTTATTCGCTACATACATGTAACTGTAAACAACAGGAGGTATGAGAATTAGCTGTATGTTCATAAGGGGGGGGGGGGGGGGTTACTCCCATATGAAACTGTCTGGGTGGTTTAACCACAGGCACAAATTTAGCTTCCATAAACCTGTAACAGACTAGCATTTCTCCTCCTATATATGTAAAATATGTATAGAAAGCCATGCGAAAAAGTGGTGAAGGCAAGAACAGGCATGGGATAATGACTGAAATATAACATAACACAGTTTTACAAATAAACCCTTCACAGAAAGTTGTGCTAGGTTCCCTACATAAACTCATGGATTCTGAAAAACCTGTACCAGAAACCTGTGCCATTTTCCATATCTGGAGACCCTGATTTGGGAATCCGACCATGTCAAAAAATAACCAAATATGGAGTCATGAGATCTGCATGTGCCTTAATTAATTCATCTAGATCTGGGTTAGGATCTTGGAGAATCCCCTGATGTTGCTGTAGATGCCAAATAGAGACTGAATACAAACTTTACAATGCTTTACATTATTAATTTGATTAGTTTTAGAATTTTTAAAGTTTGAAATTAATACATGTATGAGAGTGCCACATTCATTTTTATAGAACTTATCTACACTATCATTTTAACAATTTATAGTAGTTTCTTATTAAGAATCAAATGATTCAATGCACAATTCTATAGTAATTTAACTTAATTAGGCCAAATGAAAAAAATTATGTGTTTCTGGTGACATATGCTAAAAAAAATTAGGCTAGGTAAGTAGGGAATAACTTTTTTTTTTACTTTACTGTTAATTTTGTTTACTTGATTGTTTGTTGTTTAATTCCCTTTTGAGAAATTTTCACTCATATGGAGATGCCACTACTTGTCGGTGGAGGGCTGCAAATTAATAGACCTATACTCCGCTCTCAGTGAGGGATCTTTTTCATGCCAGCACCTACTGCGACATAGGACCTCTGTTTATATGGTCTCATCCGAAGGACCGGTCTTCACGTCCCACAGTGGGATTCGAACCTGCAATCTAAGGATCAACTCCTTACTTCGCGACTCTAGAGCAAACACTCTAACCACTGCGTCACACAAGCAACACTTTTTATTTTGAAAGCATCAAATAATTATTCTGTACATTGTTTTTCTATCATATACATGTACATAAACATACATGTATATGAATAAACAAACATATATATATATATATATATATATATATATATATATATATATATATATATATATATATATATATATATATATATATATATATAAAGTAGGAGTACTCTTTAAGACTCTTGGATAAACAGGTTTTTACAGTGTACGAGACATGCATTTTATGGACTGCACTACGAGAAAACTTTACTATGAACAAAAGTACGATTCAAAATCTCGAATTGGAATAAAAAGTAGTAGAGTCGGTGGGTAAAATTAGGTCAGCTGGGTTATGGGAAATACATGTTGTTGTTTTTTTCAGCCTAAGTTTGTTCAATTTGAATTTAATAAAATCATGACTTTCTTTATCATGTGATGACACAAAATGAAATGAGATTGTTAACTTAGGTTAAATCATCATTGATCAACAAAGACTATTTCAATGTCTGTCAGCTTGCATTGAAACATCCAAGGATAAAGATTTCAAATGGCTTCTATATTAGACTTACTTACTTAGACTTTTAGTTCAAAAGTGACAAAATCATTCAAGTTGACCTAAGTACAATTCCAAGTGATATACATATATATTAGTTATGTATCTTTTATAAATTAAGAAAGACACAAGCTATATTAGCTCAGGATCATGAATCCTTCTAATCTGATTTGCACAAAGGAAGTTATGATCATGCTATGTAAAAAGCCGTGAGATTAAAAATACATGTATATAGTTTGAACTAAATCTGCCTCATTCAAATTTTGTAAGTTAGAAACTGTCTTCTTGGGACAAGTATTCCTTGCCTACACATTGGTTTCTGTGCACAAGAACACCTTGCTTTCAACCTCAGATTCTTTGTCCATATCTTGGGTCTGTGGAGCCCGTACATCTTTTCTAAATTTCATATATGGGTTCCGTGCCTTAACTGTGTCTATATACACTATGTCTATTTCACCTCAAAATTTTGGAAGGACACTACATTGTGACTCGATTTGTTTTAAAATATGCACATTAAGCAAAATAAAAGTTGTGTATTTCATAGATTTCAACAATTGGAAATGATAATATTATTAAATTACAAACTTCAACTCAGCCTGAAAGTACAATTTTTTTAACAAGTAGAATTTCTCTTAGCATGCTTACCAATAGACGTACTCAATATATATGGGGTATACAGTCCACCAATACATTTCCCATAGGCGACAATGTTAACCTTTTCTCACACTGTTTTAAATCCTTGCTTTACATTTAAGGATGGAACAACTCTCAAATAACATCTCAAGGTGGAATGTCAGATTGTTTTCCGGCCAAATGCACACATTCGCAAAAAATAAACATCTGAAAATGAAAGTAATTAAAACAATAAAAGTAGAGCATTAACATTTCCAAAATCTAGGGTGTGCACATATCAAACTATACAATTCCTTTCCTTTAAAGTCGCCTGTGTGGCGCAGTGGTTAGAGCGTTTGCTCTAGAGTCGCGGAGTAAGGAGTTGATTCTTACGTCGCGGGTTCGAATCCCACTGTGGGACGTGGAGACCGGTCCTTCGGATGAGACCGTATAAACCGAGATCCCATGTCGCAGTAGGTGCTGGCACAAAAAAGATCCCTCGCTGCTCAATGGCCATAAATGCCGAGTATAGGACAAAATTTGCAGCTCTCCACCGGCAAGTGGTGGCGTCTCCATATGAGTGAAAAATTCTCGAGAGGGACGTTAAACAACATACAAACAAAACAAACCTTTCCTTTAAAAGATATAATGTCGAAATCTTTCCAATGAACAGAGCCAAGGGAAAATTGAATGCACACTTTGGTGCTAATATGGTTGATTTAATGACCATTTTAAATTTTTTTTACTTCAGTGCAATTATCATGATTATGGTGCATGGCACAAGCCTTCAGCATATGCCAGCGAGTATGTTAATCTTTATGTACGTCGATGCAAGTTTTTTAAGCTTTGTACATGCTGTAGTGTGGCAAAGCCTTAATTTGAAGAGGTGTGGAGCAACCTTTACATCTTTTGTGTGTGTATGTGAATTTACAAGAGTCTCACTTAGCCTATCTTCTTTTACGTGTTGGTATCACAGCTGTATCACGTATCACGCTCACAAACACCACAGTGAAAGGTTTAAAATATATGCACAACCAAACCTTTGTGAAACATCTGCACTTGACTGATATCACATGCATGACTTAATAATTTTATACGTGACTCGAATGACCTCTGATTTGTTTATCATGTAAATATTTTGAACTTGTCATTTACACCTTTATATAACGTTTCTTACTCTATACTTACCATGAGGGGTATTTACATACTAAAATAAATCACAGAATGACATCGAAGGTATAATCCAATAAGTATTTCTATGTTATTAGGTTCACAATCAAGCATCACGCCACAACAGTTACGATTAAGTAGTAATTCGTTCCGGTGATGACTCGGAATGAAATTTTACACAGAAAAAAAAAAGTTTATTACTTGAGTAAATTTGAGTAGAATAGGTTAATCAGACAATTTTTTTTTTAACTAGAAATAAACATGGTAAATGGAGAGGGGGGAGGGGGGAGGCATTAACAATGTTCAAATAGATATTTCTATATATAGTCCCTGATTAGACTAAGTGTAAAATTTATGCAGTTCTTTATATATACGATGGACAATGTTTAGCAATTCATGCACCGATCCAGTCCAGTCCACTCATATTTTTTTATTTTTATTTTTTTATTTTTTATTTATTTATTTATTTATTTATTTTTTTGAGTTTTCAAATTGTAGTTTTTCTCGGGGGGGGGGGGGGGGGGAGGGGATGGACAAGTTTGCGTTTTTTAAAATTTATCTATTTATTTTTTAAGTTTTGGGTAAATTTCTCAGTTGGATTTTTTTTGGGGGGGGGGGGGGGCATGGACCCCCCCCCCCCCCGGAAGAATTCCTGGATCATCTCCTTCTGAGGAAACAATAGTGAACATGAATCACTAACTCTAATGAATAAATAAGGTAAAGTCTTGGAAACCACATTTTACAATTACCGTAATCACACCTCATCAAGTCTAGAGACTGTAATTATTTCTCTTACACGGACAGGTAAGCAACTAATGATTAAAGTTTCCAATCTGAATACATGTACAAAAACTTGCAGATTTTCATATTTTGATTAGTTTACCAGCTTTAAGGACACATACAAGAAGAACTGAGCATACTTTATTTTTGGATGAAAGAGAACTCTGATCTTGTCTACGTTAGCCGTAGTATTTTAAAAATGCATTTCCCCTTCCGATCAAAACAGTTTATCATACACATACCTCCATTATAAAGATATCTAATCTTTCTAAATTCTTTTTATACAATACATGTGCAGGTGTTCCATTGTGACATACATCAGGGACATTGTATTAGAAAATATTTAAATGAATTTGTTCATTTGAAATTCTGTAAAATCAGTCGAGAAACATTTAAAATCGAAAAGTGTGATTCTTATATAGTGAGAACGTACTGTTAAATACTTTTGTAATCATACATATTTGAAGCAGTTTTTTTTTTTAAATAAAGAATAAATTACAAATGAAGTGCATGTCTTGGACAAAGATAAATAAGATAAATAATTTCTAACTTCATAAAATAATTTATTTAACTTCTGAACTGAAGATGTGTTGATGGCAATATGTGTGACTATAAAGGATAGAGATAATTCCAGTTCAGTTCATAACTAGAACAAAGAACCAGATACGTTTGATATATTACATGAAGTATAATTTTTTATATAAGTTGAACATAATTAATTGATACGAGTGCATGAAATAGAAACATGTCAACATTATGAATAATTCGAGAAAATTCGAACTTAGACTCGATGACGACTGCAAATTATGCTTAACAAATGGATTGGGCCATGTAGTGGATTTAAAGTTATATGGAAATATATTTAAATAATTCTTTAACCTTAAAGTTTTATTTTGTGGATTATAACTAAGGGATTTGAACATAAATTTTTCAAGGGCATATAAACAACGAAATCTAAATACTCTATGTTTATCGAGTGATTGATTAATATCTTTGTATATGGAAACGATGTGATGTTTTGTAATTAACGCTTTAATTCACGGTAAAATCAACAGAAAATTAACTTACCTGATGAGATCATTTGTTGCTTTGTAGAAAAATCGAGATCATTACATACCGGAAGTCGGCCATAGTATTAGTCTGCATTGCGCATGCGCTAGAATCAAAACCGAGTAAAGTGTGTAAGGGCCATTTTTTGATCATTAGTCGGTGTGTGAAAATACGGGTGTAAACCGTCAAATGACACCAACTTTTTTTCTCGATTTTTTGGGCATAAATAATCGAGAACTACCCATTTTTCGTAAAACGGCAACTCACTACAGTGATTACTGTAGTGACTTGGAAAACTGTAGTGAGTTGATTGATGTGTCAATAAGTACCTGAGCTGAGTTGAAGGTGTTTACAAACGCACACATACTCACACACACACACACACACCCTCACACACACACACACACACACACACCCTTACACACACACACACACACACACTCACACACACACACACACACATATATATATATATATATATATATATATATATCTGGATGGGGCACTTGTCTCTTCTCGACAAGTTTGTGGCATGTTTTTTAATCAAGTCCCATCTTTTTTACCATTTTTTAGTCATGCATTTTTTATTGTGTATACCTATACAGTTTTATATGCATGATTGTTCTATATTAATTAGGGCAAATTTAAGATATGCACTTCATCTTGTATTGTATGTACTTTTTGGGTTGTTTTTAATTTTTTCCTTGTAACAGGTGTAACATATATTTAATATCAAACAATACTGCTGTATATTTATATTGTTTTTTACTTCATTGGCATTTGTAATAAATGCTCTTTTTCAATTCAAAGTATGTTGTTATCATCTTTTGGCAAAAAACAGAGCAGAGTAGATTCTGGTAGAAAAATGAAGAGAAGGTATTTGAAGTTAAAATAGACGATGGTGTATATATATATATATATATATATATATATATATATATATATATATATATATATATATATATATATATATATATATATATATATATATACTTAATTTAATTAAAAAAATCGTTGAGGACTTTTAACAAGATTTATTTAAAATAATGATTAATGTTTTATTAATAAAAAAAAATCGTTGAGGACTTTGAACTAGATTTTATAATTAGACTCTTTTTAAAGGAAATTAACCTTGTACGTATTTTTCCCCCGCAACCTATAACCTATTACAAAGAACGTCAACAACCTCATTACATATTAATGTTTTAATTATGTACGGGTACAATCGATCTTTTCCCAATATATTTCTGAACAAATTGCCTCTTCCAAATAAAAAGAAATCCTTTGAAAATTAAAAAAAAAATCAAAAATGTGATATGATTTATAAAAAAGAAAACTTAATGGAAATATTGACTTTCACAAAATAGAAACCTTTTCAGACATGAAAAAGTCTTTTTTCTGCTCAGAGAGAGATAGGAACTTTATAAAAAAGATAATAATAATAAAAAAAGAGGTCCATGGGCCACGATGCTCACCTGATTAGCTATTGCCCTTCTTGTTCATCCGTAGATTTTTTTTTCCTATAAACTCCAATACATGTAAACCTTTGATTGTCCATTGTAGACTTACCCTATCGCTCCGGGGAGTGGAATCTTAATTTGAATTAACCTGATTCTACACTACCCGAGGATGCTTCCATAAAAATATGACTTATCATGACTTTATTGTTCTTGAGAAGATTTGTAAAGGTTTTCCCTGTGAATTTTAATGTAAAAATTTGATTGCCTAATGTGGCTTTACTCTACCACCAAGAGTCTTGATTTGAAGAAAATTCAATATACACCACCTGTGGATGCTTCCGTTTAAATATGACTTTTCAAGGCTTTGTTGATCTTCAAAAAAAATCCTATTGTTGTCCCATGTACTTTGATTACCCATTGTGGCCTTACCCTACCCCCTGGGGTCATGATTATAACAAACTTAAATATACAGTATTTGAGGATGCTTCCATGAAATATGACTCATGACTTTTCTGTTCGTAAAATTTGGTTGAACAAATTAGAATAAATACTATACATGTATTTGTATGCTTACGTATATATATGATCATGACTGATCATGGCTCTTTTATGAAATTTTTCACGATTTTTCCTATATAATGTGAATAGCCATTTAAAAGTTTGATTGTCCTAAGTGGCCCCACCCGATCCCCGAGGGTCATGATATGAACAAACTGAAATGCCAAGAAGCTTTCACATGTTTCATCTTTTCTGGCAGAGTAGTTCTTGAGAAAAGGATTTTTAAATATCCTCACCCAATATTGACTATTTCTTAATTTCTCCCCTATGAAGAGGGTGTGGTCCTTCATTTGAATGAACTTTAATCCCCTACACCTAAGAATACTCTGTGTCCTGTTTGGTTGAAAGAAAAAGGTATGGTTTGGTCTTTATTGTGCTCTAAAAAACTCATATTAAAAAAAAAAGTTATGACATTGGCTTTAATATGAGTTGAGTAGATGAATGTGATAAATCATGAAAGAATATGGCATGAAGCAGGACATTGTGGAAATATGACGTCGTTAATTTTTTTTTACATTTCTAAGTTTTGAACAGAAAAGCCTCAACATGACTCATTTCTTGGGTTATTTTCCTTAAGAAAATCTTGTCCACAGCCGTCGACCACTTCAATTTTTGGATATTTGTGTAAAATCCTTTATCAAATAGCATTTATCAAAATTTTTGTGGGCGATGCATCTGCTCTTTATCATTGCATAGAAAATTCACTGAAAAATTGATGCCTTCTGCTACATTCCAAGAAAAAACGGGAAATTGCACAAGTTCATTACGTCACAATTAGTATTTAGGAGGTCATTAGTTGGGAACGTTAAGTTAACAAATAATCTTTTATATACGAAAGATTGAAACATAAACAGGCATTTCCCATAAACGTAACCTGATAAATAACCTACCCTATTTATGTTATTACGACATTATAAACAATCGTAAACTGACATATATAACTCCAATTCCCGCAGATCTTGCATTGTTTTTACTACATTGAGATCGCTTAGCACAATAAACTTCCGGTGCAGATCTGATTGCGGGGAAGGGGAGCGGATCGTAGTCAATTTCTCTAGCAACGTAATACGATATAAACAGCGGTCAACTGGCCATCTGGAGCATTCTGTTCATTGCCTCAACTGACGAGTACTTAAAAAATTGGGAATGTGGAAACCCAAAGCAGATGAGTAATTGATTAATTAATTTATTTATTTATTCATCCCAATTAATTTATGAATATTTGGAATTGATGCCTGTTAATTAAAATTTATTAATTTAAATAGTTTAACACTATACAGAAAATATTTTGGGTATTCCCACACATAGGAAAAACTTTATATGGGATATTAAAATCCCATTCTTCTTGATTTATTTGAAATATTTCCTTTTGTAATTTATTACCACTCAATAATCCATCCTTCACAAAATAATTAACGTAATAAAAGTTTTATACAAAAAGTTATTTGGTATTATATTTCCATCTGATATACAGACTTGGGAGACCCACAAGTTACAATTACCAAAATTCAAAGTAAAAAGGGTGAAACGTAACAGTTTTTACTGGACAGAATTTCAATGATTTAGAAAGCATGAATTTTATTTTCTTACATCACTTTCATATTTAAGAAAAATACAGGGCCATATTTGTATTGAAACCGTACCTTGTTCTTAGCGAAGTAGTTCTGGAGAAAAAGATACAAATTCAACGAGTTAACAACAATGACGACGACGAAGGCAGACAACGGACAATTTTCGATCAGAAAAGGTCACTTGATCCTTCGGGTCAGGTGAGCTAAATATCGTACAGCATAGCAAAAAAGTCAAACTTTATTTGAGCGAAACGTTGAAACCAGACTTTCCTTCTTGTGAGTTCGTGTATCTATCTGTCTGTCAGTCCGTCTGTCTTCCGTCCCTCGGTTTGTGCGTCAGACTGTCCCACTTGGTTTCTTCACAAGCTCGTTTAAGATAGGTATAGGCGTTTCTATACAGATTAAATAATTAAATTGGATACGGGCCACACTTCTGAACGGGTTAGGTTTAAAATGTGTTATCTATTGCATACTTGATAATCACATGTTATAACCCGTACCCATCAGAACATCGTATTATGACGTCATTGTACTTCATTACTGGAGGTTGTACAACATATCTGCAAATCAGCTTCGGCGCAATTCATACACGAATCATATTTAATTTTACAGAAACAAGGTATAATTAGAAGCACAATATTCCAGGGATTGATGATATTGCTGCAAAAATTTCAACAGTTCAGTTGTTTAGTTGCTTTTTGTACATGTAACTTTTTAGTTGAAAGATGGTAGAAATGCACAGTCCGGTGTAAGTTTCCTCAAATCCTGGTAAAATTGAGAAAGTGCATAGGATTTGCGCTGCAATTTTATTAATCTTTGGAGCATTATATATTATTTATATAAAAATTATTATATACCCTTTCACCGAGGCTGTTTTGTTGATGAGCTTTATTGAATTGACTAGTTAAAACCAATTACATAATAATATGACGTCTTAATTTGTACAGGCTATAAGATGTCGTGGGTACTAACTATATATAAGAAAATAAACTCTAAACTTTCACTGCATTACGAGATATACGTTTTATGTGTTTAAACTAGCTTATTTACATAGAAAACCTATACCTAGACTTAACTGACATGCACATTTTTTAAAACAAATTGCAGATATTGAGCTGATTTATGGTGTGTGAGTGTACTTTAAATTGATAAGTTACAGATCAAGTATGTATTTTGCTCCAGGCCAATGATTTTTGACGGAATTATGATCTTTATAATTTCTAAGGGGAATCAGATTTTCAACTTGGTTTCCTTAACCACTTGCAGGGTACCTCTGTTCATCATAAATATGCTCTTGGTTTGTTTGCTCAATAGCATAGCAGAGATGATTTTCAAAAAAAAAAAAAAAAAAAAAAAAAAAAAAAATAATGAACTCTCACTATTTAATCAATGGATCCTTCTCCCCCTCCTTCTCCCTACAATTTCGGAGGAGGCTCTTGATGATTGATTATTTATGGTTGTGATGTTTGGGTAAGGTTCTATAAATCAGGTATTGAAAATGCATAAATTCTTTCAATATCTTCGTTTCTACTCCATGGTTTTAGCAGACATTGCTAAAGGATACCTCTTCCAAAATTGATCAGGGGTTCTAGTGTTAGAGCAGGGCTGTATAAATCATATATTGAAAATGAATACCATTAAATTCTTTAAACATCTTTTTGTCTACCCGTGGGTGTTTAGCAGACATACTATTTTCATGCTTATGATGAGCAAGGATGCCTCTTCAAGAAGTATGAAATTCATAACTCTTGGGTCAATGGTTTTGGTTTTAGGACAGGGCCTCTGTTCAACATATATCGTAAAAATGATCTTTTTTTGAAAAGGAAGTCAAATATCAAGGCCAAAGTTACGAGGGGCAAAAATAATACTAAATTTGGAAAAAAATCTTGTCACATATAAGGCACATGTGAAATATGAAAGCCCTATCTTTTCTTATTCTAAAGTTATAACCAAGGTTACAATTTTTGTCACAGACAGACGGAAGACTGCCAGACGAATGAGATTTATTATCCCTTCGGTTTGGCGGATGCAGGTGCGGTTGTTGGTACATGTATATACAAATGCCATACAATGAACATTTGCCTAGTGTGTAAGGTAGTCAAAATACAGATATGTTTTTGTAAATTGCCTAGTGCTGCAATTAAGTAAACAAAGAGAAATCTCTAATGCCTGTATATTTACTCGAGGTGATGCCTCTAAGCTACAAAAACAAATTAGCTGCTTTGCCACTTGATACCAACAATTGCCTCCTGGCAACACAAAAAACTTGGTAGTACTTAGTATACAACATAGATACTTGCTACTTGTCAGTAACTACAACATGTCCCCTAGTCTCCCTGGCTCTTTGTTGACTTGTTAACTTGGATAAAGTATAAAACAACCTTTTTGCAGTCTCTTGCCAACTAAACCCTGATCTTCATGAATTATCCTGACAATAAGACATTAATTGTCCCACAGAACACTATAGTATACACAAATTAAGTAAAATTGGCCATTTTGCTACACAAATAATCTTTATTTCATACTGCTTTACAAGCAAAATCTTACTTTGAGCATGATTTGCGCGCTTAAACTAAACATTCAAACATTCATGATTATTTTGTTTATATATATATATATATATATATATATATATATATATATATATATATATATATATATATATATATATATATATATATATATATATATATATATATATGGCCGAGCGGTCTAGCGCGCTGTTCCTGTACTGCTAGGAGACAGATTCCGTAGGTCGAGAGTTCATCCCTGGGTTGAGACGGAAGTGGGTATCCTTATAAAAGTGAATTTCCTTGTGCTTTCTATATTAATATTTCTTCACTTAGGGCAGTTATGTTAGTTTCAGAGTTGTTATAAAATGTGCTGTAAAAATAAAAATTAATTCATTACAATGTGTATCGGTAACGATCCTCTAATAAAACTAATGTCCAAATAACTGTATCTCACTTCCATTCTCAATGACCGTGTAGTGAAGGACAGCGCCGCGGGAATTCTATCGGCATCGAAAGCAAGTTTTTTAACTTGCCTTGATGGCCGAGCGGTCTAGCGCGCTGTTCCTGTACTGCTAAGAGACAGATTCCGTAGGTCGAAAGTTCAACCCCGGGTTGGGGCGGAAGTGGGTATCCTTATAAAAGTGAGTTTCCTTGTGCTTTCTATATATATAATGCATTTTCACTATATAATTATTATAGCCCCCCCACCCCCCACCCCAACACCAGAATCCCTACCTAGGGACCATAAAATTCATCATGACTATGTTTTTATTTCATCGACTAAATACGCCAGGAGCAGAGATTTTCAAAGAATTAATGCATTTTCACAATATAATCATTAGAGCCCCGCCCTAAAACCAGAACTCTGACCAAGGTACCATGAAATGCACAATGTTGAAAGAGGCACCCTTTTTCATCATAACTATGCATTTAGTTTGTTTGCTTAATACCCAATAATAATAAATATTTTTTTTTGAAATTAATAATGAATTTTCACTATAAATTTAACAGAAACCCACCGTAGCACGTACCAGAACCTCTGAACCTGGGGCCATGAATTTCATAATTTCGGTAGAGGGCTGAGTGCTTAATACACTCATGCCAACAGTTTGACTGCTTAATATCCAGAAGTAAAGAAGAAGATGTTTTAAGATTGCATTTAGTTTGATGGTTTTAGTTCTTTCCCTAAGGCCCGAAGGGGGCAGGGTCCATGAAAATCACAAGTTTTGTTCCCCTTCACCCATATATTTTTTATGCCCAAATTAGTTGAATTTGGTTCAGTGGTTTCAGAGAAGAAATTGAAAATGTTCATATGTTAATCGCACGACGAAAAAGATTGAAATAGGTCACCTGAGTGATCAGGTAATCTAATAGATTATACATACTCACTATATGATAAATAGAGCACCACCCTTACTCCTGAACCCCTGACCCTGGACCAAAAATTTCACAATCTTGATAGAAGGTTGAATGCTTATTACAAACATGCCATCAATTTGACTGCTTAAAGATTGCACTAATTTTGATGGTTTTAGCCCCACTCCTAAAGTCCCAGGGGCAAGGACCATGAAATTCTCAATTTCAGTACTCTTTTACCCATCTATGCTATATGTCAAAATTCGATGAAAATGGTTTAGTGCGATGTGCGTTAACATATGAAGTTAAAAACGACTGACAGACGACGCAAAACGGGCGTCGCACAGCCGGACAAAACAGATACAATAGATCACCTTAGTGACTCAGTGACCTTAAAGGATAATGTAAGAATACAAAATAGTAAGCATCATTTTGAATAGTTAATAAGAAAATGAATGAAAACTTAAAAATAGAAAAGTTCAATAAATTTCGAAATGTTTGGTCTGCGAAACTTAATTATTTTAATTTTTTTATCATAAAAGAAAAATATTTTACAACACAGTAACATCAGTTTTATGTATTCTTATGTTAATTTCATGAAATGTTATCCATTTCAAAAAATTTAAATATAACTTATTCAAATTCAAAACAACGTATTAAAATTAAGAAATTCTATCTACAAAGTAACGTAAATATATAACACTTCACACCTGCCTAAAGGGAATAGATAAATGAATTATTTTTAAATGTTTGCATTTTATGTTAAACTTAATCATGTGGAAACAACGTTTCTATGCTGTTGAAGTTTTACCGCTGAGTGTATTTCTTTGGCTAGAAGTTCTTTGAAACGGATATGAAAATAAACAAAAAGGAACTATATTTGCATTTTGATACAATGAAGGTAAAAGCAATATAATGACTATGATTTTTTTTTTTTTTTTTTTTTTTTTTTTTTTTTGCATTGTAATATACGCGGACACATATTTCAAGTGCTAATCAAAAAATTGGGAAATATGAATGTAAAACACGTTAATTTCAATTCATTGTTAAAGTCTATTAATGGTTGCAAAATTCCATCTCAAAAGAGATATGCTGTTCTTTTCTTCAGTTGGGACCAGTATTGAGGTCATAGAGCTCCTTACACATGACAAATCACTGACTGTGCCTCAGAAACTGGAACTGCAAGTGATAAATATGAAAAAAAAATCCTTATTGGTTTCCATTATTAGAAAAAGAATTAAAAAAAACAAAACAAAACAAAAAAAAAAAAAAAAAAAAAAAAAAAAAAAAAAAAAAAAACTGCACTTATCCTGTAAAAAAAAAAAAATTCTTATATAATTAATTTCAAGGAATATTTTATAAACAATAAACATAAAATAGAATTTCGTTGGCATAATAATAATTGATTGGGCTATCAAATGAGCTGTTTAAAGATGTAAACCTGGATTCATATTTCGTGTAAAAGGCGTGTATTAATCAAACAAGAAAAAAAAACGATGTAGCTGATGCAGAAAAACATAACCCGCTTAAGCGTCGAAGCTTTTAAGTTTCCAAGTAAAAAGTACATGTATGATGGAAACAAATACATAAAATAAACCAATGCGTAAAGTTGTCTCACCTATTTCAGTTGATAAAACTAAATTCACTTTTTTTTCAACGGGACCACATGCTCCACACCAACCCGCACATCGAAAAGAAATTTCCGCTCCATCCGCTGAGCGCTGAAAATTCAGTATGCCTGTTGCATACCCTCTAACTCGTCCGTATACTATCTGTGAATAGTGTTTTGATATGTTTATTTTTGTTTGTACATTTCTGTGTTCAAAATAATGTGTAGAAAAATGTAAGTTTTTTTTCCTGATTAATAAACATTTTAAATATTTTCAGAATAATTCTGTTATTTCAACAACAATATTTCTCTGAAACATAATCAAATGATTGCTCGGTTAATTGTATGTTGTTTAATATTCAATTCGAGATTTTTCTCACATGTAGAGACATCACCTGACTAAGGATAGCTATAATAAAAAAAACAAAACAAACATTGATTGGTATATATTTTTGACTGATTTTGAATAAAAATGGCAAATATAGAAATTCTTTGGTGTTCAAATTTGAGTCTGTTGGCCATTTTATATGAATCTATACAATTATTTCAAACATTTATGACATGATTACAATATCTTACAAAATTTCTACATTGAATCTGGCAAAAATTATTCAAGTTATCTATAAGAACATAAATCTAATAGATTTATTGAAGATTTCTGAAAAAAAAATTGTGTTATTTAAGGCGAACTGATACAAAATTTGACATGTGCAGAGCGGTTACGTCCGTACAAGTATTACTGTTCTTTATTGTGTCAAAGCCTACCGTGATATGGGACCTCGGTTTTCAAAGTCTCATCCGAAAGACCCGCGAATTTCACTTTTATGAACGGACAGTACTCTTCTCCAGTATTCAATGATAATCATCTTTCAAAGAACTATTGAAATGCAATCTACTCCCTCTCAATTTAGAATATAAACTAAAGTATTAGCTTCAATTCTCAAAAACATGTATTTTAAAACAAAAAATTCTTACAGTAGGATCAAGGATCATCCCCGTCCCTCGAGTATTGATTTTGGCATGGGAGAATCGAAAACAATTTGTATTGGACTTTTCTGCAGCACAGTCTGCTGTTTGTCCAAAAGTGAGTTGGAAATTTCCTGTACGCACTGCGAATGTATAGGCAGTTCCATTTACAGACATATCCTATGAATAAAAAACAGAGAAAGACAAATAAACCAAGAGAAGTACTACTTTATATAAATATAAAATGCATTAAGGCTGCTCTTTTCTTAAGAACAATGATATATCTATATTTGTAGGAATAATGGCGAAGAGCTTTTTAAAAATCAACTTATTGTGGTTGAAGGAAGAAATTTTTGAGGTTTTATTCTTAATGAGGGTTCTTTCCTTTTAAAACTGTATTAAAAAATGGAATTATTTGAAATTTAATTATATAGCTTTAAATAGGTATGCATAACAGAAAAATATATGAAATCAGAACTTTTTTCGAAGTCATCTTTCAACTCACTTTTTATGACTAATGTTGTTATTTTATTGCTATTAAATTTGTTTTCGTTTCTTTCATATATTCTGACTCAAGAAACAATGCCGTTATCTCTAAGATACAATGTTTAATCTATTCTTAAAAATATGGGAAATTCTATAAATACAAGTTGTGATCGTTAAGCATTTTGAGAAAAGAAGTCTGAAGATTACTGAGGCCTGTTCAACAGAGCGAGCCTTCGCGAACATTTCTGTTGGAGGGATAAGGAATTTTGGCGAGCGCGCGCAAACATTCGCTCTGTTGAACACACCTCTGACCGAATATTTCGTACTACAAGTCAAGATAAGTTTTCAATATGTATTCAGAGCTAAACAACGAAAAATAAATATTTTTTGAATACATTCTACGTCATATGAATATAAAAAAAACGGTTGACTTATAAGGAACACAATTAATACACATCTCTATAATGTCGCATTGTTGGACGACCTTTTGACTAAATATTACATATATTTTCAATAAAGAACTCCAGCATTCTTTTAATATCAACTTCAGGGGACTTGTGTGTAGAATAGAATGATTTTTAACAAAGTTCTTTTGTAGACGAACAATCCCAAGATATGAAAATTTACGAGTTTTATTTTTGTTAAGGAAGCAATTGTTATGATGTCTAAAAAGCCCGCTCTTTAATTTATCATCAGAAATTGTTGTTTAAAGAATAGAAAATTGATGCTATTAATATTTGAAAAGTTTTAAGATTTTAAATTTTCCAGTCATTCTTTGGAATTCGTAGATTCCACATTTGATTTACACCTCCTCTTGAATGTGTTGTATCACAATATGTCTGAAATGTCTCCTTCACAGCAGTTTATATTTCTATGAAGAGTATGGATAGGGATTGGTTGAACATTTACTGGACTCTGCAATATATCTCTGTTTGTAAGATTTTAATAACGTTTTGGAATCCAGTATAAGTACATGTACGATAAATCGATCTCGCTTCTGTTTAAAGTGCAAATTGAAAGTTAAAACTGAAGGGTGAATTTGAAGAATTTCATCTTTTGAAAGGGAACTGTGTGTATAGGTTCGATTACCAGATGTGGAGTTAAAACCGAGTTCTTCTAATATGCAGTTGTAATAATGAGCCTCATAATCGAAAATAATATTTGATACAAGCTGTGGCAGCTTGCGCTAAAGCATACTTTTCAGTTCGTAGTCTTTCTAATTGTTTTTATTACTTCCGGTCTAATGAAAACGATAGTTTGCATTTTGCTCTTTTACTTTCTATTGCGATTCTATATTTTAAAAATCCTTGGCCCATTTTGACAGATTGTCAAGGCCATCCCCCTCATATTTCGCCCATCGTCTAGCATACTTTGATATTTTCCCGCGTTTCGATAGTATAGCAGGAAAATGTTGTATTAATGACAAGATGTTTAAACACATGTAGTGTGGATTGGTTAGAGAGTGACCAATAGAAATTGATTTTGATGTGTAATAGAGAACTGGTTTTAAAGGTTGCTCACTTCTAGCCGCCGATTTAAGCGAGCAACATCAAATTATGGACGCCGAGGACGTTCAACAGCAAATAAACACGTCAACAGCAAATAAACACGTCAATTCAACAGGCAAACAATGAGATTTTGAGTCAGTTTTCCAGTATTTTAGACAGTCGACTGTTAACAGTTCAGAGAAGTATAAATGAGCAAGTTTTTGCAGATAATTACAAATTCAAAAAGCGCGGTAATGAAGAACAATACAAGCACAATGTTAAAGTAATGGCAAAGCTGAAGGAGGCAAACGAAGAAATGGAAGAGAGCCGCATTCAAGGAGCGAGACAAAAGATAACAGAAGGTTATGACTTAATTAAGCAGAGACAAAAACTTGTTAAGTTAGCAGATTCGTCATCGGCTGGATGGAGAGCTGTAGATGAATCTGCAAAGAACCCCATAGCTTCAGAATCAGATGATGAAAAAAGAAGTTCCAAAGCGCAAACGAGGGCGGAGAGAAAAGTCAAGGACGAACGCATCAAACGTCGAAAGGATATGCGAGAGAAATGGAGGCCCTATCCTTCTATCAACGCTGCAGAAGGCAGTACTTCATCCTCTACAACGGCCGCAGTGTGGAGATCAGGGCAGTGCTACAGGTGTCATAAGAAGGGACACTGGAGAAAAGATTGTACAGAAAAAATAGATGAAAAGATAAGTAGTTTTGTATTTGAATGTTTTGACGCAAAGCAGTCATGTGAGACGAACACAGGTAAATCACTGGTAGGTAGACTGAGAAAAAATGTAGGTCAATGGCGTTCGATTGAAACGAGCAGGTATGTGTTAAGTGTTATTGAATTTGGTTACAAACTGCCTTTATTTACAATTCCAAGTCCAATAGAACTTAAAAATAACAAATCTGCATTGGAAAATGCCAATTTTGTATCAACTGAAATAGAAAAGCAGGTGAAAATGGGCATGTGCAAGATTTTATTGACAAACCAAAAGTATTGAATCCATTGACTGTAGCAGGTAATAAACAAAAACAAAGGTTGGTTTTAGACGCTAGGCATGTCAATCCACATTTATTTAAATACAAACACAAGTACAAAGACACAAGTACATCACGTGAACTGTTTCAAGAGGGTGGTTACATTTTTTCATTTGATTTGAAAAGCGCTTATCATCATATTATGATAAATGAGCTAGACAGAGAGTATTTGGGTTTTAAATGGAAAAACAAATTCTATGTGTTTAACGTTCTGCCATTTGGCATCAGTATTGCTGGATATATTTTTACAAAGGTTTTGCGAGAAGTAGTTAAATTTTGGAGATCGAAGAGTTACAAAATCGTTATGTATTTAGATGACGGCATAGGTGGTGCTGAAACTTTAGATCACGCTAGAATTGTTAGTGAAAAAAATTCAAGCTGATTTAAATGCATTAGGTTTTTTAGTGGCTGATGAGAAATGTCATTGGGAACCAGTTCAAGAAATAACTTGGTTAGGGTTCGTTTGGAACACAAATCTTGATAGAATATCAGTCTCAAATTCTAGGATAAACAAACTTAAAGCAAGTATTCAAAATATTTTGCAAGGCATCAAAGCCGGATACAAATGGTTTGAAGTTCGATTTGTTGCATCAGTAATCGGTCAGATCATTTCAACACAAGCGGTGTTTGGTGATGCGGTTAGGCTCAGAACCAGGTATATGTATTATTGCATTTTAATAAGATCCAGTTGGAATTCTTATATTATGTTGAGTAAGGAAGCTGTAGAGGAGCTTCAGTTTTGGTTACAAAATTTAGAAAGCATGAATGAAGTGGGCGCTCGGTTGAGTAAGGTCATGGACAAAGATGTCAGACAAATTGAAGTATATTGTGATGGTTCAGATTCTGGATATGGAGGTCATTTGACTCTAAGTTCAAAGGATGAACAGAAGGAATTTGAATGGTATGGTATTTGGAATGAATGTGAATGTAGACAGAGTTCCACATGGAGGGAACTGGAAACTGTTAAGAGAATTTTAGATAATTCGGTAGATTTGGTCAAGAGCAATTCAGTTGAAGTAAATTCAGAGAACAAGAATGTGCCACACATACTTAAGGTAGGTAGTAGAAATAAGTGTTTGCAGGACATTGCTATGTCTGTGCATGAGCTGTGTAAGGAGGAGAATATTCAGTTGAATTGTAAATGGTTGCCTAGAACTGCTAATAAGAAAGCAGATACACTAAGCAGGATGATCATGAGTGATTGTGATGATTGGGCTATTAAACAGGGAGTGTTTGAGTTTTTGATGAAGCATGGGGTAAGCATACATGTGACAGATTTGCTTCTAAATATAACAGTAAGTGTGAGGTATTCAATTCCAAATATTGGTGCGCTGAATCAAGCGGAGTTGATTCTTTTGAAGAGGTATGGTCAGATTGTGTTAACTGGGTTGTACCACCACCTTGTCTGATACAAAGATGTGTAAGAAAAATTGAATCTGAGAAGTGTAAGTGTACTTTGGTAATACCAGAGTGGAAATCTGCACCCTTCTGGCCAATGTTGGTCTGTAAGGATGGAAATTTCATTTGGTATACAAAATGTAGCAAAACTTAAAAATGTTGATGTTGTGTGTAGAAGTTGAGGGGGAAACGGGATTTTTTGTAAAGAGGGGCTTGTTTAATATGATGTTTTTAAGAATTGAATTTTGATATTGCAGGAATGGGATTGCAGGATAGAGTTCGAAAGGTAGCGCTGGACAGTGGAGTGAAACCTGGCAGTTATTTGGACGACATTTGCCCCCACATGAGTGTTTTGATATTATCAAGTAAAAGTGACAACACGAACAAAAACTATTTTAACGCTTTCAAAAGATGGGAGACCTTCATCAAATCACATGGACAAAGAGCACTTCCGGCAAACCCCATTCACGTTGCATTGTATTTGACACACCTTTTAGATAATGGCACAACGCAACATCCAATTAATTCGGCTGTGTACGGGATCAAGTGGGCGCATGACTGTTTGGGTTTTACAGATCCTACTAAAAATTCATTTCTTCTATCTATACAGGAAGCAGCAAGGAGAAAAGTTTCTAAAACTGTGAACAAAAAGGAACCGATTACCAAAGTAGTGTTAATAGAATTATGTAGTAAGTTCCAGGAATCAACAGATTTGTTAATTAATCGAAATCTCACAATGATTTTGTTTAGTTTCGCTGGTTTCTTCCGATTTGATGAGTTAAGCTCTCTCTTTTTCAACGATGTACTAATTTGTGACGATTATTTAGTGATATGCATCAGAAAAAGTAAGACAGATCAATATCGGCAAGGGAATGAAGTACTTATATCAAAAGGGGATATGCCTGCCTGTCCGGTGAGCATGTACCAGCGCTATTTGGAGCTTCTTGGTGATGTGGATTATAAACATTTTTTTTGCATTCAGACCTATTTTTAGGTCAAAAGACAATTGTAAACTGATTTATAAAAATAAAAAGATAAGTTATTCTGCTGCAAGAAATAACATAATACCACTTATTAAATCTGTTGTTGGGGAGGTTGATATCGGGCTTCATTCTTTAAGGTCGGGGGGAGCGACTGTGGCTGCAAACGCTAGTGTTGATGATAGATGTCTCAAAAGACATGGCAGTTGGAAAACTGATAGTTCAAAAGACGGATATATTGTTGATTCAGTTGAGAAGCGATTGCAAGTCTCTAAATCTCTTGGTTTGTAATCACAGTCGTTGTTTTTGCCCATACTTTGTAATTTCTAGCGCACGCTCGGCTGGCTGTCATGCATAGCATGTTGTTGTGTTTCATGTTGGTATAAAAGTAATGGAGTGAATACTGATATTTTCCCTCGTTTCGATAGTATAGGGGGGAAATGTTGTATTAATGACAAGATGTTTATACACATGTAGTGTGGATTGGTCAGAGAGTGACCAATAGAAATTGATTTTGATGTATAATAGAGAACTGGTTTTAAAGGTTGGTCACTTCTAGCTGCCGATTTAAGCGAGCAACATCAAAGTTTTCCTAACTTGTAGATATAAGAAAATTTTTTTTATCAGGTATACAAGTAGATTGTGAGGTCCGTCGCAACTATTTTTGCATCCAGCGGCACTAGGCAACGGACACAGGTTTCTAGAGTTTCTAAAATTATTTTATCTCTAGTTTTTCCTGGCCGGCCCTGATGCTTTTCAAAATTTTCATATTACAGTGTATATAATTATAATATATGCAGCAGTTTTTGCAAATTTTATGGTTTTATTTCGTCATACAATGTTCTGTATGTATATATTGATTTATTGTTTTGTGGAGACTGTCAATAAAATACGGCGTCCAGCGCACGCTCGGCTAGCTGTCATGCATAGCATGTTGTTGTTTTTTATGTTGGTATAAAAGTAATGGAGTGAATACCTCTACTGTATTCATAATAGAAATGAAGTTCTGTCGCCATTTAAAAGATCATGACTACCTGAATTTAGGACCTCTTTAAAAAACATCCGTTAGCTCGTAATTTTGAACTATACTTACATCACCAGTAATGGCGTGTCCAGCTGGACTATAGTTGAAAGAAAAGGAATAACAAGAACACTCAGTAAGATTTTTTCTAGATAGTTAATATCTACGCAATGTAGATATTGTTTATAATTAAAAATTTAAAATGCAATGGTTGTGAAATATCCCAAGAGCTGGCTACAAGGTATTTTGTATATAAAACGGAGATTTTTTTAGATTGACCCTGGGTAAATTCGGACAGACGCATTTTCCTTTTTGTAAATAAAGTCACTTTGATTACATAAAATCAAACAATATGATATCGGCTCTTGTATTGAAACGTATAATTCAACTTATATTATGCTGGATTACGAGACTTCTACACCGCTACTCTAGACCTAACCGTCTAACCTCTGCGCCATGCGGGCGACTCCAGTGAAATGCTTATAAAGAAGTTGATGGCCCCCATCATTTATTTCAAACTCATGTCCCGATATTTTCTTGTTGAGAGAGCCCTTGGTTTTCTCCAACATAAAAAAAGGCCACAAAGATTGCATTCAATTCCATACATAACGTTAATAGGCATTCAACTCAGATCTTTACAAGTTTTGGTATTAAAACTTTGTCCAGTGAAGTTGCTATTAAAATGATTTTTGGTAATCAAAATATCGGAGATTTTACAAATTTTTGTACATTTGGAAATGAAACATATGGTGTCAGAATAGGAATCGTCAAAAATATCTTTGATGAGTCTGGTCGAAACTTTAAAATCTATTCTACTAAAGGTATTGTCTATTTTATGCCAAAACTAGTTATCTGAAAACTGTATACTAGTATAAGACAAAGCAAATCTTAGCTTATAAACTGTTTACATGCAACATTGATTTAAAAGATTCTGAAATAACTAAATTTTGTTAATACAGTACCTCTATATTTATGGCCACTCTCGTAAATTCTGCCTTCTTTAACGGAGGAGTATAAGTGGTCGAGCAGCGCTGAAATTTACTCAACCAGTTTGAACTGTCGTGTTCAATAAAGGTATTTCCATTCTTCAGAGTGACATATTCTTTTGGATCTGATTGCATGTTGTGACAATAAATCTTCACTTTCTTTCCATTCGTTGCTGGAGGGTATAACCAGTACTCACCATCAGTATTTATACCAGCACATCCGGCGATGTCTGAACACGACTGGGGTACTTCATAAACATACAATAAAATAAAGAACAATGAATTAAGATCCTTATCTATCTGCATCTATCTATCTGTCCGTCCGTCCGTCCGTCCGTCCATCCATCCATCTATCCAACCATACAACCTTTCTTCATTTCTCTCTTTTTTCTTATCTTTCTGTCTTTCATATCTTTATAAGGTGGACAGTGATAATAATATTTTAAAACTATGTTACAGAAATATCATTTAACGATGACAGATCAAGTATATTGCCCTATTTAAATCATAAGCATATGAATACCAACAAAATAAAAAAAAAAATCATTGTAAGGATATTAATTTTGACAAAAGTGTCAAAGTGTCCTATAATTCACGATCAAATAGTACAGTTCATGTGATAAATATTATAAATTATGATTAAAACAAAATCTAAAGCTAAGACAGAAACATTTTAATTGGAATAAACTGAAAGAGAATCACACTTTTTCTGTAAATTATATTTCGCACCTGTAGAAATCTGGAAATTTTGATACATGTAATATGTCTCGTATTTGTCTGGTGCTCATTTTTCTACAGGTCCTAATCAATACTAGTAGACAATTGTCATCCACGTGGGTGAATCCTAATAAGCGATGTTTAAATCCTGAGTGTAAATGGTCGTAAACTAAAGTTCTCGCGATCCTTTTATTACTTAGAGAATAAGCCTCCTAATAATCTTTTAATTGTTTGCTATGGACTAAGTACGTCAAGAGACTTTTCAGAGATTAACAAAATAATTATTGATAAACTATTTGGGGTCTCACTTTTTTATCACTATTTGGGGTCTCACTTTTTTATCATTTATCATTTTTATGTTATATCAAATGGGGAAGATAATTTCGAACATTTATTTATTATTACTATAACATGTATCATCATCATCACCATTTTATTATACCCCCGTTATCAAGCCAAAAATTCAAATTCGACTGGTATTAATCCTCATTTTTGAAAAAAAAAAATTAATAAGAAATTCAGGTTTTGTAAAAAGATACAATAAAGCATCCTGTGCTGATTAGACCACATAACTTTGGGAACGATCCCTTTAAATGCTGAGACCAAAATTTTAAAACATAAGACGTCTCACCCTATTATACTGCATGGCATTCTCTAGGAATACAAAGAGTCGTATAAATATATGTAACTAAGATAATATTGATTAGTCATCACAGAACAGAAAAATATTCGTAATTAATTAACTGTGACAAGTCGTGTTTAAAAGATAAAAGGCTTCGCAAAATATCGTTATCATAATCAATGACAATAAATCCCTTGTACAGCATCAAGCCTTTAATTTAAAATGCAAATATGTAATGAACTCATTGTCAAGAACACACCTTGTTACTTTTACTTTGAAAGGTACTTAATAAATAAAATTCAATTTAAAAACAAATGAATTTTTAAAAGAGGCCATTTTCAGCTGGAATAGACTTTTCTTTAAAACATAAAAAACAAACTAATTTATTGCAGAAGTATCACTAGACAACTTTGATGAAAGAAGTGGTATAAATATCAATCTATTATCAAAATTTAATGCACTTATAATTAAGTTTCTGAAAATAATTTTTTTTTCGGCACAGTTACAAAATTTAAGGCACATACTGTACCATTTCCTATTTCTCAATCAAAATCACGCGAATTCAAGTCTAACGCAATTTCCCATGTACTCCAGAGACATAAACACAGATTTGAAAGTAATATCCTTAAACAATTTCGATAAAATTCATGACTTATCGAATGTGCTCGCACATCTTAAAGAAACTTCTTTTGTCTGAACATTATCAAAACTGCGAATTCCAGGCGTGTTTGATTGCCTTGCATACTTGCTTTTTCAACAAATTAAAATTTATCCTTTTTCATATTTAAGAAAAATTAGAAATGTGGGTTGAATGAATTTAAAGATATTAAAACTATAATCAAGAAAATTCAGAAATGAAATGCAAGATAGCAATTAAAACAACACAATAGTATTGTCAATTCGTGTTCACTGATGTGTGCAGTATTAGCACATCGAACACACTCGGCAAAACATAAAAGAGTTGTTAACAAAGCTGTTTCATGTTAGATTACGAAAGATGTCGTTGTCTTTAAATGCTTAAAATTTTCATGTAAGTTCAAATCACTAAAAAGAAGTTTTTTTTTTTTTTTTTTTTTTTTTTTTTTTTTTTTTTTTTAAACTAAAGAGTAAATAAAACGGCAATGCAAATGTGTCTTTACCCCGTTGATAAGAGTAAGTATTACGTGTACATTAAATAAGCCCAAGATAGCTCATCTTTGCTAGCAACTCCTGACAAACCCATTTGTGCTTTCAATATTCGGGAATTACTTTGGGGAGGTGTTCCAAGACATTGCTGATATGCAAAGTTATAGTCACTGAGTATGTGTCCGCTGCTTTTAAAAATGAAAAGCTTTCGATCCGTACATGTAAGATTGTCTTCTATTCATATAACAGTGACGTTATTAATTTTAAGGGATGTGAGAATAAGACCAGAGTCCCATTTTACAAAAGAGCTGATTTTCAAATTAACCTTAAAACAAGTTATTCCTAAAATAACACTTTGGTCGTAGTCCTAAATTCTTTTGTAAATCGGGATCCTGGTGTCTACATTGCAGATACAAAACTTACGTTGCACCTTATCAAATCATCATTGCATGACCCTTGATTATTTAGTTTTTAAAATTAAAGCACAATTACATACTAGACATATCCTAGAAAGATCTTCATTTTTCAACTAACATACTAACCTATGGCTACAGATGATTTGATATTATTCCATGTTGATGTTATACAGAGAATAATCCTTCAGATAATGTACTTACGTCTTTTGTTGCTTGCTTTGTCCATAATATAATATTCAGTTTTATTTTCGTCTCCAAGTTTGTCCAAGTTATGATGAAAATTTAAAATCTGACAAGTCCGACTGTTTTTATTGTATAATAGAGAAATGCACTGACGCTCTTTTGAGCAAACTAAACTACAATGAGTCCTGCTTTCTGTGGTGCCTGTCCAGAGAGCAAGGGACGGTTCAATGAATTCTAATCCGGATGCTGCCTTTCGAAATAATACATAATCTGAAACAGAAATTTTATGACGTAATATATATATATATATATATATATATATATATATATATATATATATATATATATATATATATATATATATATATATATATATATATATATATAAAGCACAGAAAAATTCACTTTTATTAGGATACCCACTTCCGCCCCAACCCGGAGTTAAACTCTCGACCTACGGAATCTGTCTCCTACCAGTACAGGAACAGCGTACTAGACCGCTCGGCCATCTAGGCACGTCAAGAAAACTTGCTTTCGATGCCGATGGAATTCTTGCGGCGCTGTCCTACACTACACGGTCATTGAGAAAGGAAGTGAGATAGTTATTTGGACATTAGTTTTATTAGAGGATCGTTACCGATACATATTGTAATGAATTAATTTTTATTTATAAAGCACGTTTTATAACATAAATATATATTAATATAGAAAGCACAGAGAAATTCACATTTATTAGTATACCCACTTCCGCCCCAACCCGGGGTTGAACTCTCGACCTACGGATTCTGTCTCCTACCAGTACAGAAACAGCTTGCTAGACCGCTCGGCCATCTAGGCAAGTCAAGAAAACTTGCTTTCGATGCCGATTGAATTCTCGCGGCGCTGTCCTACACTACACGGTCATTGAGAATGGATGTGAGATACAGTTATTTGGACATTAGTTTTATTTCAAAATTCTATTACAGATCAATATATCATGGAAAAAATCGCAAAAACTAAAAATAAATAATAATCATTGTTTCCTCTTAACATAAAACATGAGTTTTGACAGAATGTGGTACATTTATTAATCAACAGGATAACAACATTATACTGTGGAGTCATTAGATTTTGTCGTGGCTTAATTTTCGTGGAATTCTTGGGTACCTCTTATCTCCGAATTAACATCCTCCACGAATTAATAAACTACATGTATGATTACAAAGTCATATGCCCTTCTGTAGGAATAAGAGAAACACGAAATTACGTCCCTACGAACCTGTAAAATTTAAACAATCCACGAAAATTTACCCCCAAGAATTTTAATGATTTCACTGTTCTCATATTCTCTGAAAGTGCATATTGCAGTAGCTCTATAAAAGGATTTGGAATAAGATTTTACATCATTTGTCAACGTTTGAATTAATACAAAGTAAAGGCAAAATAAAGTCATGAACTCCACGACTAAAAAATTCAGTCATACCCTCGAACCAAGGGTGCAATAACTGTCATTTGTCAAACATCCCCGCAACACTTTGATACTAATGAAAATTCATTAAAATTGTTTTCACTTTTTTAAAACTCAATATTCTTTTCAAAATAAGAGTTTTTCAAAAATATTTCTTTTAAATGTTTTAAAACGTAATGGACTTACCTGCATATCCGTACAAAAATTGGAATTCCAAATAAGCAAAGAAAAATGCTACTTTTTCGAAATGAATTAACATTTTCTGAGTGACAACTTTGTTCTCTTTTACTCTCTTTTTATTCTCTCTATGCGCTCAGAAGAAATGGTTTAGCACAAATTCTGCGTGCCTTAAGCTTATGATTATAAACGGCTGGTTGAATACCAGTTTTTTAAATTAATAATTCATATGTTTTTAAAAACAAAAAGGTGTCATAAATTCATGTTCGTAGATACACTTAAATGCTGATTATATCAGCCAATGATTATTTAGTTCCAAATTCAAAAGAAAAAGATTATTTTCAAATTTGATTGGGGAAAAAAAAAAAAATCACATTTTCACCAAATTGCAAAATGAATATTTATGCCATACAACATATATGGAATATTTTTATGCTATTCAATTAGAAAACAAATTAAATGAACTGTCCATGTGTGTAATGGTTTGACAGAATCGCCTGCAATATGCTTTTTTGTTTGTTGTTTAACGTCCCTCTCGCGAATTTTTCACTCATAAGGAGACGCTTGCAATATGAAGAGAAAAAAAAAATAATTTCTTTTGTCAATTGTTTTCATCAGAGATCTCATTTCTATTAATTGTCCTCATGGTAGCTGTACAAAAAGATCTGGAGAGTTGGTACAGAATATCAAAAGAATAATTTAAAGCCATTTGCTTTTCTCATTATGTGGCCACAAAGCTACGCTTAACAAAAAAATGTGCGAATAGTAATGGAATAAAGGGATCATGATCCTTTTCTTTCAAATAAATGTTATTTCTGAATAGCATTTTTATTTCAAAGACGACATCGTATAAAGCATCATACATATATTTGTCATGAAACTCATTATATGATATTATGTTACAAGTGTATCTGAATGGCATATCATAGGATATAATTATAAATCTTATATTTCAAAGAACCTGAAGAACATAACTTAGAAAGGACAGAATTATTCGAACAATACTATCAAAAAGACTATTTGGATGCATATTAAATGTGTCTAAGAACAAGAAAATAATGAGCTCTTGTCTTTATTTTTGAAGATATTTTTGATTAATCATATATCATTCAGACCAATTTTGACCAGAAGAATGGCTTTAGTCTTTAATTTCCTCTTGGAAACCATGTAAATATATAAATATGCTGAAAAAATCTGTTCATTTGGATAGGAGACCATTTGAATAGATAGGTAGATATCTAAAAAGGTATCCCTAATAAAAAATTATATATAGGGATAGGGTCTTTCACATAATCTAGGAAAGGACACTAGAAATCTAAGGTAAGTGAGGTTTACGTTTAATCAAATTAGCTTTAAATTAAAATTCATTGTCCTTCTTTTCACTCAGATTATATTTTCTTTTACTCCTTAGATTTTCCAAAAGATTGATTGATTGCATGTTGTTTAACGTATCATTAAAAAAAAATTCACTCATATAGAGACGATATCGTGTGTCGTTGAAAGGCTTCAAATTTAGACCTATACACGGATTCTGAGCCCAGTTGAGTAGTGCGTGTTCTGAACAAGTCAACGCCTACCCTGACTCAGGACCTCGATTCTAAGTTCTAATCCAAAAGCCTCGTGACTTTCACTTCTAATGTGTGGCGCTTTGCGAAGGAACAGTCACTATCTATGTTTACATCTTAGGTTTGACGCAGCCCTGAAAACGAAAAAATTGAATCTGAGCCTTCCTTATCACAAAGCGAACACCCTACTACTAAATTAGACAGGAATGCCACATTAGCCTGACAATTTTATAAAGAAATAATAGTCATTTCACTCAGTGAGATATATCTTTCTTATCAGAGGATCAAGTAACCTGAAATGGTATTTACTTTCTGTAACCTACGGTGAATCAGTCCATTGATTTTATGTTCAACTACACAATTTAAGTTTGACTTCTTGATTGCTTAGTTACATTGGACTTTCGAGACTGAATACTGTTCGTTATCTTCATATTTCATTACAAAAAGTTAAAGGCATATATGCCAGGATTCTCTACATCTGAAAATTAACTATGGAGGAAGCTTCGCAAAAGCAAAATTCGATCGAAAGCCCAAATGTGTTCGAGCTTCTAGGCCTCACTTAATGAATGGTTAATATATTTTTATTTACCATGGCAACACCACAAATTGAGGTAAAAAAAAATATTTTGCAATATTTTATAGCTTACTGAAGTCTACAGAGGCTTTTCAAAATCTATACTTACAAATTAATAAATTTTGCAAATAAACTCCGAACCGGGTGCATCAGAGTTCTTACTTACTCCTCTAATAATACACTATATACAAGATGTCCGTAAACTATACTTAGATTTCACTCATACAGTTAGTTTCGTACATTAAATTAAAAGTCTACTTTCATTTTCTATAAACAGCCATGAAATAGCAAAAACGTGAGTACGGTGGCGTTTCCGGTTGGTGGATCTAAGTTATTGGAAATTTTTAATGAAACTGACAACAAACAATTGTTTATTTATTTCATAAAACGTCATCACTTTATTATTCAATCAAAACTTGATTTAAATGATATGAAAGAAATAAGTTGTGATAACCGATTAAAAAGGAAAATGTGCAAATTATTTTCTTCATTCACCGATCTTTATATCGACGGAAGCTTCTAGAACATCATATAGCATCGAGCCCGATGTTTAAAAGAAAAACGAGGTGATTATAGCTGCATGAACATAAAAAAAAGCTTTTGTCTGAATGATCATTGAAATAATGGTAAATCATAACACTATAAGTTGTGAATATATTTATATATCGAAAGACTATTACAAATATGTAGTAGGTTTTCTTAATAAAGAACAAGGTCGGTAAAATTTGTATTTTCCGTACTGAAAGCATCGTGGCAACAAACCCGAAGTACAATTTGTACTTCGTAATAAACTTGCTTACATGAAAGGAGAAAATTAATGAATAAGGCATTGTTCAATACAATTAAAGCTGTAAAATTTTGTGCTTTAATCAATACAATTCAATTTTTTTTCTGAATACAGTCTTTTGTATCAAATACTCGGCCTATTTATAAGGCGTTAAAAGCTAATTTTACACAGGTAGTTGGGTCTTGGTTTATAAATATGTATGTACCTTATTGATATGTAAAGAAAGTAAAGTACATTTTTTACATATCAATAAGGTACATGCATATTTATAAACCAAGACCCAAGTACCTGTGAATTTTTACCCCCCCCCCCCTAAAAAAATCAATTTATCAGTAAAATGTGCATATTCGTTCCTTTTATCCTTGACGGAAATGAAATAAGAGCATCTGAAGTACAATATCCACAAAATAGTTTAACAGGTTTCACAATAAACGTCAATTAATGAAATTGTGATTTTTCAAGTTTTTACAAAAAGGGGGTGGGGTGGGGTGGAGACGTACATCTACTTCATGCGGGATTTTGAACAAAGTATTTCTTTCTTCTATAAACCTGTAGGTTGTCAGTAGAAACTAAAATATATTTTCTGTCGGTAGTGGTATAAATTCAATTTCATCTAGTCAAACCAAAATTGTACGACAATGAGCGTTTTGAAAGATTTTCACAGAATGTTTTAAGTAAACATAGCAACATTGCTCGACGAATTTAATTGACGGAAACCAATTTACTAAACTTATGTTGCCTGTTGTATGACAAGTTTAATTGAAATTGAACCAAACCTGATGAAGGAGTGATATTTTGGGGGAAAAAAGAACTACAAACACGCAAGTGAAGAGAAGGACAGACGCTGACATCTTAACATTATGCCTAAACTTTCCACTGCATGGTCTTTAATATACTACATGTATAGTATACGTATCAAAATTTAATATTAGTAGAGAAGAAATCTGGAGTAGGCCCTTACTGTAATTTGCTCTTTCTTTCTCTCTCTCTCTCTCTCTCTCTCTCTCTCTCTCTCTCTAAGAGTTTGTTTGCTCATGTGGTCTTGAGAGTGCTAAAAACAGCACCACGCGACTTGTCATACAATCGGCATATGACTTGGTGACGTGATTATCAATTGACATTTTATATTATATGCCATGGAGGATTGAACATCCCCTGTCGACCGGTCACAAACGCAGTGTGCTCTGTTACAAAGTGAGACGTAATAACAATGCAAAATGTAATAAACTAGAATTATTACATTTTGCATGATTACATTTTGCATCGAGATCAACGTAGAATGTAATAACGCAAAATGTTATAACGCTATTTTTGGATTATTACATTTTGTGTTATTACATTTTACATTCGGATTAACGCAAAATGAAATAATACACCTTTTGGTTGTTACATTTTGCGTTATTTAATTTTTGCGTTGAGGCCAACGCAAAATGTAATAAAACAAAATTTAATTATTTTTTGTATTGTGTTCAACGCGAAACATCACAAAATTTATTTAAACATATAACAATGGGGAAAATCACTCTACTAAATAGACAGACACACCTATGACTATGAGACAAACGTTTACACTTTTACGGACATTATTTAATTAAGTTTTTTTTTTTAATTCTATGCCTAACAATTTTATTAAATACTTATAAAACATAAACTTAACTTTGATAGACATGTCTAATTATAAACAGTATTATATATCCATCACTGACATTCTTAATTACCAAAGATTGAGCATGGGTCCATTAAAAACCCTTGATATGCATGTGTACATTGGTTAGCAAATGAGAAGTGCATGTGTGAGTGTGTCTGGCGAGAAGAAGCGGTCGGAGTAGGGATTACTTCCTATGTTGATCATTGTATTTTATGCGCATGCAGAAACTTCCATTTTATTACTGAAAAGAAAGAGAGAGAGAGAGAGACAGAGACAGAGAGAGAAAATTTTATTTTTGCTCGTCTGCAATGCACATGATTTGTACAACAGTATGAAAATTTGTTAAGAAACCCCTTTCCAGCTATATTTATACCTGCCAGTAAAAATAAATAGATTTCTTTTCTAAATTTTATGCATGTGCCTATAAAAATGCAAAAACAAAATGATACACTGATCAACGAAATACCCCCCCCCCCCACACACACACACACACACGTCCGCACACACGTTTATAATTTACAATACCTATGTTTTGAATGTTAACCGGTGTTAAATGGCTAATGAAATCAATATAGTATGAAATCAGATCTAATGTAAGAATCAGCATATGTTTATATTTCCTTTTGTTTTATGTTCTTTCCGTTTATTTTTTCATCCACTCAATCTACTCATCCACTCATCTACCCAATTGAAAATTATGCTCAACCTGACCTACCAAAAAGTGTGTTATTGGATTTTGCGTTGTTACGTTTTGCTTAATCTCGACGAAAAATGTAACAACATAAAATGTAATAATCCACGAATCGTGTTATTACATTTTGCGTTGATCTAGACGCAAAATGTAATAACGCAAAATGCAATATATAATATCGGTTTATAACATATTGCGTTGTGATTACATTTCTCGTTGTAACAGTGCTCCTTGTCATGGTCAGGAAAAAGGAAAAAAAATCTGTAGACAATTCAGTGTATAAATAATCGCCTAACAATTAGTATGAAAAACGTCAGTCAGCATTTGACTTAATGATAGGTTGTATTTGCTGACAAAGTCATAGAATGTTAATATCCTTGTTTCATCAACTTGTTTGTCAATAGCTTGCATCGTTTTTGAAATTGTTCATATGTAAAAGACGCTCTTGCATATCAAATCAACAAGGAGATAAAAACCCCATATGCAGGTGATAGGGGTACATTGCTACATAAATAAGGGGAGGTGAAGATTGAAGGATTTTTATGGAGTTTTGGAATCCAGTATTGGTATGGCAATTCAAATTCATATTGATTGTTGGGAATATTGAAAATATTTAAAACTGGAATATGGTTTTGAAGAATTTATTTCTTAGAAAGGGAACTATGGATATAAGTTTCATTACCAGGAGGACAAAACATTTTAAAATTCGAATTCTCTGTGTTGGGTGATAATTATGAGAAATCATTAATGCGCTGGTTTTTGTTTTCTGTAAATCCTTTTTTTTTACAAGAACTTACCAAAACATATGGTATACAGGAAAAAATCTTGTGTTCAGATATCTACTCAAATTGAGCATCCACTAATTGACTCTCAATTGCTCAATTGTCACGCTTTACAGCAAAACATCGATCAATGACTGTG
Source organism: Saccostrea echinata (assembly GCF_033153115.1). NCBI lineage: Eukaryota > Metazoa > Mollusca > Bivalvia > Ostreida > Ostreidae > Saccostrea > Saccostrea echinata. Next base: position 2,521,292 of record NW_026889777.1, read on the forward strand.
TTTATTTAGCACAATTTTCTCTCTCTCTCAAGAAAGAGGTGCAGGGCACACGTAGCATTAACAGATTTAACGACTCAAGTCATTAGAAAGTAGGTGTCAATACTGAAATGCAATAAAAATTTAATCATTTCCGCTATAGAATTTCACCAGACCGTGGCACATTTAACCATGCATATGACACACCTAAATTTAACCATGCGGGCCTCCATGGCTAAACTCTTCTTTCTTTATTTCCCCTTATATATCATCCCCTTAACTGTTGTTCATAGATTTCCTGGGCTTAAAAATGAGCTACTTTATGCAGATTATATTGATAATTATGAATCCTAATGGTAAAATTTTCATCGTTTTACATACTGGTAGTTAGTCTTGATTAACGTTTGCTCAGCTTCAAAGAATATGACACTTTTAAGTGAAATTATAGAAATATTAATATTCATTTGAATTTTTGATGATTAACAAATTAACTTTACTTAATGAAAAGAAATTGGAACAAATACCATATCTTTTTTCAATGAAAAAAAAAAACTTATTATTGTTTATTCTGAAGAAAATACACTAACTTCAAACTGAAGAGAGTGTCCAAAGAAATGAAAAAAAAAATCCTTCACATGTACATGCTAGATCTAGAAACAAAGACTTTTAATGTCCAAAATAATAATTAAAAAAGTACTTAAATCGTATTAGGAGGCATCCCTATGATTTTAAAGATAGATGGAAACCTAAAAAATTGAATATTTTCGCAAGTTCTAGTTTCTTTCTATTTCTTTCGGTGATGACTATTCTATTTGATATAGCACTGTCAGCATGAAATTCAATTGAACATCGTTATTTCGAACACCGACATCTCGAATACTATGGATATGTTGAAGTGAATATGGATTCCATACTATTTTTACTTTTTGTATTTTAACATCCATTTCTCCAATATATTGATATATCGAAGCATTTTCTTGACCCAGTGACTTCGAGATAACGAGTTTGACTGTACAAAGTCAGTAATAATATTATGCAAATACATTCTTCCCAAATATTTCTTTTGTTAGGATGTCTGCTATGCACAAAAATAATTTTTAAAGTTTTTTTTTCTTTCAGATCGATTCATCTTTCGAAATTATTGTTCAGCATGGTGCATAAGCTATCAATGGATTACAATGTAGAAGGGAGAATAGAAAGGGTTCCACTGGGAATCATATCTTATATTCTCAACATCATAGGAATTATTGGCAATGGGGTGGTTATACATATCTTTCGAAGACGTACTGCTCCTTCCTCAAACTACAGGATCTTCGTTCTTTATCTGTCTGTCGTTGATCTCTTTATATGTGTTTCTCACATTTCAAAAGAACTGAACAGAATGATAGCAGTGTACGACCAGGTCTCCACAGAAGATGGAGTAGTATGCAAGATATCTAACTATGTTGGTAATTCTGTAGGATATGCCTCACTTTCTATTGTACTTTTCATTGGTTTTGAAAGATACAGAAAAATTTGCAAACCTTTCAAAACACAGTTCACGATAAAACATTCAAAGATTATATGTATGGGTTGTATTTTACTTGGTTTTGTCATAAAATTTCCAGTTTGTTTGATTTATGGTAAAAGATATGTAAAAGTAGAAAGCATTAATGCTTCTCGATGTGATATTGAAAACAAATATGATGGGAATTCTTTACTTTTCCTGTTTTATACTTTCAGATTTGTAATTACTGTTACGTTTATTATATTAATAGCTGTATTTCAAGTGAACATACGAAATTCTCTTGTTAAGAAATCTAAAATAAAAAGGCAGATGAAAAACAAGGTCGTCTCCGAAAGAGCACAATCAGAGTGCAGCACTTCAACATTAAACGTAAGCAGTATTCAAAAAGAAAAAGGAAATCAGCTCCATTCAAAAGAATCAATAGAGGACATAGAGGCGGACAAAAATAGGCGAATAGCAATCACTTTTGCTTTTGTTACTGTTTTCTTGGTAGCCAGTTTCGTCACAATTACTTTGTTTCAATCCATCCAAGCTATCAAAAGATTTTTCTTTCCACGAGCAAAAATTTCCAAAATGGAGGATATCATTCAAGAATATCTGCCAGATGTTGTAATCATCAGTGGGATTCTAAATCCATTTGTTTACTTTTTTACTGATGTGCAGTTCAAACGACAGGTAATGAAACTGTGCGGTAGCAGAACATAGGTTTCAATGTTCCCCATTTTCCTTACATATTGTATCTGTAATAAAAGTAGGACTTTTACAGGAATCGATGAAAATAAATTGAGTATTTTTATCAAGTGTTCAATGTCCAATGACTGGTAAAATAAATCAACCCTAACAAATCTTAGCTGACAGAAACAGACCAAAATTTGAGAGAAATGACGTCAAATGCATGTTCTTTTTTATTTTTGTTTGAAACAGATTGAGTCTAACTCAAACATGATGAATTTGTTGAATATAAATGCCCTGCAGCTGAATATACCTAATTTAGCTGTTATGTGAACAAATTTCTGAAAATAATATACATTTATATAATTATTTGAGATTTTAACGCACAGAGAATTGTTTGAAGAATTAAGATCAGATGATACAAACAAAAAATGGATATCTGGATTGGTATATATTGTTTGACCTATTTTGGTTATGAACAATGCGAATAATAAATTTCTAAAATATTAGGAAATTGTAAACTTTCTATGACGTTCAAAATTCTTCCTTTCTGCAAACATCCTTATCAATCTCTTTATAACTTTTTGTCACCTTAAATTACATGACTGTAAAACTTTAAATGAAAAATTGAAATCTCTGCAGTTAAACTTATCCATTTTACTTATACAGTCATGACTCAATTACGTTGACATTTTCAAGACTTTTGATAAAAGTTTGTTTGTATCATATGTCCTTAAATTTGAATTGTTTTTGATCAAATCTATCACATTAAAACTCATTTATACTTACAATATAGTTATTAAAATGCTTAGCAACATTATTTTTTTTAAATATTCAGAATAGAAACTTAAAAAATTTCGTTCATAATACCAGCACAATTGGTATTTTTGCACTCTTCCTCGCAAATCATATCAAAAGGAAAAAGATGAAGATAAGGAATAGTAATATATCTAATAAATCCTTAAACAATACGAATTGAACATGGCAAAAACACAGACCCCTGAAACACCAGAAGTGGGATCAGGTGCCAAGAAGAACAAGATACCACCAAAACGATAGTGGTACATGTATATGCAAAAGAGCTCGAGGTCAATGTAGACTTTACATGCACAATAGGTTTTGGGAAATGCTGACTTTCTAGAGAAGCAATCATTCTTCCACTCCAAGCAAACTTTATTTAAACGGTATACTCTTCTTGTGAGTTTCTAGAAAATATCTCAAGTTTTATCATCATTAATCCCTTGCGCCATTCTGTTATATATACACATAAAAATGTACCTCTAATCTCTGTCGTGTTACTGGGGGCATTTATAAGTCTTTAAAGTCTGGGGGTTTTTATATCACAATGAATACCCTGAATTTCAATCAAGAAAAATAGAATAATATATCCTTTTTTTAAATCAATAATAAAACAAAACCCGCGGACATCTTCATATTTTTAAGGCGTCTGACTATAGTCGTACTTGAGAATATAAGTGTCTTGTCTTTGCGAAATTTATTATCTTTGTTGTCAAATTGATGTTGTATATTTAAAATGTCTGTTTAACGTATGGTTATATATCTGGAAAATAGTTAAAATTGAATGTGCTGGTAGATGCCGACCACAGAAGTAAAGAAAAGACCCTCTTAACTGAATATACGTAATGCAGAACTAAACAGTTTTGATTTTTAAAGCTTAACATTTAGCACTTATTAAATTTCAGTACAATCATGGTTGTAGCCAGTTGCGTTCGACATAAAATGTACTATTAAAATGTATCTATTAGAAGTACGTACTTTTATGCTTTTTAATCATTGTCAATGTTTATTCATTTACACGTTCAAATTCAAATAAATTAGGAAAAAAATATCCATTGTTTTTTTTATGTTGTTGTTCCTGTTTCTTGGCCAGACACACTATAATTATTTTATTTACTTTCGTGTCAATAAACACCACATGCAAAAAATAAGCTCGTCAATTAAATGGTTTTTTTTTTTGCTTGTTTGTATGTTTTTTTTTTTTTCTTTTTTCTTTTTTTTTTTTTTTTTGTAAAAACAGAATTATTGTTTGGCTGCATGTATCATGAAATAGTAAATTAAATCTATTCACTGTGTCAAAAAAGCTTGTTCTCCTTGTCACTTACCAATTGATACTACATGCAAATTTTAAAGCTTATAAATTGCCAATTGCTATGTAAAACTTAGATTACATATTGTGGTTCCGCCCTACTCAAGGGGATCATGATTTGAACAAACTTGAATCTACGCTACCTGAGAATGCTTAAATATAACTGATCATGACTTTGCTGTTCTTGAGAAGAAGGTTTTTTAAAAAAAAAAAAAATCCTATATATTCTAATGTAAAACTTTCATCACCCATTGAGACCTCTACCTACCCCTTGGGGTAATGAGTTGAACAAACTTGAATCTGTTTTGTCTTAGGATGCTTCCATAAATATATATATATATATATATATATATATATATATATATATATATATATATATATATATATATATATATATATATATATATATATATATATATATATATATATATATATATATATATATATATATATATATACTCATGTAAAACTTTGATCGTGAATAGTAGCCTCTTCATACCCCATGATACCCCAGGGGTTATGATTTGAACAAACTTGAATCTGCAATATATGTCAGAAAGTTTTCATTAAAGTTTTGAAGTTTCATCTCTTCTGGCGAGGTGGTTCTTGAGCAGAAGATTTTTAAATGGCCCCACCAAATGTTCAATATATCTTAATTATCTCTCCTTGGAAGAGGGCGTGGTCCTTCAGTTAAATAAATTTGAATTCCTTACATCCAAGGATGTTTTGTGCTAAGTGTGATTGAAATTGACTTAATAGTTCTGAAGAAAAAGATGAAAATGTGAAATGTTTACGACAACGACAACAACGACAGACAACGGACAAATTTCTATCAGAAAAGATCTCCTGAGCCAAAGACTCAGTTGAGCAATAAAACTTTAATTAAACAGTACCAGAATTAAGAACTATGTAAAATGACATTTAATTTCAGGCTGAACCAAAACAAATAAGTTAGCAGAAACATTTAACATTGTCAATTTATAGCACTAAAATATGAAATTTAGTTCAATATAACAGGAAAGATGCTTGTGTAAGGCCATTTGGATAAATCAGTCAAGATGATATCACCGGCTTAGCGTAGTGTTAATCAAAGGCCTCCTCTATTATAGGATTGCAGATTAAGGAATTAATTCAATGTCATGATTTCCAATCCAATTGTAAAACCTGGATACCATTAGTTCAAATCAGATCATAAAAACAGAGATCATGCATCTCAGTTAGTACAGGGAAATCCACCAAATACAGGACTATATCAACTGTAAATTGGTTGCATCCCAAATTTGGGAAAATATTCCCGAAAGAGAGGGTGTGAAAGCAAACAAAAAAATTTAAGTTTCTTAGCAACAGATAAAGAATCAATAAAATTCATTCAGAATTTTAGATTCTTACGAAATTCATTCTTTATAAATTCGAAATGCGTTGGAAACTGAGTCCACTACATCCATGTGTTCAGCTGCAAGCCCTAACAAAAACACTATAGTTAACTATAGTGATAACTTTGACACTCTGAAAACTTTGGTTTACTATAGTGATCACTATGACACTATAGTGATCACTTTGAAAACTTTGATTTACTATAGTGATCACTTTGACACTTTGATTTACTATAGTTAACTACAGTTAACTACAGTAAACTATAATTGACAATAGTATTTTTTTTGTTAGGGAGCATTGCACTGGATTTGAATTCCTCTGACTAATTAGAGTAGGATGATCTTGTGAGTTTGTTTTTGTATTCAAAAAAAAAATAGATAGCATAAATAACAGTACTGATCCCTGTTAACATTAAGAAAACCTGTACTCGCACTACGATAATTTTTTTAAGATATACATGAGGAACCTTAATAACAATAACAATATCAATGATATAAATTTCGGAAATGTATCAATATAAATGTAATATTTCCTTTTGATATATATATATATATATATATATATATATATATATATATATATATATATATATATATATATATATATATATATATATATATATATATATATATATATATATTAGAAAATGAACTATAATAACTTGAAATTCTTGGTGACATTTTTCGATTACTTTGAGTTACAAAAGTTAACAATAGGTAACTAGGTATTTTTCTTTGGGTGTAACCCGGGTTGTGATGGTCACCTTGCTAATTCTGGGATAGGATATCCTTCTTCACCCATCCTATTGCCGAGATTTGACCATTTCTGACAGTTGGACTATTATTGTTATAAAAAATAGCTTGCATGGCAAGAAATTTAAGACTCGGAGCAATCTTTTAGCTTCTGTGAACAGACCGTTAAGGAACATATCACGTGACCGCCTGGATCACGAGATTTGCGCATGGGCAGAACAATGGCAGGTGTGCATTAAAATCGGAGAGGACTTCTTAAAAAAAATAATGAACGCTTAAAACCCTCATTTTATTTCTTTGAAGGAAGTAATTCAATTAGTTCGCGAACTTTTTGATCACCTCTCGTAGAGCCTTAATAAAAAAAAAAAAAAACCCATTCATCTATTGAATGAAAAAAAATTGAATGATATTGCAAAAATAAAATATGCATTCTCTTTCTTGATAAAATTATTATTTCTGATTGGCATGAGCATGCTTTTATGTACATAGCCCATTGTATAAAGCCCATATCAATTTCGTTATAAAAGCATTATCATGAAATATTATATATAAGATAGGATTGCAGATTGTGAAAGTATTGTAAAAGCTCTCTGACTGTTATTGGGTGATTATTAACCTCGCTGTAATTATGTAAACAAATACATTCAAAGTGCTTTAACAGATGGAATATATCCAAGGATACAAGTTAATGATTTTCTCTCTATATATACGACAAACAATATTATTGAAGGTTTTGATATGAGGAGAGATCTTTGCCTTAATAAAAAGTAGGAAAATCTTTTCTTTTGACCATAAAACAATCAGAATAGTACGCTATATATAAGACAGTAGCTTATTTTCTCTGACAAGAAATGTTCAATGCCTTTTGCAATTTATCTGACAGTTTAAATTATTATTGAAAGAAATTCTTTAAATAATAATTTAAAAAAATTGAATTCATTCCCAGAGTCAAACAAAGAGAACAAAGAGAATCTATAAACAACGGATGGGTTTTTCTTATGCAACCTCAGGAAAGAGACCTTGAAGTCATCGGTAAGTTATCCTTACTTCTGTCAATTTTAGCTGCTGGTTAAGTTGCTGTCCTCAAATGAGAACTTATTTGTTAATATCAATCTGAATAAGCATATTATTTTTCTGTTGAAATATGTTGTTTGGAATTCATTTTTGATAGAAACTAGACGTACGGCTACTCTCATAAATTTGCCAGATTCAAAGCAAAGGAAGAATAGAAACGGATAGAAACAAAAATATTATCCAGAAAAATAAAATATAAAAATAATAGAAAATCTTAGTTAAGACGGCATTTAAACAGATATGTAATGCGGGGGCTTAAAAGCAAATTTTGAATGTATTTGTATGTTAAAATTTTACCCCCTTTGCTGATTTATTTCCATTAATCAAATCTGTCAATGGTGACAATCAGTTGTTTACCAATCCCAGTCGGCTTTTCCTCTGTCATTCTCCACAGAAAATGCAAACGAACAACACTACACTGGATAGTTTAAAATATAATGTTTATCCAGATTGAAAACTTGTCTTCTAAAATATTTTTTTTAAAAGTGCTGCTAGAATCGTTGGGTAAAAGTTGCTTGGAAAAAAATCTTTTGAAATATTAATATTATATGTATAAATTGAAAAAAAATGTGTGAGGGTACAAGTGCGAATGTGTGGAATTTTTTTTTTTTCAGATCGGGTAGTAGCATTCTAGTGCCACCTTTTTATGCACTAGAGATGTTTCTCAAAATATTTAATCATATACTGATTATGACCTATTTTTACGTAATAATACCGCCCCTGTATTCAACGGGTATGATCTTCCTGTACTAACAGATCGTGTATGACGTCACCAACTAGTTGGACGCGCAATTTAAGGTAAGGGGTGGATCAATTTATTTCATGATTTGTTAACATTTACAAGAATGTTTAAACTTTTTATTTTTTATATAAGAATTAAAGATGTAAATAAAAGTAAAACAAATTGTCAAAAATGTATACAAGAACTGATGGTTTACACGTTTTGCACTTATATAAACGGAGACTATGATGTAGTCAAACAGAGTCATGTGACCATGTATGATGTATCCTTCTTCCCCTTAAGGATATCCGATCCTCAGCCAGGAAGGATAACTCTTTAATTTATTATTTAATTCAAAAGTCTCAAAATGAAGCTTAAATATGAAATTTTTTCATGCAACATTTTTCATTTTATGCATCTCAATGTGATTCAAGGTTCTTTGAAGTATTAGAAACAGTCTTTTAAAACGTTGATTTTTTACCCTATAAAGATATGTTAAAAATACAGATTTAAAGAAATCGACTTTTCCTCATATTTAATCTTAGATACAAATGCTAGTCGCCCGCGTGGCGCAGTGGTTAGAGCGTCTGCTTTAGAGTCGCGGTGTAAGGAGTTGATCCTTACGTCGCGGGTTCGAATCCCACTGTGGGACGTGCAGACCGGTGCTTCGGATGAGACCGTATAAACCGAGGTCCCGGGTCGCAGTAGGTGCTGGCACGAAAAAGATCCCTCACTGCTCAATGGCCGTAAGTGCCGAGTATAGGACAAAATTTGCAGCTCTCCACGGCAAGTGGTGGAGTCTCCATATGAGTGAAAAATTCTCGAGAAAGACGTTAAACAACATACAAACAAACCAAAAAAAAAAACAAACAAACAAACAAACAAAAAAAAAAAACAAAAAAAAAAAAAACAAATGCTAATATATGATATGAAATTAGAAATGATTTGTGGTGTTTTGCAATGATAGGAAACACTTTATAAAATAGTCATTATATAATTATTGAAGTACACAGAAGAAACTGAAGAACTGTATAGGTATAAAAATCATGCAATTTCCTTCAAATGCCTGGATACTTATAGTTTTTTATCCTAAAATGTTTTTGTTGATCAATTTCCAGTTAAAAATGCATAGTAGGTGTCTTTATTCGCATTTCCTGAAATTTTATTTGAATTTTACGAATTTTCCTATATAATATGATTAACTTTAATGATGAAGTTTGAACAATTACTGTGGGTAAATTCACGTTACTTTGAGAATTCAGAGACATTTTTGTGAGCATTTTCAATTAGTCAATGCCTGATTTTCAGAACCTGAGGATCCGACTACCTTAATTAATATGTAAATGTAACCAAACAAATTATCTTTGTCCCAACCCAGAAAACACAGACCCCCTTTAAAATTGTAAGGAGCTAGAGCCATACGTGCATGTATCTGAAGGAAATTTTCTAAGGAAAATGTCAGGTTTTGACAAGTTTTTTTTTTTTGTTTTTTTTTTTTTTTGTCAGAAATTTCCGGGTCTGAGATTTGTTACAATTGACCCCCCCCCCCCCCCAAAAAAAAAATTATACTGGATAAGCAAATAATTGCCGTCGACCTTAGCCCTTTCCTAAATTGATAATAAAAATAAATTTTAATGTTAAATGTTGAGATCATTTGTAGTTTTACTGGTTAAGTTCAAGAAGCCAGTAATATGAAAATACAAAATGTACGCGTGGATTTTGTAAAAAAAAAAAAAATTGAAAAAATTTATTCGGTTTCTGAAATTAATTTGAAATTGAAAACGGCCATGTCTACAAAAATGTAGTTATTCTGCCATTATGTTTTTATTTTTTAAGGTCATACATGCACTATTTACTTCCACCGACCCCCTTTCAAAAATAACAAAATAAATAAATAAATAAAAAAAAAAAAACAAATAAATAAACAACAAAAATAGCCTTTTCCTTCTGTTTCCCTATAATAACCAACTTCCTCGCAGTATTGTAACACAGATAAAAGGTAATTAAGTTGACAAAACTAAGTTATTATCTTAACCGACTTTGAACTGCATTGCATGTACATAATTATTTTTTGATTTTTTTGAATAATTTATTCTGCTCATACAATATGTTTGATTTTTTTCTCATTTTTTTTATCACTTACATGTTACAATATTTAATGAAATAATTATGTAACTAAACTGGACCAAAAACATCCTGAAAATCACTACATGTACATATTTTTCAAGTCCCTTTTGACACATGATAATCTCACTGTTGCATCTAGATCTCTATCCAATATCTATCTTTTATGAATTTAACTGAATCCCCCTCCCTCTTTAAAAGTAAAATCAATAACAAAATACCCCCCCCCCCGCCAAAAAAAAAACAAAACAAAAAAACAAACAAACAAACAAACAAAAAAGTATATTCATCGCAAATTTGTCACACCCCATAAACCCTATATCACTTACCACAGAATGTGATTTCTAATCCTAAGTTAATACAGGTTAATACACGTAATATGTAAGTGTAGGAAAACCTAGAAGCTCGTTGTGATCAACAATTACAGTCCATTTTGAGTTTTTATTCAAAAAACACAAGGCGGTACAAGTACTCTAATGCTAGCCAGCAGAATTCTTCATTTTCGTTACCGTTTATACATCCGCAAACAGAAAAAAAAAGACATAATAGTAAAGAAAAGAAATCGAAAAATAATGCACATTTAATTTACACAATGTCAATCAAAAAAGAATGATAATATTCGAGAGATGCATGTTTTGGTTAAAACAGTTGGATCTCTGACACATCATTTACTTTTAAATTCATACACTTTCACGCAGTTGCCATTGGTGACTACAAAAAAAGTCAGACTTCCTTCCTTAAACTTGATACAAAACGGTTTGGGAATGTCGGGTATAATTCTGAGTAGCCTCCCTTTGGGGGACAGAATGTGGACGTTGTTTGATTGTTCCCCAGCCACATATATATTATCCAGGAAATCCACAGACACACAGACGGGACCGATCAGCTTAGGATGTTTATACACCCACAATGTGTTTCCATCATCTCTCATGGCTGATACGGAATTGCCACCATAATGACAGTGGATTATGTTCCCGATATCCGTCACCGTTACTGAATAAGTCCACTTCCGGGTCGGGTAAGTTTTAAGGATGTTTCCTTGTTTATCCAGTTTGATAATTGACGTTGGTCGCGTTACGTATATATTTTCTTGGAATTTCGCTATTCCCAAGCATGCCTCGCCAGTTGGAATGGTTGAGCCCAAACTAAATTTTCCGACGGACACTTTTTGTAGTGCGTTTAAGCCTTCCAATGCTATCAAGATATCAGATCCTTGAACGATTATGTCCCTAGGTTTGGGACCTACTAATTTCCCTTGAAGTATATTTTTTCCGATGCAGTCCAAATAAATAAAGCGGAAATTAGGGTAGTCCGCTAGTAGTATTCCTCCGCTTGGTAGAAAACTTCCTCCATATATCCAGCCATTTTCCACAGTAAACTCAGCCTCTAAAGTCATCTTTGCTGTTGTGACATCAAAACCAAATTCCATAGAGCACGATTTCTGAAATACAGATAGCTCTGAGAGTTTGGAAATAGTTTTCATTTCCTTCACTTTGGGTGAAATCTTTTCCTGTATATCAAACGATATTTTGTTTATATTTGTCTTTTTGATTTCGTCAATTTTACGCTTCACTTCATAATACTTAGTGACGAAAGCCAAATCGGATCCGTTTTCCTTCACGCGAGAGATAACTTGTTTACAATGTTCCATGTAGAGTTTCTTTTCCATTATGGAGTCCAAAGAAGAATTCAGCTTATCTTTTCTCTCTTTGGTGATCTTTGAAAGCTCTCCTGCGTGGCTGTTTTTTAGCAACTCCATATGTTCTACGATTTCTTGCTGTATTTGTTCAATAGTCCTGAGGATTTCGTTAGATTGTAGGTCAATCTGAGAGATGTTACTTTCCTCTTCTTTTGCAATATTCTCAAGCTTCAGGGACAGTTTATCAATTTCTGTCATCAATTTTTCGATGGCATTGTCCTCTTGTAGAGCAGTAAGACATTTGTCAATTGATTCCACTTTTTGGCATTTTCTATGTTCGAAACTGACGCAAGTGGTGCAGCACGCCTCCTGGTGATCAAAGCAGAACATCATTATCTCCCCTTTATGCTTTACGCAGACATTTTCTGCTATCATGGCAGATCCTGAAGACTTTACTTCATTTAGAGGGGCCAGCCTGTGTTCTTGAGTCATCATGTTTTTTCTGTGATACTTTGTACACATATCGCACAAAAACTCCATACAAGTCTTACACCAAAATGAAGCGGGTTGATCTTCTTGGGCCCTGTTACATGCCTCGCACATGTTATGATCCTCCACAACATTTTCATTTTTCAGATATTTTATCAAAGACTCATTAAGTGGTAATTGTTTTGCCCATTTCTCTGGTGAGCTAAATGTACCGGGGGCAGCAACAAATTCTCTGCACAACGGGCACCTGAATCCAACCGGGGAGTCCTTTGATATGCAGGCAGAAATGATATAAGACTCCAAGCAGGAGTGACAAAAGGAATGTAGGCATGGTAAATAACGCGGGTTTTTGAACCGTTCAAAGCAAACTGAACACGTGGATATATCACCTTTATGCTGTGGACTGTCGGATGTAGCCATAGTTTGGAAATTTCCTTGATCAGTAATGGTCTTCAGCTAGTACACCCGAACTCACGCTTCGCACACTGAAACACCTGAATATGTACTCATGTTTTTAGTTAACTGAATCTCAAACCCGGTCTTAAATATTTACAATAAAGGAATTGGTATTACATATCACATTAGTAACTGAATTAAAGGGCAGATGATAGAAACAAATTTTTATCAAAATTCTGGAGAATAACAACTTGATTCATATTTATATTAGTAAAATGAATAAATTTGACCGCATAGTTTTTTGTTTTTTTTTTAAATTTTCCATTAAAAGTTTCACAATAATTGGATTTATAGTGACATAAAGTTGTGTAGATTACAATCTAATTAAAATTAGATGTTCCAAATCCGCTACCGCTTCTCAAACATCTAATAACATCCCATTCGGGGTCACGTCAGAGCGACCTTTCGATTACCCAATGAAATCGCCGTCTCTGAAATCTTGGCTTATAGTTCGGATGCGTTTCTTTTTTTACTGCCAAAGCTAAACGCCCGAGGGGTTTCGTAGTAAACAAAGTATGCATGGTAAAGACTGTGCTATATATGAATGTGACATGCGGGATATATAGACGTATACATGTAATTTGTGCATTTTAGGTAAGAATGTCAGATTGGCGGACTACGTTCAATTTATACCAATATTATTTTAATTCAACGTAAGAAAATCTACTGGGCATCAATAATGTAAAGATGTAGCCGTGGAACTAATTTTAGAATCGTATACAGAAGGTTGAATCTGATTGGCCAATTTTTTTTTGTTTATTCAGAATCGAAAGGTCGCTCTGACGTGACCCCTAATGGGATGTTGTTAGATGTTTGAGAAGCGGTAGCGGATTCGGAACATCTAATTTTAATTAGATTGTATAGATTAACAATGATGGAAGAAAGCATATACATACATGTATGTAATGTCTTAATATTTTAGAAATTTATTATTTGCATTATTTACAAAAAAAAAAAAAAGAAAGAAAAAAGAAAACAAAAAGAAAAAAGAAAAGAAAGAAAAAAAAAAAACAGGTCCAAAAGTAAAATATTAAACCAATGCAGGCATCATTATTTTGTTTGTTTGTTTATATCATCTATCCTTTAAATCAATATATTCAAAAAATAATAATTTAACAGAAATCCGCTGTCTAATACTTCGCACTTAAACACATAAGAGCAGAAGTCTTCCGTCTCTGAAACTAGAATTAAGTACGAATTAAGTAAGAATTTGCAAAAAGATATACACGCTACATAAACGCGATTTTTTATGTGAAACAAAATGATTAAATGATTTGAGAAACATGATGTGTAAAAAAAATAATTACTTTCCACAAAGTTTTACTAAATAAGTCGTTGTAATTACAAAACAATTAAGCAAGATCTGCAATATATTAAGAATTCAGTCTATTCATGAATATTGATGAAGGAAGTGCGTAAACAGTATATAGACACGCATGTCCGCGGGAAATCAGAGACAACGAGGTACGTTGCATTTTGACTACGATTTTGAATAAAAGTTAATATCTGTCATTACAGAGTAGATGGTTAATACTGGTTGTTTTTAAAGATAAGTATCTTTAAGCATAAAACGTATGCCATACATGTCAAAAGTTATTTTGTATACCAAACGGCCTACCTCGTTTTCTTGACGCTATTTTTGTTTATCAATCTAAAAGTAGCGACGGTGTCACATGATGCATGAATTTAAATAGAGACATTAATTTCCTAGTACGATAATAGATAATTATAATTTGAGATACTTATGATGCGTTCATTTCCAATTGTGTAATTTACAATATTTTCGAAATTTTATTTGGTAAACAAAATAAATAAATTTCCAACTTTATTTTTAACTGACGCAAGTTATAGCGTGTATATCTTTAAAATAAATGTTTTGTGTATAGAAATGGATTATATTACCAAAATGACATAAAAATGATTTATATTTGGAAAAAAAAAGTGTCAGATAAGTATATATATATCGCAGATGCTGTCCCCAGCCACTGATGAGCTGAGAGTAAAGTGTGGCCACCATACATGTAGGTAGTATTCATGTAAATTTTGATATTTTCTACAAGAAAATGTCATATGATTAAAATATCGTCCTCTTAAAGAACAAGTAAACAATGAATCACATTTACTTATCTTCATTCAAATTACAGTCACTTCAAGTTATGGTCCTTAGGGGTGGGGGTTGAGATATTAAGGGGATGTCCATCTGATTTATGAAGGGGGAGGGGGGAATTTGAAATCAATGATGTCTTCGTAAATGTTAAAAATAAATAATCCGTCTTCAACTTGCAGGAAAATTAATAATCCTTGTCTGCATGGTGATACGTGTACCCCTCCACTTCCCAACCGGAACTTAGTGCTGTAGTTTGACAGATTTCTATTTTTATGTTTTCTCTTTTAGTGCTGACCAAACTTTTCAGAATCACCAAGAAAATAAATAATCTGATTTCAACTGGCAAGAAAATAAATAATCTTTGTCTGCATGGTGATACCCCTCCACTTCCAACCCGAAACTTAGTGTTGTTGTTTGGCAGTTTTCTATCCCCCCTCCCTTTGTTTAGTGTTGACCAAACTTTTCAATGACCAAGAAAATCAATAATCTGTCCTCTATTACCTTGAAAAAATATAATTTTTCCTTGACTGGTATTAAGATAAACGACTTAACTAAAAAACAGATTGCAACCACTTTAGAATCTAATGGTCGTTCCTTTAGGGTTCTACAGTTTTCCTTATACTTGGGGGGGTGGGGGGGGCAAACCACGGCCAACGTGTACGATCCTCTCCAATTCTATGCGGACTCCGGACCATGGCTTGAGACGAAAGGGGGGTTGGGGTTGGGGGTGGCACGATATTCAACAACACAATTTATTGTAGAGTTAAGTTTCGGCATTTCATGCCCCTTGAGTTTAGGTTGTGACTGCAATCGGCGGGGATAGATGTACATGTAGGGGATGAAGAATGCCAAATATTATCATGGGATTGTATCTTTTGATGAAAAAATGAAAATGTTCTTAAAACAACTTTGCTGAAGTAAATTGGATGACCTTGTGACTATAGGCTTCCTGTGTGGTTTTCTCGGGTGTTAATTATATAATTATTTTCTCATATTTATTTCCTTCTTTCATGATTGAACTGTTGAAGGAAAGTATGTTTTTGTCAACTAGAGCATAAATTGCTCAGGTCAACATGCATATGTGGCCCATAGGCCTCTCACGTAAGTATTTCATTTGCTAAATTCATTACCAGTCTGAAAATACAAAATTCAATGATGTACTAGGGGTAAATTCTGTTTAAAAGATTTAAAAGAGATTTTTCGAAAGAAGATTTTTGAAAAAATATGTTTGGGACAGGCGCGGATCCAGGAATTTTTTCCAGGGGAGGGGGTCCACCCCAGTCAACATAAATCCATTCCCCAAACGTGAAGAACGCCTATTTCGTAGTGGTGATGGTGGGTTAAAGTTTTCTAGGGAGGGGAGGGGGTCAAAGCCAAAATGATCAAATTTTGTAAACTTTTATCAGTATTTGGGTAGGAAAAAACCTATTTCAAATCCACACCCGCTCAAAATCAAAATCAAACCTCTACCCAAATCTATGTTAAAACATCAATGTAATTATTACATAAATTTTATACATGTACAATGACAAAATTATTGCATTCTTAAGTATAGATTAAACATTTATAAATATCTTTTGTTCCAATAGCAATAAGGGAAGGGAACTCTTTACCTCTTGAAACAAAACAATCCACTACTATAGGTTCCTTCAAAAAATTGTATAAACTCTCAAAAAACACCTACTCCTGCCTTTGTTTTTCTTTTGGTGATCGTTACTGGAATGTAATTCATACTAGATTAAGACACAATTGTGTTCTGAATAAAGATTTATTTAGGTGTAACATCATTGACAGTCCATTGTGCACTTGTGGAAAAATAGAAGACGCATATCATTTCTTTTTTTCTTGTGCGAAATACACTGCCCCAAGAAACGATCTGTTTAATGCTATTTTTAGAATGATTAATTTAACGTATTGTAGACACTCACGTTCTGTTATGGGGAGATGATTCGATCATTCAGCATTTCTGAAAATGAAAGTCAATATTCATAGCATTGCATAAAATGAAAACGAACGCCACATTACTAATTTGAATAATATTGTATTGTGTACATGTAGGATTTGAGTATATTTCATTGTTTAGATGTTACAACAAAAGGATCGGACACAAGTTCTTAAAACTTAGGACGTTCTCTCGATCTTTATAACACTTAATTACACAAAGAGGGTGTTGCAGTTCTTTTGTTATTTTCCCTAAAGCTGTAGCAGTTTAAAAGAAAAAATTTAAGTAACAGAAAACGGTCTTAATTTTTTTCAGATACAACAGTATATACAGCACAATGTAGAACAATATTTGCAAAATGCATATCGACTACTAATTTGCCATTAAAAGAAGTGTAAATTAGTCACATAGCAAAATAAGTCAAGTTTTCTGTTTTTCAAATAGGGAATCCCCATTGTTCTGAAAAACTGCCTCTTTGAAACAGAATGAATTTGATATACACATAAAGAGACAGGAATTTTCTTCAAAACTGCCATTTCCGATTTTTGTTTCAAAGAGGCATATTTTTGAAAAACACAAAAATCGAAGAAAAATTATTATCCACCCGAAATGAAAAGTGTGTAAATAAAATAGCATATTATACTTCAGTGTCGGAGCTGGTCTAGTAGTAAAGCATGTGGACTCTGCGCAAAGATTCTTTTTACCTGAGAATGGGTTCGAATCCTGGAATGGCTGGTATATACATTTTTTTCTTATACACTATAATGGAAGTACAATGTAACAACTCTCTTGAGAGATAAAGACAGAGGGAGAGAATGTCAGAGAGTTAATGGGTAATATTTTAAATAAATGCAGAATTAAATTGTTTTCTTTGATATTGTGTCTAAAACTAATAAGACATACATTTAATGTTATTATTTAGTGGCAATGTCTTAAAAAATAAAGTACTATCTCTTAAAATAATTTAATTTATTCATATTCATTTCGTTTCATTATTGTTCTGTTAATTAGTGGCTCAGATTTGACTTGAAACAACTAAATTGAAATGACTCGATGGAATTTCTTGGATATTGCATCAATAGCGTAATTATTGGACACATTTGTATATAGTGAAAAATATTAACGCACGCTTTTTACAGTACATCTTTCAAAATGATGTGCGAGTCTATTTAGGAAAAAACTATGCATGGTATTAACATAAAATATGAAATGTTTCGTTATAACAAGCTGGACATACCCGCTGTATAAATAAAGCCATCTACGTAGCATTAACTATTTTTAGAGATAACTCTTCATGCGTCGTGGGTATTTAAATGACCTTCTCGATTTAGGGAATAATCACGAGTTTCTGCAACACCCTCTTTAAATACACTGAACCAAAGGCCGAAAACATAAAAACATTATCTGCTTGCATAAACTATGTATGTTCAAATAATATATTTAATTTAATATGTACAAATGAATCTAAATAAGATACAAATCAAAAAACGACCAGATCTCCTTATAAACAATTGCACATTTAAAAAATAAACTTTCCACCAATGCGCATCTAGGTTACTATTTGAGAGACGCTAATTATTTAGCGCCGAGATGTCAAGCCTTAATTCATGCACAGATTTTAGAAGAAAATCAGACGATTCCTTTTTTTGGAGAAAACTATTTTTATATTTAAAATAATATTGAATATTATGAAGTGTTGTCATTTCTGATGATGATATCCATCACTTGACACAGAAATTTCTGCAATTCTATCAATAAGAAACTTGAAATAAAACATTTAACCAAAATCAGAAAAAAGGTAAAAAATCACTAAAAAATATTTATCGTATCATAACCTCCACTTGGATATTTGAAATCTTCATAAATAAATGTGCTGTAAGTATTATTTAGAGAACGAGACCTGTTCTGTATCGTAGATACAAATTTGGGGGTGGAAGAGTTCGTAGCACGAGTCTCCACCCCCAAATTTGTATCTACGATACAAAACAGGTCTCGTTCTCTTAATGATTTGTGACAGGATCAAAAAAAAAAAAAAAAAAAAAAAAAAAAAAAAAAAAAAAAATACCGCCCACTGTATAGCTGTGCAGCATCCAAACTTCCGCCAGAGTTCGTTTGTTCTCATACGAGGCCTCGACGAGGAGTATACATCCGCAGTATATATATATTTCCACGGACAACTTAAGTACAGCTCCACGTAACAATCAGGCAGGAGGTGATACAAAGGGTATTCAGAAATTAATGATTTTTCACTCACAGTTTTTTCTTGGGCTATAAGCCGTGTATGTGGAAGGAAAAATATTTTGGGTCATTGTTACTATGGAAACCTGGACAAAGAAATTTCCCTAGCAACCGCCCAATTTTTCTTTGTAGATTGACGAAATTTCACTCATTTTGAAGGCTTTATATGAAACGTAAATAAAGTGATTTTTTCTTTTATCTAGTGTAATAGGAAAGATACATTTTTAAAGTGTTCTGTCAACATAATAAAAAGAAATTACATTCTCTAATATATTTGCTATAGACACAGGAAAAGATACATGTTTCCCATTTTTTGCTGATTCAGCATTTTGCTTGATTTTAGCAAAAATCAAGTCAATATTATTCATTTCACCATCTTAATACAACTGTTTCATCTATTTCATGTAAAACTACAGGAAAGCTTCTCTAGGAATTTGAACTAAAAAGTTTTTCAAATTTGAAAATTCCTATCTGTTGCTAAGCAACAGAAATGGATGGTTTGTTTAATTAAAAAGGGATAATTGTAAAACATTGGAAGAAAAATCATATAAACTGTAATCATTGAGTACCAAATACAAATTTTAAACTAATAAAATATTCAATATTCTTCCTTGTATACTAAAGACTATTTTACAAAAAGCTATCTCCATAGCAACAGCAAATTTTTCTTAGCAACGAAGCATTGAAAGTTATTTTTAGCACATAGTCATCTAAGTTTTAAAAGATTATCTGATTCTTATTGTTGGATTGCTATTGCCCAGAATCGACATTGTCAAACTGTTTTTTTAAAAAGTATTTTTTAAGTTAATTCATCCATAGCAACAGAACTTGTCTACATAGCAACAAATATATTTTATAAAGAATCAGTATGTAGCAATTCCTCAGCAAAATTTGTGTCTTTAAAGGATGTTTACTAGGCAAAAACATTCTACTAATGGGAATGAAAAATCATTTATTTGACTTATGACTGTGGTATTTTTTTCACTTTGAAATAGTAAATCAATAACCTATTTTTCATGCCAGTGGCCAATTGAGGCTTGAGAGTCTTAAAATTTCTTGCAAATTCCTGAAAATTTTGCATGACCAATATTTGCATCGAAAATTGGATAGTCTAACTTCTGACAAGTTTTAAAAAAAAGTAATCTTGTAATAAAAAAAAATGACTTTTGATGAGGTCTACTTGTGACAATGCAGAACTGGTGAGGTATTGATTGACCGAGGTCGAAGGCTGAGGTTAATCAGTTCCTGACAAAGTCCGCATGGGCACGAGTAGGCCGAATTCAAAAGGTCAATAAAAACAAATGTTTATATTGTAATCATTGAGTACCAAACACAATTTTTAAAAGAATAAAATATACAATATTCTTCTGTGTAAACTAAATGCAGTTAAAAAAATTTCCATCTCCCATGGCAACAGAAAATTTTCCTTAGCAACAAGGCAAGGAAAGTAATATTTAGCACAAACATGTATTCATGAAAGTTTTTAAAAATATTTATATGATCCTAAATTCGCTGTCAAGGAATTTTAGTTACGTCTATCTAAATTGCCATTTATTTCTTTTTGTTGCACAACTTTGATGAATAAACATATTTAATAATTTTCTGATGCTCATATTTAATAACTAATAATGTTTTAATGATTGTCAAGCGAATAATCAAACTTGTAATGATTGTTTTTGATGCAATTCAGTGGACAATCTCTGTGACATTTTTTCATATGGTCCGAAGAAATGAAGGAATAGCAGCAGTAAATAAAATCATTCCACCTAATTTTCTTGATTCGTTTATTATATACAAATTTATTTATTAAATTTACTGGGTTTGTTAAAAAAAATATTGAATATTTTTAAAATTAAACAATGGTTAAATTTTATGCTTGGGGATGTAACATTTCGTGTCAATTTTGTTACGTCTCGCGCACACCCGCTTTCAGAAACAATAGAGGGAAACTTCGATTGATATGTTCTATTTATAGCAATTAGAGGTGTCGTAAAAGATTTACGAACTATGGCTGTGTTCAAATGTGAAAGTATTATTTCAAAAAATAATCATCATAATTTTATCTGTATTTTCGTGTCAAAACGTTACGTCTGTATACACGTGTCATACATCAAATACTCGGTTGACCAGAGGACGACATCCTGTTTGTATGACATTTTCTGGTCTCTACTTTCATTTTTGTAAGACCCGTGCACGTGTTGGATCAGTTCCAAGAAAAAGATGACAGGAGACGAGAGTAGTAGGTAGGTCATTTACATGTTACGTCTCTCATTTTTTGGGGACCTCATCTTTTTCGGTGATTTAAGGATGTATTTTGAAACATATATAATGCCAGATTTGCGTGTTTGCAAAGAAATAAGAATGAATTTTCTAATAAACTGTAAATATTGAACTATGCTACACTAATATAAGAATTATGCTTATTTATTTTCACACTATGGTTGGACTGATTGTGTCCACAGTTACATCACGCCCCCCAATCAAGTATTACCTAAATCTTTTAATTTAAAAATGTTCATGTACATGTGATTAAATTTCAACTGATTGAGCTTAATTTAATTGTATCAAGTAATAACCATTGTAAACTCTATTTTAGAAAATTTTTGAAAATATCTGAAAATTTATAAAAGATGTAACTTTGACGAGATTATTAAGCCACAACAGAATTTGTCACCATTACATCACTATTTATGAATATGCATATTTTTTTTGTTGATTGGCTTCTGACAAAAATACCTAATTGGTGTTTTCAGAAGTGCAAAACACACAAATAAACTTGAGTGAAATAGTGTGTATTATACATTGTTCTGTCATGCTTTAACTCCATTACATGATGTAACATAGGACACCAGTTTTTGTGTCCAAGTTAAATTTGTGAAAATATCATGAGATCAATGTTACATCACTATTAAAGTATGAGTATAGATCTTAATATCCTTGTCAAACTACCTTTTCACCATTTTTTCTTTTCTTTTCAGATCATAGAATGGCCACTGATCACTTCTGTGACTCTTTAACTTGGAAAAGATCAAGATTGATCTCTTGACAGAAGATAAAATGACATTTGTGTAGAAAGGGGCCTATACAATACAATGTATATTATTTAAATAAAACTGAAATTTTGGTCAATTGTTTACTTATTTATTAAGTTAAAATATTCTTAAAGTTTCCTGTGATCTGATTCAAAGTAAAAACTTAACAATTAAGTAAATTAAAAAAAAAAGTTTGCCAGAAAAGCTTCAGTGTCCAGTGTTACATCTCTATATGTTGAAATGAGGCATATAATTTTATTCCTTTGCCATATGATTATGCAAACTTGACCAAAAAATGCACGAATGTTAGTGCAAATCCTTTAATAAAAAAATTTTCAATTAATTTTAATTTTGGAGGAAATTTTCTTTTTTGTGTGCTGAAGTTTGTGTCCTGTTACGTCTGAAACAGAAGGTGATCTTTTTATGCATTGGTCTTTAGATTTGAGTGTAAATGAGAACAATAGACAGAAATTTTGTATACAAAGGAACAAAAATGAGTGTCACAAGTAAGATATAATTCAGTTGTAATTAACTTAATTTGAATTAAACTTGAAGTGTCTCCGTTACATCACTCAATACTAATGAATTAAATTTTAATTGTATTTCAATTGTTTCAAGTGTAACTATCTCGACCTTCTTAGGTGACTTGGTCCTGATACCAATCTTCAATTTGCACCAATTTTTAGAGTGATATCTTAAATCTGAAATATTGGACACAAAGCTTTGAGTGATGTAACAAAAATTCCTTGACAGTGAATTTAAGATCATATTACATTTTTGCAGTAAAACTGAATTTGCACAGTCTGACTGGCTATTCTACTTTTTTGTTGAATTTTCCTATGCTATTGAAATTGTAACAAATATTTAAATATCCCACATAAACAAAGTTGGGGAGTTGGGGGGTGGTTGTGTGTTATATAGAAATCCCTTTACTGTATGTCCTTCTGTCCATGCAATCTTCTCGCTATAACTTGAAAAACACTGGAAGCTCATACTTTGTACAGAGATTGCTTATGACCCAAGGAGGTGCTATGCTCTTGACACAAGGTCATGCCAGCATGTTCAAGGTCACTGGCAAAAAAAGTGTATAAAAGTTGTTGCTCGGTCCAAAACTTTGTAACGGGGAATCATTGGATGCTCATACTCAGTGCAGTAATAGCTTTGTTGACCTAAGTGTGTTAAGACCTTGACCCAAAGCCATTTTGATTAGTTCAAGGTCATTTGGTGAAAAATTTTATAATTATTTGGGTAATAAGTGATTTTGTAACGGCGAATCTCTGGAAGCTCATACATGGAATAAAATTTGCGGATGATCCAAGAGTGTTTGTTGACCTTGACCCTAGGTCATTCCGGCAAGTACGTATTCACTGGCAGAAAAAACTATATAATGGAGAATTACTGGAAGCTGATACTTGTTACAAAGATTGCTTTTGACCTAAGAGTAAAACCGACCTTAACCCAAACCCATTTTTGCGCGCAAGTTCAAGTTCACTTACAGAAAGTATAAAATTCTGGTTTGTCCTTTAACTTTGTAATTGAGAATTAATAGGCTTATACGTTGTACAAAGAATGCTTTTGACCGTGGGTAATTCATGACCTTGACCCATATAGGTTTTGGCAAGTTCAAGGTCACTGACGAAAACATATTAAATTTTTGTCTGAACTCCAACTTTGTAATGGTGATTCACTTGTAGCTTTACTTGAAACAGAGCTTGCTAATGATCCGAGGGTGTGTCCTCATATTGAATAAAGATCATTCCTCCAAGCTCAAGATCACTGACTGGAAAGGAAAAAAAAATTCTTGTCTGGGTTATTTTTCTTTTACCCTTGCCTTTGACGTTGTGACCTCAGAATCAACAACGATCATCCTTTTTCTTGGGGGAACCAATTTGAAGTTTGTCAAGCTAAGGATTTTTAGCTAACCTGAGCAAATGCTCAAGTGAGCTTTTCTGATTAAAAAGAGTCCGACGTCTGTCGTCGTTGTAATTGTAAACTTTTCACATTTTCATCTACCTCTCAAGAACCACTGGGCCAATTTCAACCAAACTAGCCACAAAGTATCCTTCAGTAAAGGGGATTCAAGTTTGTTCAGATGAAGGGACACGCCTTCTTCCAAAGGGATATTATGATGATTTTGTGAAAAATTAATGGCTTCATTTAAGAAAAAAATCTTGTTCAAATCATCGGGTAGGGCGGGGCACAATGGGCGATCAAAGTTTTAAATATGAAGACAAAGGGGAAATCTTAAATTCTTCACAAGACCAATAAAGCCATGATTGGTCATAAAAATATAAAAGCATCCTCAGTTAATGTTAATTTAATTTTTTTTCAAATCATTGCCACCCAGGAGAATAGAGGCGCCATAACAGGAGATCATATTTATACAAAGGAATATTAAGGATATAATCAATAAAAAAAATACTATGAATGGGTTCAGTCAACATACAATTCAAAGATAGATTGCATTTGCTGACAAAGTCATTGTATCGACCATAGAACTTGCGAAATTATGACTATAAACAAGACTGTTGATATTCTTATTTCATCAACTTGTTTGTCAGTAGCTTGCCTCCTTTTAGAAAGTATTCGTACCTAGAGCATCTCTTGCGTATTGAACCAACTTGGAGATATAAAACAAGCTTAGATTACAGTTAAAGCACAAACTTTAATTGTTTATTTCATGAAACAAGACTATCACTATTTTTCAGTGTATTTCTTTTATTTTTTCATTAAGCTCGTCATATCAAAAATATTTTTTACTTATTACATGTAAATATCCTGTCATAACTTGACTAGTAAATGATAAAAATCGAGAGTTAGTTATCTCGTTATAATTTAATTCTGGATGTAACACGTCATTTGATAGAATAAAAAATGTAGTTTATACCGTATAACATATGTTGCCTACGTCACAATGACTTAGGCCAAAAACGTATTATTTGGCTTGAGGTACTTTTAAAATATACCGTATAACATATGTTGCCTACGTCACAATGACTTACGCCAAAAACGTATTATTTGGCTTGAGGTACTTTCAAAATATGCTTAATTTGAAGGCATTTCTTAAGGAAAATTGCCTTAATTGGAAAATTAAATTATAAGAAATGAATTTAATTAATAGCTGCCCAAGTTACACTGGTATAACCTGGGTTGGAACAATTTACTCTTTTTTATTAACCGCTTCACGGTTTATAAAGCGGAAACTGTCCCAACGCAGGTTATACCGTACAGTATAACTGGAGTAGCTATTAAATTCATTCCTTAAATAATGAATTAGTTACCCCAATAAAATGAATTCCCTATCTTGCTTTTATAACGAGTTGGTATCATATTATAATATTTTTTTAATCTCATTCTCCAGGAGTCAGTAGTCTCGTTACAACGAGTTTGTTATCTTGTTAAAACGTTTCAACGAGTTAGTCATTTTTTTTATGATAAATTAGCTATCTTGTTCATGAGTTAGTATCTCATTATAACTTATTACATATGTAGTTATCTCATCAAAATAAGTTTTTTTAATCTTGTAATTCAGGAGACAGAAGTCTCGCTACAAAGACTTTGTTTATTTAGGTTTTCTGTCTTAGCCAATCTTGATAGTTTTGCTTACATTTTTATCTGCCAGTCAAATTGCGCACAGACTCCAGTACCGAACCGTCTAAACTCAATATAAGTAAATGGTTTGAAATATTTATAGTTTTAATATACTATTTTCCACCTTTGTTAAACAGTTTAAACTGTTGAAAAATAATTATGATATCTTGCTGCAAAACAAAATACTAAGTATATTATGGGCGTTAATATACTTTTGATGAAGAAAATAGGTGGATTGTGAAAAATGTAAAAAAAAAAAAAAAAAAAAAAAAAAAAAAAAATCCTGATACTTTAAAATACAGTTATTGACTTTTGAATTAGGTCTACTTGTTACTATACGGACTTTGTCAGGAACTGATTAACCTCACGCTTCGGCCTCGGTCAACCAATACCTCACCAGGCCTGCATTGTCACAAGTAGACCTTATCAAAAATCTATTTTTTTATTACGAGATTACTGGTTTTTTTTAAAACTTATCAGAAGTTAGACTATCCAGTTTTCGTTGCAAATATTGGTCATGATGCAAAATTTTCAGGACTTTGCAAGAAATTTTAAGACTCTAGAGTCTCAATAAGCCACTAGCATGAAAAATAGGTTATTGATTTACTATTTCAAAGTGAAAAAAATACCACAGTCATAAGTCAAGTAAGTGATATTCATTCCCATTAGTAGAATGTTTTTGCCTAGTAAACATCCTTTTAAGACAAAGATTTTTGCTGAGGAATTGCTACATACTGATTCTTTATAAAATACATTTGTTGCTATGTAGACATGTTCTATTGCTATGGATGAATTAACTCAAAAATACCTTTGAAAAAACAGTTTGACAATGTCGATTCTGGGCAATAGCAATCCAACAATAAGAATCAGATAATCTTTTAAAAAATTAGATGAATATGTCCTATAAATAATTTTCAATGTTTCGTTGCTAAGGAAAATTTGCTGTTGCTATGGAGATAGCTTTTTGTAAAAAGTCTTTAGTATACAAGGAAGAATACTGTATATTTTACTATTTTAAAATTTGTTTTTGGTACTCAATGATTACAATTTATTCGATTTTTCTTGCGATGCTTTTCATTTTCTCCTTTTTTAATTAATCAAACCATCCATTTCTGTTGCTTAGCAACAGATAGGAATTTTCAAATTTGCAAAACTTTTTAGTTCAAATTCTAAGAGAGGCTTTCCAGTGGTTTTACACGAAATAGATGAAACAGTTGTATTAAGATGGTGAAATGAATAATATCGACTTGATTTTTGCTAAAATCAAGCAAAATGCTGAATCAGCAAAAAATGGGAAACATGTATCTTTTCCTGTGTCTATAGCAAATATATTAGAGAATGTAATTTCTTTTTATTATGTTGACAGAACACTTTAAAAATGTATCTTTCTTATTACACTAAATGAGAGAAAAAATCACTATATTTACGTTTCATATAAAGCCTTCAAAATGAGTGAAATTTCGTCAATCTACAAAGAAAAATTGGGCGGTTGCTAGGGAAATTTCTTTGTCCAGGTTTCCATAGTAACAATGACCCAAAATATTTTTCCTTCCACATACACGGCTTATAGAGCAAGAAAAAACCGTGAGTGAAAAATCATTAATTTCTGAGAACCCCCATGTATCACCTTTTATATATAGGCTGCCTGATTGTTACGTGGAACTGTACTTAAGATTTATAGTCAGATTAGTTTTGACAACGGGGTAGACGTAAGTGACTTGAAGTCAGTCTTAATTGATAAGGTGGACGGATTTAATTAACCTTGTTGTAGATGGAGATTGATCCTAATTTATTTCAGGGGTCTTAAAATCTCAGTTTAACTAGATTCACATACAGGCGATACAGACAGTTTTTTCGATTTAATAATAATAAGAAGAAACAGAGTAAAAACAATATGTTCCCAAACTCCGTTTGGGGAACATAATAATAATAATAAGAAACAGAGTAAAAACAATATGTTCCCAAACTTCGTTTGGGGAACATAAATATGAAACGCTCCCCCTTACACGTCCGCAGACAGAGTTAGAATTTATAAATCATGTATACAATGTATATTAGACTGGCACAAGTGATTAGGAAAGATTAACTGAAGACGTTCTATGTGAATCTACTAGAGAAGTGTGTCTTCTAACTAAATGTTGCTAGGGGATCGTTTGTAATTTATCCTATTTTGTATCAATTGCGATGAAGAGTGAAAAATGACCCCTTGTATGTGGGTAAGTTGAATTTCTCGTGAAATATTTCCTTAAGAAGTAAAACTCAGTCTTGCCCCCATTACTTTATATATGCCCAAGAATACGTTTAATTGACTTATGTAACAAACGGTTCTCAATAATTTTGTTTTTCACTTGTGCCGATTGGATTTTTGTTGCATCAATTCGGAAAATTTATATTTGTCCGTCACGTGATCAACATAGTCATATGACATTGAAATCAAAATCTAGCTCAAAATATAATAGCTTATTTCTAACGCATATTAAGCCTTCGGACAGCCTAAACATAGTCGCACAAGGAAAATCTAATAAATCACCATCTATTTTAATGTATATCCGAAATATACGTACCCGATTGGATATTATGAAACCGGATTTAACTCGTACAGTACTGCAAAAACAATATGGTTCAACGACAAAACACTGTGGAAATGTGATTCGAGAATTCTCTGAGGGGGACTCGATAAACACGCGCGATTATCGCACTAACTTGGACAAATGGGCAAATGGACGAATCCATTCACGCACTGGCCCCTTATCTTACAAGGTCGATGTCAATGGAACTCTTTGGAGGAGGTACATTGACCAAATAGTTCATACATCCAAAGATCAAGCCGCATATCCAATACCAGTGGAGATTCCATTTGTGCCATCTGTGAAGGTTCCATGTCCCACCGACAAAACTCAGGTATGCGTGAAGGACGTAGAGACCAGTACGCCAGTACCAGTGCCACTTCAAAATCCGCCACGAACTCGTGATAAGCCGGACAAACTGTATTTGTGAGCTTATCCACAATCTGGAAATGATTGTTTACTGAAATGAACCCTTCTGTAAAGTTCATTTTGTGTGAAGTAATTTTTAATTGTATTTGATTGAACTGTTTGCTACATTAACGTATTTCATTTTTGTTTTTCATGGTGATCATTCTACTATAGTCTGTCCCACCAAGCTATTGTCACCACTTTTTGCAACATATCTCAAAATATATAAATACCTTGGCCTTCAGCCTAGGTCCGATCGATAGATCATTTTTTTTTCCAATTTTCCTCCATTTATCCGAACCCTCGAGTTCAACCGGTGTATTGACACGGCGGCAAATTCAAAGTCTACGGGGATTTAACATTGCCAAAATGGCCGTCACTTCGGAAGGGGATCCATTATTATTCGTGGATTTCCGTACTTTACCGTCATTGACGTAATGACGTAACACACTTTCGGAAATTCTCTGCACTTACGGACGTCCGGAAAAGCATACCGCCCGAGACTTACCAAGCACCTAATACACGTGTATTTTAAAATTAGTGATAAAATACGGAGTTTTAAGCATACATTGCATATCAATTGACAGAAGAATTTTAAAAGAGCTAAACACTGCGACCCATTTGAATTCATATACTAAACGATTCGTAAGTTTGAATGTTAAAAACATTCGAGGCTGCAAAATATCAACCAAGGAAGAGTGCCATGACTGCTTTGCCAAAACATGTAAGCGAATACGTTCTATAGAGTGTAAATGTAAACAAAATCTACAACTTTACCTTGCACTGAGTAAATCCCAAACACAATATATATATATAGTTCAATGTAAACACGATTAAACATCTTGTCACTTCTATACATGTCCCGTAAGTGCACTTCCTGGATTTATATACTTATAACACTTATCACACCATATATCCACCTTTGTTAATACTTTCTGAATCTTTGTGCAAACAAGACTTGTAGTCTGCATCAAACTACGTCACAAGTGGATTTTGACCTTGCCCTTCGAAAACTTCCTGTATCGGCATTAGGTAAATCCGGGCCCTGAGATTTTAAACATTTTATATCAAGTCTTTCCATTAATAAATGCCAGAATACCAAAGATCAAGGACACACTCAATCATGTACTCATGGAATACATTTTATATTTTTTTTTATTATGTCTGTAGATTTTGCATGAATATGAACTTTTAAAATATAACCAGGGATCTCTACTAACTATTAAAGTATATAGGTCCCTGATATATAACACACATTTTTAAAAAAAAAAATATGTATATTTGCAGGAAATATAAATTCTTGTCGAATCCCTCTCATATTATTTTTTCCAAACATTAAGAAAAAAAAAATTAAAAACTATAGAAAAAATTAAATAAGCATAAATAATACAAAGCATTTTACAGCTGTTTTATTTGGAAACAAGAATTTAATTTTAGGATACAGAATAGCTAGCTGAAGACATCAGACAGACCAGCACAAGCAAAGATGATTAAACCACCCAAAGTACCTGCAGATACATGTATATGGCCTTCTATAGTTTTTGAAAATTGAAAAACTGTGCAATCATTTTATTGGGGGGGGGGGGGGGGGGCATTAATCAGCTGTTAGTAGGCAGGCATTTAATTCAACTGGTTTGTGCAGACATAATTCATAAGGTTAACTTTAAAATACATTAAGTTAAAGATTCAATGAATTGACAAGTTGAAAAAATAAGTATTTGTGGGAATATAAATTAGTGGATATGTTTGACCCATCTATCCTCCCCCAAGAACAATGATGATTCCACAGTAAATGCTGCCAATTACTTTTTTTAAAATACCAAATAATTGAGTTATGTGTCTGAAACTGAAAAAGTAAATACTTGTTGAAGTTATGCTAATTTACATCTTCTTCTGTGCAAAGTAAATTCACACTGTAATAATTAAGGGTATAACATACAAATTCAGAAGAAGAAATGAAAGTCAACTGCTCTGTGGTGATGTTGTTTATGGTTTGAAAGTCCCTTCAGCCTTGGTACAATAGAAAAGTCTTGACTCATATTCAACACAATCAATGAAGCCAAGAATGAAGCTATGAATGAGTTGGAGAGTGGGTATCTTGTTTTTTTTTTATTTACACTCTTAACAGTTCTGTTGAAAATGGTTTCTGCCTTATCCAGTGTCCAGATCACTAAGTAGACTACCAGTTAATATTTGTTTCAGCCATCACTTTTGGTCTGAAATAGATAATAAAACACATCTTAAATGTTATTAAAATTCTTGAGAATGAAAATTTATGGTTAAGTAATTGAAGTGAAATTGAAGAATGAATTTCAATTCTACATGTACCAAGATACATGTAGTATAATTTATATATATATGGAAACTACAATTTTTATTTTCAGATTCCAGCCTGAAGTATGCAATTCAGACAGAGTAAAGACATTTTAATATTTTATATATACATGTACATGTATAACTTACTAGTCCAGAAGATTCCTGAGACTCTGTGATTCACCCAATTACATGAATGCCTTCGAGTCTGGTCATCATAACAATGTACTCCAATTTTTTTAACCTTCAAAAAAAAAAAATTATGTAAATAAATATAAAGGCATAATCAAGTATACTTTACTTCTTTATTACAATGTGCTCATACACTGTATACAATATGCATCATATCAGTTTTCTGGCCTTTTATTTAGTACATGTATGCTAGAATACTGTACATAACTTTAATTTTACAAATGAATGTTTTGCTAAATTTTTCTTTTGGACATAAAGAATGGATGCATACAAGGCGAAGATAATCCCCCACTCTGAGAAAAGACATTTCTTAATTCTTAAGTTCATGATGTAATATTTCACAAAAATTGTATTGTCAATATCATCTTTTACACATTTGCTTCTTTTATTTAATTGAATAACTTATTGATTAGTATTTTTTATTTTCAATTATGAAGGTATGTGGAAAGAAAAAAAAGAGCCGAAGGCTCAAGTGAGCTTTTCTGATCAAAGGGTGTCTGGCGTCTGCCATCTATAAACTTTTTCGACTTCTTCTCAAGAACCGCTGGGCCAATTTAAAACAAACCTGCAAATGTGACAAAGCATCCTTGGGTGAAGGGGATTTAAGTTTGTTCACAGGAAGTGCCATGCCTTCTTTCAAGGAGAGATAATGAAGAGTACATGAAAATTTAGTGGCATCTTTAAAAATCTTCTCAAGAACCACTAGCTAGGCAAGAAAAGATGAAAATTATGTAAAAGCTTCATTTCAAATTACATTACATGTACAATCAAGTTTATTCATATCATAACCCCGGGGGGGGGGGGGGGGGGAGGGTGTTCACAAGAGAGGGGTGAAGTTTTATGTAGGAATACATGGGAAATGTCTTTAAAAATCTTCTTGTCGAGAACAGCTTTGCCACTATTAGTCATATTAATTCAGAAGCAACCTTGGGTAATGTAGAATCAAGTTATCCTCAGGTAGTGTAGATTCAAGTTTGTTCAAATTAGGGGGGTGGGGACACAACAGAGGGTCAAAGTTTCGCATAAGAATATATAGGAATCATCTTGAAAAAAATTTTCTGTTCAAGAACAGCAAAGCCATGATTAGTCATGTTATTATAGAAGCATCCTCAGGTAGTGTAGATTCAAATTTGTTCAATTTTAGGATGGGTAGGGTGGGGGCACCAGGGTTCAAAATTCACTATATACAACTCGCAAAACACGAGTTAGAATTCCCAAATTGCGAGTTGAAAATTAGGTAACTCACAAAAACTTGCAAGTTGATTTTTTTTTTTTTTTTTTTTTTTGCATGGAAACTGTAGCAAAATTATATAATATGACAGAACACAATACTTTTGATTTAAATCAGTAATTTAAATAAAAGTCACACTGTAGTTGTATTTTGTGTATTGTACAGTAGTTACTTTTTCCTTAAGTTACATGTATTTAATTTATATAAATTTAACTTTATATGAAAATTGCAAGTAGTCTTATAAAATTGCGAGTTCACTTTGTTGGTACTCGCAATTATTTGCGAGTTGTAATTTTAGGGAGTTTCTAACCCTGGGCCACAATGAGCGATGAGCATATTACATAGGAATACATGGGGGGGGGGGGTCTTTAAAATTCTTCTGTTAAAGAACAGCAAAGCCATGATTAGTAATATTGATACGGAAGCATCCTGAGGTAGTGAAAATTTAAGTTTGCCATTGACATTACTAACAACTTTTTTTTTTATAAATGTAACTCTTCCTTGAACTTTGAAAATTGTAATATATCTCACAGCAGGGGATTGTCCTGTATGCTCTCTTTCTTTATTGTTTGAACAAAATGGGTTAACTATGGGGTAGATGTAAGTCAATGAATTTCAAATTATGAACTTTAAAGAAATAACCCCCCCCCCCCCAAAAAAAAAAAAATAATTTTTTTTTTTACAATACTGGTGAAAGAAAAAAAAAGAGAAATCTCAAGGGTTGTATACCAGGGAAACTTGCAGCATTACCATATTATGAATTCCAACTTAACAAAAAATTGTTAGTGAAAAAGAGGGGGGACTGAGGAACAACCAAAAAAAAAATCACACTGCCTTTCACATGAAGGGATGAAATGTAACTGCAAAGTTAGTACTGGAAGTGTGAATATTTCAAAATGGGAGTATTTGGGGCATGCCCCCTCCCCTGGAAAGCTTAGGATTAACGTAATAATTTGCATTCTGAGAGCTAATCTAAGTTCATTTATTTTATAATAAAATGCAGCATGCTTACTTTATCCTCAACTTAATGTATATTTAATCGAAAATTTTCTGTAACTAAAAGGGGGAAATTTGACATTTTATTAATCAGGTGAAAGGATTGTTTACAATGAATTCTGTGGACCAGCTGTTGCGTTTTAGATATGTTCCCTGTGACTGAAAGAGAAAGTAGACCTGTCATATAAAATATTAAAAATCTTAAGCTTCTTACAAAAAAAGTCATTACCATTATAGATCTACTGAAAGTTTTCGTTTTCCCCCACTAGGCCTACTGTGCAGATATGCATTGGGCGATTTCGCCGAATAATGCTTGATTTTGACAAATCATTAGCACTTGAAAACACTTCTTTTGTGGGTGTACTTTCAGAAGTAAAAAAAAAACAACTTACGTTTTCATCGAAGGAAGCTGTATCGTGTCAACATCCCCTTTCTAGAGCAGTGTGTTATCCACAACTTGTACTGCATTGAATTCGGATTATTTTCTCTCAGTTTATGAGAAAACTCGTCAAATATATTTGAATGCAAAACAATTCTTATATTTTTTACCAAAACACACTGAATTGCTTTCGTTGAATTTTTAGGATTTTTTTGTAATTTTAATTTGGAAAGAACGACTACTCCCTCGATAAACTGGTTTTCTGCCCCGTGATCTTGACGCTAATGGACGAGTTTACCATGTTAAATCCCCGTAGACTTTGAATTTGCCGCCGTTTCAATACACCGGTTGAACTCGAGGGTTCGGATAAATGCAGGAAGTTTGGAAAAAAAATGATCTATCTCTCGAACCTAGGTTGAAGGCCAAGGTATTTATATATTTTGAGATATGTTGCAAAAAGTGGTGACAGTAGCTTGGTGGGACAGACTATAGTCAGGAAGGAGTGTAGTGTATGTTAGTTCGTATTGAGTAATCCGGAAATAATTCTTCTGTGCATGTTTTAGTAATCCGGAAATTACATTCCTGTGCATGTTTTGATTTTCTCTGTTAGTTAAATAAACGAGGTAAAAACAACTGTGTTTTTATACAGCACTGTCTCAACGACATGATTAATTGATTATACCTAAAAGATCCTGAATCTATTTGCCATTACAATAATGTAACATATGTTTCGTGCAAATTTACAATCACACCTGTTCTTTGATTTTTGTCAAAAGAGCTGGGCTCATTTTATCCATCAAACGGTCTTAACCATATACCAATTAACTTACAATGTAACATGACCCAATGTCTAATTTCAAGCATCAATATAAAGTAGATACTTAGTGTTTTCATTTCCTATAAAAAAGGACCTTTACAAAATTTATTTTTTAGGTCATCTGAAAAAAGGTCAAAATATCATTGAACATTATATATTCTCAGTCTTACGTCATCACAATTAAAATTTCAACAGACAAACTGTTTGCTTTCTGCCATTTATTTACATCAGATACAGTAGAAAAAAATCCCGTGCCCGATTTTGGGATCCCCTTAATAGGAGAAGGTACATGTATTGGAGAGTGTCGGGAAGTCATGTGATCTGTTTTAACCAGTCAATATAGGCCTACACAGTCTCGTAAAATCTCACTTCCGGTAAACTACTTCCGGAGACAACTTGGAGATCGATATATAGTGCAATTATAGTAGATTGGCGGCGTATACGGTTATGACAATTTGTTTTGTATTCGATTGTAACCACCAAGGGTTGAGAAAAACATGTAAGATGTCCCAACCAGCCTCGCATTGGCGAAGAAATGGGAAAAACTTTGCAGGTACGTATCATCACTTATCATATCTTTGACCTTTGTCATCTGTTTGTACGTAGAATGCTGTATACATTTCAAAGCATGTATCAATATATGACTTTTTAAAACGTTTATTAATAAAACAGACGTAAGGATAGAAGCATGATCCCTCAGAATGACAGGATCTGCAGCTGTCACTTTGTAGATGGTGAGAAGCGTAATGGCCCCACCCTCTTCCCATGGAGTTGTGGAAAAATGTTCAATTTCCCTGATCCGAGCAAAATAAACAGGTACTTTATAACAGGGCTACTTTTATATAGTGTAGTAAAACATGATTTTGTTTATATGTTTTTCTGATGGAATAAACAATCATATATTAACTGATTAAAGCTAAGTTTTCAGTGCATAAAATGTTACATTTTATTTTTGTTCAGCTTGTCGAGAACCGAAAAAAAAGAGATAAAAGAAAAAGCAGTCTCTGAAGACCAGTGTGAATCTACTGCAATGTCATGTCAACCATTACACGTTTCTCTAGATCACACCTATCAGGCTTCATATCATCAGTTAAAAGAAGAGAATCAGGTAAATATGACAGATGTACACAAAAATAAGTGACATAGTGCATGTACTTCAATAGTAGCAATAGCATTCACCTTATTAAGAAAAAAATGTCTGATAGGATATATTAAAACTTGGTGTCTTTGGTATTTTACCTGGTACATGTTTTAATTCTTATTTGTAAGTCGGTATATGTACATTTTACATGTATTCACCAGAACCTGAGGCGTGAGGTTGAAGAACTAAGAATACAGGTCAGGATGATGTCAACAAAGCGAGCATTCAGGATTGGTGATATCATAAGTGAAGAAAGGAAGGTACGTTTCAGAAGATAAATAGTATAAATATATCAGGTATTATATAACATGTATATTATAGTATAAATAGTATATATAAGATAAATAAGTTTAATTTTGTTATCATTCAATATAGACATTAAATTAAATTTCAGCTATAAAAACCTTGTTAAAACGTTTAAATTTATAGTTGAAAATCTCCTTTCATAAAAATAAGCTGTGATCACACATGTCTTTGAACACGATACTTTGCGGTTAAGTATTTTCATTTCAGTTTACATGTTTATTGTGATAATGGGCCAACTGCTGGACAGTTCATCAGCCTGTGATAAATGACTGGATAAGTGCTAGAACATCCAATGCCAGGAAAGAAAATAAATCTGCTTATATCTTGTAAAACTGTTTATATGAAATACTGCTGGACAGTATTTTCATTTTCATGGGCAAATAAATTTGAATAATAAAAGAAAAGAAACATTCTTGACACTGTGTTTTTAATGTCATGTTTTGATATAGATGCTGATGTACACAAGTCTACGTCCTGACATGTTTCTTGCCATTGATGAAATGATGCAGAGGTTCCAGATAAAGTATATTGATGGATGGACACCATCTTTCATTTCCTTGACTGACCAATTGTTGATGACTTTAATGAAACTGACAATGAACACCCCATTTTTGGACCTTGCTGAGAGGTTCAACACTAGTGCGTCATCTGTAAATAACATTGTAACTTCTCAGATTTGTGCATTGCATGAAGTTTTATATGAAGGACTCGTAGAGAGTCGCATTCCTTCTCTCCAAAAGTGCAAGGGGTCTATGCCTATAAGTTTTGGGGATTTCAGTTCATGTAGAATAGTACTTGATGCGACGGAAATCACCCAGGATGTTCCAGGGAATGACATGAGATTGCAGGCCAGCACATATAGTGGATACAAAAATTCACACACTGTTAAAAGTGTTACAGGTGTTGCACCAAATGGTGCTTTGGTATTTATTAGTAAATTGTACCCTGGCAGCACATCTGATGTTGCAATTGTAGAACATTGTAAGGTCTTAGAACAGTTAGCACCAGGTGATATGATCTTAGCAGACAAAGGGTTCACTATTCACAAGTTGTTGCCCCAAGGAGTACATTTAAATATTCCTCCCTTTCTCACATCTAAATCCCAGTACACCCCCAGTGAGGTTCAGCTATGTAGAAAAATAGCCAAGTCTCGCATACATGTTGAAAGAGCAAATGAGCGCATTAAAAATTATGAAATTTTAAGGCATGTCCCTCAGCAATTTAGATACATTTCTACAAAAGTCTTTCAATTATGCTGTGTTTTAGTCAATTTTCAGGATCCTCTCATGCAAGAAATTGCTCAGAATTTTGCAAGTGTAGACAACTAAGATGTTAAAATTAGAATATGTTTTCACCATGTTTAATGTTATATTTTATAGCTGTTGTACATAAGGAAGAAATTTACAGAAATAAAAGTCTGTCAAAACAGATATGTTAATTCCCCAATTGACGTCTTTGTTAATTCTAACAATAGCACAGTCTTTTGGTGTCCAGACCATGAAATCACACAAGGACTTTCCAGTTATGTAAAGTTGTCCTTGAACTTGATCATAGTATTGGTGGTTTTCTCGTAATCTGTATGATTTCACTCCATGAAAATCCTGAACCTCTGTATGAAAAAATAAATAAAAATATATTTGTCTCATTTTTATAGAATAAGAATTTTCATTGGTGCTTCAAACATTAAAACACAATATTATGTATTTAGTATAAATTTTTAAGTAATTTGTTCCTTACAATAAAGTGAGAACGCTAATTATATGCCTTGAGTACTAGCATTATAATTACAACAGGAGGAGAAAACTTTTAACAATTGTTACATGGGTACCTAACTTTATCATATAAAACATATATATTGGAGTTATTGAAAATAATTAACATTTTCAAAAAAATACTTAATATACACTATTATTACCTAGGCAGAAATCATTTACTTTTTCAATAGCTTCTGGAATGGTCATATTCTTCGCTGAAAAGGGGCATTTCACCTCCAGAATTTCTGGCTTAACGTTTAACATCTCTAACATGTCAGCTAGTCCTGGATTCTGATAGTTGAATTCGAATGCAGCTGGGCGACGAATGAGTCCATCTGGGCTTGACCCAAGAACCCCATTACAGTGTAGCCAGATACCTTATAAATAGCATTATAAAGTTACAGGATAACATTATAAAGCAACACTCCGAATATTGTTATGCACTTATGTACAAGAAGACTTGTTATAAACATAACATCAAAACAGTATATTCATACTCATTATCTTCAACTTCAGTTTAATAACTGAATTTTAAATTATCTCAAGTACAATTTTTTTTATTATTATTTATTTGCCTTAAAGAAATTAACATTTTGCTTGATTTATGAAAGAAAAATACCAACCTGTTGGCTCTACAACTGCATCCCCAAAAGTTTTGTACTTTTCAATGGCGACTTTTTCATTGCACATCCCCCAAATAATAGCATCCTTTTTTGACAGATCATAAGCTGAACATAGTCTTTTGTATAAGGAGATAGGATATCTATTAAATAAGGAGCAAGAACATCTGTTAAATAAGGATCAAATTTTCAATATTTTTGATTTAATTAACTGCTTTTACATGTATTATTTAATTAAATGTACATATAAAGGCATATAACTACAGGTATACCTATTTCTCTTGATCGCTGCCAAAACACAACCAAAGTTTGATGCTGTTAATCTATTCTTCCTAACAGATGACCACATGCAATTTTCTTTTTGACCAGTGGTAAGAGAGGCAATCTACAAAAGTCCTTAAACTTAAACAACATTCAAATTAAAACTGAATACTTTCAACTCACTACACAACTTTTTTGTCTTTACCTGTTGGATTTGTTGCTCATTAATCATTAATTTTTGCTTCATCCAAGCAATCGGATTTTCCGCAGAAATAAATTCCTGGCTAGATATGAGGTCTTCAACTAGAGGCACTGCAAGTGTGGGTACAGGCGGCTCAGGGGATAGTATCCAATGCATTGCTGTTGATTAAATTAAAAAAAAATTTAAACCCTCATAGAAAAATAAGGCAAATACTCAATAACCCTGTATTAAACTGCAGTTACATTACCAATTATTAATACCAGTATATATGTTTAATATTTTTTCAAACTTATTTTATTCACTACTTCAAATAAGTGTGGGATTTCAATGTATACAATGACATGTGAAAAGAATGTACAAATAACTCCTTCAGAGTAAAAGAAATAGGTTTAAACATAATAAAAGTGTATTATTAAAAGTTTAATACAAAAACAAGAACAAAAAAAAGACAAGAACAAAGCTAAACATGTGACAATAAAAAAAAGGATCAGATTAACCTGAAAATCTCCCCACAGTAGTCAATTTCTGATATAGGAACTCCCTGTCCCTATCATTGACTGGCCTATTTGTTGCCCTAATAATTTTTGACAAAGGTTAAAAAAATAGAGCAAAATAAAATGCTAAATGGTTTCACACAAAGGCCTACCATGCAAAATAATTAAATCTGATACTTAAGGTACACTACATATTATCATTCACTACATACTGTAAATTGAAATACAAGTTAAATGCAAACATACATACACACACACATATCTATATATATATATATATATATATATATATATATATATATATATATATATATATATATATATATATATATATATATATATATAATGCACATTAGTAAATGTAGTAATCATGAGCTAGCTAACCTGTAATTTACAAATCTGTCTGCTGCAGGGAAAAGGTCCTCCATTGTCTTGGTTTGTCGAGGTGGGACCGACTTCGGATTTTTCACCCACGACTGCCGAACATCTGTCTTGGAGACATTCTTATACCTGTTGAGAATTAAATACCTGACATACATACTTATTTTATTGAAATTTGTTTAGAACTTGTCCACCGGGGATTGAAAAGAAGTTACATATATTAACATGCATAGCATATTTTATTATGCTTGTAGGTCCATCGAATGCTTTAAAATAAATTCAATAGATTTATAAGTTGTTTATTGACTAAATAAATTTAGATTAGATTACCCATAGAGAAGGAGGCTAGCCTTATGGTGACAT
Source organism: Saccostrea echinata (assembly GCF_033153115.1). Classification (NCBI taxonomy): domain Eukaryota; kingdom Metazoa; phylum Mollusca; class Bivalvia; order Ostreida; family Ostreidae; genus Saccostrea; species Saccostrea echinata. The sequence goes on from NW_026889777.1 coordinate 2,561,518, forward strand.
TTATCCTGCCCATTAACACACTCACAGGTGCTGTTCTCCACATTATAATTCGTTCCAAGACTAATCTATATATTATATATCCATTAATAATATATTGATATATTTAGCTCATATATAAGTAGAATCAAACAAAACGTTTTCTTATCATTTTATTTTGTGTATTCAGTCTCAAAATGAAGGGAAATCCGCCTACCGTTACATTATAACTCCTGTCTCGCATTGAAGCTTGGACCACACCGCGGACGTATGAAGCTTCCTGGTCATAAATAAACCTCAGTACATGGTCAGAATGTACAGCTATTTCAGATTTTCTGCTCAATTTTTTGGTTCCAGCTGTATAATTTGCCCAATATAAGATAGAAAACGCCATCGCACTATTTACTGCACACCGGCCGACATGTTTGTTTATCTCCAAAACTGAAATCTCGCGAAGTCTCGCGTAACACTGTGTAGGCCTATTCAACCATTTGCAGGAAGTGGGATAAATAGATATTTATTGTGCTGTCTAGCACATGCTTCCAAATTAATATCCTTCCCTACCTACTCTTGACGTACCGACTTACAGTGCTAATGAATGCTTAATTTAAATAATTAACAGGTCGGATTTCATAGGAAACTGTGAACGATTTTAATATCGATGGCAACTCCTTTTTATGTAATGCCCTGTACATGTACAAAGACAAACACTTATGTTTGTCATGCAATAAACAAAATCACAATTGTTTCATGTAGCTAATGACATTCATGATATCTAAGTATAATCCAAAATGTTTATTTTTTTTCACTCAGTTCAGTGCTTTAATATTCATTTTAAACTACGAAATGTATTTCATTATTTTAGCTCACTTTTTTAGCTCACATTATTTTAGTCGATCTTTTCACAAAAAAATCGTACGACATATTTTTATTATAACTGAAAACTTACAATAAAAATCGTTTTCACAGAAATTCTTAAGAAAGTCATAAGTGCAAAATCTGTCGTAACTTACGAAAACCCTTACCCTCTCTTAAGTATTTCAAAACCGATTTTATTGTACAAATATAAACGTAAAAACCAAAATACACGTTAAATTGAACCTTCAAAGCAACTTCCAATAATATTCTATATCTATTTCACTAGTATTGAATTAAATGAAATACACTACAAAATATTTGCGATGCAAGTTTCACTTATTAAGATTTTCGTCAGACTTGTGATTGTGACGAAAAATTTCGAACTTCCTTGCTTCATAAACGATTGCTTTCGATATTTATTGTCAATAATTTTTTTTTTTTGCTGACAAATGTTGAAGATTAAGCTATATTTTTATTTTCATCCACTTATTTAAGGATTATAAAGCATACCAAGATCGTTGCTAGGGACGAAGTCTGTCGTAAGAAAAAAATCTTTAGTTCAATCAGCTATGAATGCGCTACTGAGCTGCAAGCATTTTATATCGCGTCCATCTGTCTGAAACTTTTAAGATTTTTAGATTCTTCCTAAGAAGCACTCGGCCAATTTCACTCAAACTTGTCACAAAGGATCTTTGAGTAAAGGAGATTTAAGTTACGTGTAGTTCAAATGAATGACCAAACCCTCTTTCAAGGGGGGGGGGGGGATTAAGAATTAGTGAAAATATGGCGACATCTGTTACAAATTTCCTACTCAGGAATCACTTGGGAAGAAAAAAAAAAAACCTTATAGGAAAGCTTTATCATTGCAAAATGTAGATTCAGTTTTTTTTAAATCATGCCTATGCATGAATGCAAAGTTTTACAAAGGAATATGAGAGGAAAAGAAATCTCAAGAACAACAGACCTATAGTGATATTGAAATATAATCCTCAGGAGTAGATTGGACCAGATTTTGAGTTTGAGGTTTTACATAGGTATATTTAGAAAAAAAATATTAATAGCACAAAGCTATGGCATGTCGAATTCATATGGAAGCATTCTCACGTAGTCTAGATTCAAGTTTGTCCAAATTATAGCCCCCTGGGTCTAGGATGGAACAAGAATAGGAGGTTAGAGTTTTATATATGGATACATAAAAGAACTCTAAATCGATATCCTATTCTCAAGAACAACAGACCTATGAATTGTCATATTGATATGGGGGCATCCTCAAGTAGAGTAGAATCAATTCGGTTTATTTCATTTCATTTAATTTAACTGGGGCTAGATAAGGGCCATATGTATATTTTTTTTAATGAACTTTAATCATTGGAGAAAATTTTTTTATCCACTCATATATCTGATAAGTAACAATTCTTAAAAATATTTAAAGGGAGGATCAAAAAAAGGCGTAAGTAGAAATTATATGTAACTGATGAGTTCCAAGTGTTATTGAAACCAAATAAAAAAAAAAGGCCAGGGGACTGTGAAACAAGTTTGCAATTTTATCTAAATTTCAGTTATTGTTCTCTCCGCATTGTTAAAAAGGTAAGTGTTTTATTTTATAAATTAATGTAAACGAATTTAGAAAAGTTATCTTTATCAGCATAACACCATGATTAATATATTCGTGTGACATCTATATTGTACATAATGACATATATTTGTTACATGTACACTTTGGTCATCTTCATGAACTAGTGCATTCCCTTTTATGTATATAGGTTAGGGATGGCAATTTGTAATCGGTTAACCGGTTACTCGGTCGGAACGATGGTAATCGGTTAGAAAATCTGTAATCGGTTAGTCGGAAAAAAAATTAAAATAGGTGTAAATTTCCTTAAAACACGATGTACAATGTTAAAAAACCCTGAATATTGATAAGTTATAATGTTTCCACATTTAATTCGGCTGATTAGGAGGTAAATAATTTAATTAAGACTCTCAAGATTGAATTTCTTGGGGGTAATTGGTCACTTTGCGAAGTGTTAATTGCTGTTTAAATACCATGTCGTTACCCAGCCTGTCTTAATTATGATATGAATTAAATCTTTTTTGAGTTCTGTTAAATGATTGCAATGTGTATCTTACCCTGTCTATCCTTCGCAGTTATCTATCAAATTATATTTTCAAACAAACATTGTAAATTATTTCAGACTCAGTTTCTGCTTATGGTGACAATGCACAATGACCTTGTGTTATAACAATATCAATTTCTGCGATATTTAAGAGATGTTTCATGGTTTCCTTATTTTTTCTTACCGTTCGAAATTGAAATAAAATAAAATATATATTTTACTAATCAAGCATTAATGCCTTTTTCATTTTTCTTGTGTATATAACTAGAGTTAACTTGAACAAGCATTCTGAGAGTATTGCATTAGCAATACTAGTCCCCTACCGGCAAGTGTAATCTGGTTCCCGTTAAAAATTGAAAATGCCATAATTCCGTTAAAAATCATTGAAGTGGAACGAAATGCAAACTTGATCTATAAGTAATCAAGTTTAAGTCACACACCAAAAATCAGCTCAATATCAGCAAGCGTTTAGAAAAAAAATCGCTGAAAACCCTTAAAAATTGAAAAGGTCGTAATTCCGTCAAAAATCAATGAAGCGGAACGAAATGCAAACATGATCCGTAACTCATCAAGATACACTCACATACCAAAAATCAGCTCAATATCTACAAGCTTTTAGGAAAAAAGTGCGGAAAACCAAGTGGGACAGACTGACAGACAGACAGAGGGACAGACAGACAGACAGACAGACAGACTCAGAGGAAACCTATAGTCCCCTCCGGTTTCACCGGTAGGGGACTAAAAATGAAATATAAGGAAAATGTGTATTTTGATACGATCAACCGATTAATCGGTCGGAACGTCTTTCGGTTAACCGATTAGCAATTCCGTATTCGATTGCCATCCCTAATATAGGTTCATCATTTCCAAGTACATGTTATATTTACAAGAATTTACATATGAGTAAAATTACTTAATCTTTCTATGTTAAAAACTTGAAATATATCTTGTTTTCATGTGTCAGAATGTTTACTTTAATTTTACAGAAAAGACAATCCTGCAACAATTTCATTTTACTCGGAAACATGTTCTGTGGTATGCTATTGCATAGATTTCTTTTTGTATTCAAAAGTTAAAATAAATTAATATTTTCAGGGTACACAGGTATTGGTTGAAATATTCAACAAAGAAGCAAATGCTTCAATGTGTAAGACGATAGCATCTGCTTGGTTCAATTAGTAAATACATTTAATCAAAGTTGCAATTATTATACTTTTCTTGAAGTTAACAGACCCCAATAACAACACTTTCGTAAAGCGATATTGAACATCTTTTCATGTTGGTACATGTATGTTTGACTTCTACAACAATTTGGGATTAGATTTTACAATGAAAATCGGAGTATTTTGACTATGAAAATTAAATTATTATAATGCTTAGATTAGATACATTGGACTTGGAATGTTTTTTTTTTCAAAGTAGATAGAAATTTGATGGATAATTTGAGCCATTGCTGTCAAGCAAAGCAAGACGATGTTATTTCTAGAAATCATTTGATCTCCAAGTCGATTCCGCAACTTTCACTTCAAAGTGCCGAGCGCTTGGCGAGGGAACAGTTGCTACCTATTTTTTATCGACGTAGGTCAGTCGCGGCTGCGATTCGAACTCACGACCTTCCCAATCATTGAGTGAGTTTGTTTGGGGTTTTTGGGGAGTAATTTCGTAGATGGAGAATTGTTGAGTTGTTACGTATATGACATTTAACATATCTTGATGGACAGGGTTTCGTGGGTTTCTTCCTACCTCAAAAACAACAAAAATTAAATACCCACGAACGTAAGTAATTTCAAAGTGTAATGGTATTAGATGTTTTGGTAAGCAACCTGATTTAAGTGCTGGAAAGTGGACGAGGCTCCTACAGGTGACGCTGACATTTAAACCTTTCTTTCCTTAATCAAAATAGCATAAAATTCAGCCTACTTCTGAATGAAAGCAGGGAACTATTTAGCTTTAAAAATACACAATCAAACCACTTACTCTGCTTTACTCTGCTTAAAAATATACCCTTTGTGGAATATAAATGTAATGGAATTTTGTAATGAATTTGAAATTTCATATAACTGCAGAATAGGAAAGGAGAAAATTAGGACAAATATCATTATATAGAAAAGCATCAGAATTGAACCGAAGAAGAAGGAGCTATACCGGAGCTGTACTTCTATTAAAACTGGAGTGGTCTTCATAATGTTAAACGAAAAATATACCCCTAATTTAGACTTTGAGAAAAATATTTTATTCTTGCACCATGAGTATAAAATTATCGTTTTTCTCTATCAAAATAATTTTAAGAAATGATATGAAAGCAAAAAACAAAAACAGGACATTGCTCCATTAAGGTGTTTTCTTGCAAAAAAAGTATCCATCTCGTGCATATTTTGATCTTGCTTATCTCCAGATTTATTCGTTCGAATCTAGTATTGTAATTAAAAATATTAAAAATTAAAATTAAAAATCAGATGAACATTTTCAACCAAGGCCGTAACTACCATTGAGGCAAGTGAAGCAAATGCCTCACTAAAATTTTAGTGTTTTCTGAAAATTGAAAATAACTTTACTTTGATATGAAATTTCAACTTTACTTTCAATTTCTTAAAATCGATCATCACACCAGGTGCTTCATTATAGTTTAGAAAGCATGTAAAAATAATTCAAAACATGTGAAAATTTCAAAGATTAAGTCTTTAATGTACTAAAACCCAGGTTTTGATACCCCCCTCCCGAGAACCCCCACCAGGGCACTACCCTCGACCCGCTTGGGACTCGGGTGGCCCCAGAATGCTTGCCTCACTAAAAATTTGAGCCTAGTTACGGCCTTGTCAACAGTGAAATACTGTAATTTATTTATGGGATAAAAGTAATATTTAGTCACAGTGAGAATGAATATCAAAGTTATATTCTGTCATGGTGTAACAATATCAGAAGTGCGACAAAACACTTAACTTTCTTTGTTTTTCACAAAAATGTTGTAAAAAGTACTCCCCGATCCTCTACATGTATAAGATGGAGAGAGTAAATAAACCATACTGAAAGAGACTAAAACTGCCGCAGTTTCTCCGATTATATTGTTAAAATCTAGTGATTAACAATGGTTTTAAGATCATCATTGCTAAGTTATAACGTATCGATCGTCAATTATTTCACGATGTTGTGGCCTTCAACTCGACATTTCGATATATCGACGACGTATTATCAATTTACAAAAGTTACTTCCATTCATATGTCGACTTGATATATCCCAGTGAGCTTGAAATAAAAGATACTACAGAGTCTGACACATCTGTTTCCTATTTGGATATTTTACTAGAAAAAGACTTTAATGGTAAAGCAACAAAGCTTCATGATAAACGTGATGACTTCAACTTCCCTTATTTATGTAGCAATATACCCTTATCACCTGCATATGGAGTTAATATTTCTCAGTTGATTCGATAAGCAAGAGCATGCTCTTACTTACTTACTTACTGCCTGTGACGCCTTTGGTGTATAGGGCAGTAACGAGGGTTTTTCCATCCTTGTCTATTACTGGCTAGCTTTTGGAGTAAGCCCTAGCTTCTCTTTTGTTCTTTAAGTTCAGCTTCCACTCCAGTCACCGCCAAGTGACTTTGGGCCTCCCTCTCTTCCGTTTTCCCTCTGGTGTCCAGAAGAGAGCTGTCTTTATGATGCTGCTCGAGTCCCTTCTAAGTACATGGCCAAGCCAGTTCCAGCGTCTTCTGATGATGATTGTGGCCATGTCCTCTTGTTGGCACCTGTTGAGAAGGTCCTGATTTGAGATGGTATTAGGCCAAATTATTCTTAAGATCCTTCTCAGGGACTTTGTATGGAATGTCGACAGCTTGTTTAGGTCACTCTCAGTCATTCTCCAACACTCTGATCCATACAAAAGGATAGGTAGAATGCACCTTTTGTATAGTTTCAGCTTTGTTCTTGTTGTATACTGACTTGATCTCCAAACAGTATGTAGGTTGCTAAATGTTGCTCTTGCCTTGGACAGTCTCTCTTTGATGTCGGTCTCTGCTCCACTATCTGTTGTTACTTTGCTACCCAAGTATGTAAAGTTTTTGGTGCATGGAAGGATGTGATTTCCACTTTGACCGCTTGTAGGTAGTTTACATTTAGGGTCATGACCTCTGTGTTTTGGTGTTTATCTTCAGTCCAATGCTTCCTGCATATTTGTGTAGCCTGCTGGTTTTGTCTGGAATATGCTGGTGGGAGTGGGAGAATAAGGCTATATCATCAGCAAAGTCTAGGTCTTCTAGAGTTGTAAATGTACCCCATCTGATGCCTCTCGGAATGTCAGATGTTGTATTCTTCATGACCCAGTCAAAGGCTATGATAAAGTGTTGATGACATTACACAGCCTTGAGGGACTCCTGTTTTAACATCAAACTCGATGCTGGTGTTTCCTCTCTGCGTCTGAAGTTGACATAAAAACTCTTGATGACATCTATTAGATGTTGTAGGATGCCATATGACCGCACAATATTCCAGACACTGTCTCTATGAATGTTGTCGAAGGCTTTTTCGAAATCAATAAAATTAATATATAAATGTCGTTGCCATTCTGTACACAGTTCAATGATGTTTCTTAGTGTAAATATTTGATCAGTACATCCTTGCCGTGGCCTAAACCCTGCTTGTTCTTCACGCAGTTTGACATCTACAGCCATGGCTATCCTTCTGATGATGATTTTAGCAATGATCTTATTTGTTTGTTGTTTGTTTGTATGTTGTTTAACGTCCCTCTCGAGAATTTTTCACTCATATGGAGACGCCACCACTTGCCGGTGGAGAGCTGCAAATTTTGTCCTATACTCGGCACTTACGGCCATTGAGCAGTGAGGGATCTTTTTCGTGCCAGCACCTACTGCGACGCGGGACCTCGGTTTATACGGTCTCATCCGAAGGACCGGTCTCCACGTCCCACAGTGGGATTCGAACCCGCGACGTAAGGATCAGCTCCTTACTTTGCGACTCTAGAGCAGACGCTCTAACCACTGCGCCACGCGGGCGACTGATCTTATTTGGGATGGAAAGAAGTGTTATTCCTCGCCAATTGTTGCAGTGATTTAGGTTGCCTTTCTTTGGTATCTTAATGATGACTCCATGGTTCCACTCATCTGGTATGGTGTTGCTTTCCCAGATGTCATGGAAAATTGGCTGTAAAATTGTGGCTGTAAAAAGTGGATCTGTATTGAACAATTCTGCACTTAAGTTGTCATATCCGGGGGCTGTTCCATTTTTTAGAGTTTGTATTGCAGAGACAATTTCTGGAATTTGTAGTGGTTCAATGCTTATGCCATGATCATTGAAATGGCCAATTGTTTCTTGTAAGTTAAAACCTGTCGAAATGCAGCTCAGATCCCTCTGAAATCCCTGCCGTTGGGGGTTTGGAAATTTGATTTTACTGAGACTAATTTCTGTTATTCGATAATATTTTTTCAAATAGTTTTAAAAAACACGACAGTAGAAACACCGGCCGTTGGCTATCTGGAGAATTTTTTGCTTTGTTATCCCCCTTGTAAATAGGGACTACGATGCCCCTTTTCCATTCTTTAGGAATCTGTCCAATCTTCATGATACCATTAAATAGTCCGCAGAGTTGATGCGTAACTGCGACACCGTCATATTTTAGATGTTCTGCTTGAATGCCATCCACACCCGGCACCTTGCGCAATTTGAGGGCATTTCGAACTCAAGACGTACATCATTTCATTATCATATTTGATATTTCCATACGCTCTATCCACTTGTGTTTTGTTTTCATCTTCATATTTGCTATCACTATGGGGAGGAGTGTAACTGTCTAAGTAATATGTTGCAAAAACATCAGCTACCGCTTCGGGTGTAATTGCAGTTATTCCTTTGTATATTATCTCTGGATAGATCTTATCGCGTCGGGGATTTTGTCTGCTTATCAGTTTCCAAAATAGTCGTGTATCACACCCAGCTGCTTGATCAATGTCAGTATAAGTGTTTTTGATAGACTGTTCGAAAGCAAATGTCTGGCATATCCGAAAATGCCGTTTGGCACGTTTATAGTTGAAATACGCTTGATAATGAATCCCTCTAGGTCTTCCTTCCTCAATCCAAATGTTTCTCATCCTCCTTTCATGCGCATGGGCCTCTTTTACTTCTTTCGTCCAGTATGGTTTAATATGGGGGTTAAATTTAGACCTAGGAATAACTGTATCTGCGCTTGAAATTAGGCATTCAACATGGGGTCCATAGAGTTCATTTATTTCTGAAAAGGTTTCTTATCTCTAGCTGACGACAAACTTCAGTTTGCTACGACAGTATACAATCGTTAGAAATTTTGTGCCAAACTGGTGATTTCCTTTTAATATCAGTAAGATGGTGTTGGTTGCTCTGTATATTAAATGCTGTTATAATGGGGAGGTGGTCAGACGTACTTGAGAATGGCCCTTCATCAAGGATTTCATAGATTTGAGACACATGTACATATAAGCATCTGAAAAAAATATAGTCTAAAATGGTCTGGGTAACCGAAAATGTGTATTTTAACTCTCTTGTTTGTATGCTACCCAACAAAAAATTAAGGTTATTTCGCATTACGAAATCCTTTAGTGCTTTTGATTTGTAAAAATTACAACGTCCATCATCTATTTCTAAGCAACTAGCATTAAAGTCACCAGCTAATATAACATGACCATACCTTGAGTAGTAATCGTAATAGTCCTGTAATTTTGAAAATTCATCTCTGTACATTTCAATATTATTTACCGCTGGGAGACATAGTCCCACAATATATATTTTCTCATTGATATTTGTCCTACATTCTAAAGCAATGACTCTTGATGATTTAATTTCTTTTGCACCAAGAATAAAAACTATAGTAATATTGCGACACCTGCTTTTCCATGTAATTCATTACTTGATTGGGGTTCACACTTATTAAATGCATAAAAATTGTTATCTAAACTGTCTATGTTCTTGGCATATCTTGGTGGTAACTTATGTTCAGTTATCACTACTATGTCACACTTGTTCTTTCGTAACAAATTTGTTAAACATAGAGGACATTAGCCCTCAAATATTCCAGGTCATCAAATTTAGAAGCATAAATAATGAAACAATACACATAAAAAGATTAAGATTCATCTTAAAACCCATTTTTTATTCCCTAGAGTCTAAGATTAATCTAGTAAAACGTAAGATTTTATTTTTATTCATCACCGATCTCGGCATCTTCTTATCTTTTCTGATTTTCAATTTCGATTTTCTCCTTCCACTCTCTCTGATTCATCCATTTTTTGCAACTCACTCCATCAGGCCATAAATATTTGGATTCTAAAAGCTCTGCATATTCCGGTGGGACGTTGATTTTTGCCGTTAAACGGGCTCCAGGGTATTTGGGCTTAAATAAGATGAAATGAGACACTGTAATCCCCCTCTTTGTTACGTAGTTCACGAGTCCTGTGCGTGTTGAAAGGGAATTTATACCCGCTAAAAAATAACGGGCTTTGCATTTATAGGTCACACCTTCAAAAATATCAAGTTCTGACTCGTCCCCTTCCTGATCTTGATGATCAGATCGATCTGGGTCACTTCCTTCAATGTTGCGCTCATTCGAACTCCTTTTGGTACTACTGGTGCCTGTAGTTACTTCATCTGTGTTCGATTCAGTTTTTTTGTGCGTTTCCGCCCAGCTATTTTCTAGTAGGTTTAGGGAGCGGGTTCCCTGGGTTTCCCTTCGATATGTCTGCATACGACACTGATTGTTTATGCTGATCCATTTCTGTAGTACTACAGTCACGGTTTGATTGTTTCTCAGGTTTATGTGGTTCCTGAATGGGGCTCCCCACAGGTATCACGTGCATTCCATCTGATAGTACAGGTTGCCCAGGTACTTTAAAAGAATTAAACTTTTCATTAATTTTTGTAACCGATTTTTGTAAACCGTTAACCGAACCTTGAGCTTGCTTTATATGATCCTCCAATCGTCCATGGTTTGCGATGATACAGGCCATTTCCGTCTCAAAATTTTAGATTTTTATACTTTCCGCGGGTTATTGTTTGTCAATACGTCTTACTTTTGGTGATAATTCTGCCTGGTATTTCTCGTTGTCAAGCCTAACTGATTCTATGGACCTCTCTAGTAACTTGATCATTTCTAACATTTGTTTCTCGTTTTGTTCCTTCTTAACTATAGTCTCTTCAAGCTTACTGATTCTTTCGTTTAACTTGTGAATGAGGACGGATTACTGAACACTAGAGAATGAATGAGTCTATACGGGGTGTTTGTTGGCCCGCCTCGTACTCTGACTTTGCTTTACTGAACATTTCTGACATACCAACGTCTTCTCCGTCAATAAATGCTTGTAGGGTGTAACAGTCGGAGGCGCTCTTATTAGTACATGAGGTCTTGTTTGTTGTTCTACGGTTAATTAACCTTTCCTTGGGACACCCCTCAATGGACCTCGCTCTACCAAGTAAAATATTTCTGTATGCTAGGATACATTCCTAGTTATTTTTTGTGATTCTAATCAAAGTATCTATGTATATGTCTCTTGGTAGTGAACTTAGTTGTTTGTCAGTGCATTCTACCCAATTACCATTTTACCGCCCGGGTCGTTATGATCATAACCAGCCATGTTGTTCTCTGAGTGATTACTCACAATCTCAAAGTTTGCGTTTTCACATGTTAATACACTGACTAATTTTAATATTTTTGTGGTTCATACTCACTACCCTATAAAACGTTCTAAAATCCATGACACTCATGCTCACGCTGTGCATTCACATGTGCGAAATTTCCATTTCCTTTACCAAGGGAACGCCAAGGCGGTTGACCCGTGGACGCCATTTTTTTTTATCAGGATCAGAATAGGGCGTAAGTGGAAAGTATATGTAACAGATACCTTCAAAGTGTTATTGAAACCAAGGAAAAGACAAGGGACTGTGAAAAAAGTTCGCAACTTTGTCTACATTTCAGTTATAGTTGTCTCCGCATTGTTGAAAAGGTAAATGTTTTATTTTATAAATTAATGTAAATGAATTTAGAAAAGTTATCTCTATCAGCATAACACCATGGTGTAATATATTCGTTTTACATTTATATTGTAAATTACGACATATATTTGTTACATGTACACTTTGGTTATCTTCATGAACTAGTGCATTCCCTTTTATGTATATAGGTTCACAAAGTACATGTCATATTTACAAGAATTTACATCTGAGTAAAAAAAAAAAAAAAAAAAAAGACAATCCTGCAACAATTTCATTACTTGGAAACATGTTTTGTTGTTCATGTATGTTATTGCATAGATTCCTTTTTGTAGTCAAATGTTAAAATACATTAATATTTTCAGGGTACACAGGTATTGATGGAAATATTCAACAAAGAAGCAAATGCTTAAATGTGTAAAACGGTCGCATCTGCTTGGTTTAATTAGCAAATATATCTAATCAAAGTTGCAATATTTTTCTTATAGTAAACAGGCCCCAAGATAATGAAACAGACTTAGACTCAAGCCAAATTTTCTATTGCCTGTAAAATGCATGTTTATTGATTTCTGAATCAATCTCTAAATTAACAGATAACAACACTTTCGTAAAGCAATATTACAAAAAAAAAAAAAAATCATGTTGGTACATGTACATGTATACTTGACTTCTACAACAATTTGGTACAGCAAAAAGGTTTTGACTTAAGCTCATGATGTTTCGTGATCCTGGGGCTAGATTTTACAATGAAAATCAGAGTTTTTTTACTATGAAAATTAAATTATAATAATGCTTAGATTAGATACATTGGACTTGGATTGATTTTTCAAAGTTGATAGAAATTTGCATGAATAATTTGCTGTCAAGCAAAGAAAGACAATGTTATATCTATAAATCGCGTGACCTTCAAGTCGATTCCGAGATTTAATGTACCTCTAATTTTTAGAATCGATAGAGAAAAAAAGTAAAGTACTAAAAAAAATTATTGAATTTGCAAGTACATAAAATAAGTCATCTCTACTAAATATTGATATATATACATAAAATAAAAGATAGGAAAATCATTTTCACTTTTGAGTTACCTTTAAAAGGAAAGGAACCGAGTTCTTTAATGTGTATATACCCTAAAATTTGGAAATGCCCTATTTAAACTGTCGCTTTAGGTGTATTTTTGAGTTGTGCATTTTTCTGGAAAAAAAAGAACCTGAAATGCGACATCAAGATTTTAACCAGTGAGAGAAAAAATAACAAGCTTACGGGATGCTCTCTCCTGCAACCAAAATTAGGCGAGAAGCTGTGTCGGAAAAGGTTTACATTGTTACTATGGGAAATGTATAATTGGGCTCTACTCAGCTACCGCATTATATGCTGATGGCAGATTATGTAATGGCATACCTTAAGAAAAAAAGATCTCTTTCCTAAATGTTGGCCAGTTTTGTATTTTTATACTTTGGGGGACATTGAATTTGTTACTACACCATTAGCCTAGTTGAACCTAAGAGATAACTACAAAGCAGATTGTTTCGTAAAACAATTTTATTACATTTTTATGGTGGCATATTTATGCCATCCAAATAAATTTTGTCAATATAATATATCTCGTCAAGTCAAGATAACTATCATGTGAAGTCAAGATAACTTGCGGATTTTGTCGAGATACACCAACTTCTATCTCGTCTAGTCAACTGAAGATAAGCTATCACATTTTTTTGCAATAGCTATCTCGACAAGACAAGATTATTTATCTTGTATCATGACAAAAATTGTTGCGTTGACAAGTACTGCCTCTTCGTAATAGCTTTCACGATAACTGTATACTCATATATGTATGTTTGTATTTATATAGATGACGTGTTACGGGTGTCTCAGTCGTTTTCCAGTGAAACTATTCGGATCTCTTTTATTGAAATTATTCTTCAAATTCATCACTGCTATTGAATCAATTTAATTTTTGTATTTGTCTCTTGGAGAAATGTAATTTTTAAAAGATAAAGAATTTTGAATATAAATCTTTCCATACACTTTCTCCGTTAAATATGAAACAAACAACGCATTATCTTAATTCATAATTTCCATTTTAGGTCTTTTCTTAGTTACTGGCCCGGCATAAGTAAAACAATTAATGCAAAGAGTCAATCATCTATTAAAAACTACCGGAACTAGTATTATAGCCAAGTGTTGATCTCTGATAAACAAAAATTGTTTATTTAATTGAATAGCAAATTTATTGAATTAATAATTGCAAATATTACAAGTAATTAAGTAAGAAGCTCAATGATTTAGTTCACACGTACTTGTATTTTATTTTACTACAAACAAAGACACGGTTTGAACACACGTTGTTTCAAACTTAATTCATTCGGAATTATGTGTGCAATACTTATTAGAGTAACAATTTGATAGAAGATATCCGCCTATTTCATTCGAAAATGACCGAGGTACCCGTAACACCTTATCTATTTATGTACTAGTATATGTACATGTAATATACAGTTATCGTGACTGCAATTATGAAGAGGCAGTACTTGTCAACGCAACAATTGTAGTCATGATACATGATAAATTATCTCGTTATGTCGAGATAGCTATCACAACAAAATGTGATAGATTATCTTGATTAGACGAGATAGAAGTTGGTGTATCTCGACAAAACCAGTAAGTTATCTTGAATTGACAAGATAGCTGTATCTTGACTTGACGCGATATCTTATGTTGACAAAAATTATGTGGATGGCATAAATATGCCACCATACATTTTGAATTTTGTCATAAGTTCGACATAAGCAAAAGGTTTGTGAGGTATCTTACGAGAAGATGGTATTGGTATCGCGGGAAAAACCTCATGGTTGACAGATTCATGTTGACTGGCCTTAATAAAGCTAGACGGTGTTAAATCCTGAATCCAGTGACCCACTTCGAATATATCAATGACGTTTATGAGTTATCTCACTCCCACTCTTGCAAAGAAAGAAATGACATTTACATAGATGACCATGGCAGATATCATCGTGCCTTTTACAATTATAGAATTTTGTTTCTTAAATCCACATGTTCCTTTGAGCTGAGAATAGGATTACAATAACTTCTTACGGCGATTATGCAAAATAAAAAGTGTTTATGCGTATATCTGACCTGCAGCTGCTTTTTCATAGTTTGAACTACCTTTCTTGAGGTTCAGTTGTATGGGTCAATCAAAGACCTCGTGCCATATTCAAACAAGTTTCTACGTCAATTTCTTTCTCCTAATTCATACAAATATGTTTTTGATGGATTTAGCTTCTAATAAAGAAGAAATCCCTTTTTAGTCACAATTTCTTTGAATCAAAGCAGTTAATGTAGTCCGATCCTCAGGCTCTGAAAATCGGCAGTTATATTATTTTTTTTTCCAAAGTTCATCATTAAAGTTAATCATATCATGATCATAAAGTAAAAATTATAAAATTTCAGATATATTTTTTCAGGAAACGCAAATAAAACCACCAGCTATGCATTTTCTATATGAAAAGTTATGCACAAATATATTTCAGGATAAAATAGTATACTAATTATCGAGGCATTTAGAGAAAATTACATGTTTTTTTAAATTCTTTTGCGGTATTTTAGTTCTGCTACTTACTTTGTTACATAGTACATAGTGTAAAAGTTTGTTCTATCATTTCAAGACCTCACAGATCACTTGTAATTTCAATTATTTCTAATAAGTGTTTGTATCTATAATGTTAGGCTAGATTACAGGAAATACGATTTCTCTAAAAACATTTTTGATTTCGTTCTTTTATAGGGTAGTAATGTTAACCTTTTATAATATTATTTAGTGATCATTTTAATTTTGATTTTTAAATTTTAAGGACGCACACATTGTTACCTTTTTTTCTTTTGCCAATATTTTTGACCTAAAACTTTGCTCCATTTTATTCATTTTTATGACTAGAAATTCTAACTCTTTATTTTTAAAAAATAAAAAAAATGATTATCTCACCTCACAACTAGTTTTTTTTTTAATTAGTATCTTTTGTCATAAAGAAATTAAAGAAGGATAACTACGATTTTTTGAATTTTTTTTTAAACGGTATTAATGTTTAAATTAAAGAATTATGATAACTATTATTGATTCTCGCATTTTTACGAGCATAGAAAATAATGCAATATTTTGATTTATTATCACCACTTCACTATTTTGCGTTTTTGTTATGTTTTATTATGTACGACACAAAAAAATTATTTATATACGTGTAAACCTCATTAATGTTATACAAATGTTTAATGAGTGTCCAATTTTCTTTACATCGTTGTGAGACATAAAATGTTTTTCGGTAAAGTGAGCAGCGCTTCATCCTTCATATTGTTTCCATTTGAATCTATTGCTATTTTTGCTGACGAACATCAGTCTTAGGGTTTCTTAATATTTTGGATTGAATTTAGAACAGTGGATCAATTTAACTTAAAATCAATCAGAAGTGATATTGACGTTTTATAAAACACCATTTATCATGTTTATCAGTCATTCTACGATAAAAGGACCAACTCAGCACATAAAACATGACATATTTGTTTCAATGAGCAAGGTAAATATCATAATTCTGTAATGGACACCTCAGTGAACTTGAAAACAAAGAATTGTCCACAAATCTGGTTCCGTTAACTTCTACAATAATTTCACTGCACCATTAAGTTTAAGGTTATGGAGTTATAATGCTTGATCAAGTCTTCTTACTTTTTAAATAAAGCTAATTTTGACCACTTTTTCGTTTTTCAATGTTCAGTATAGAACGCTAAAGTATGATTCACGAAGTCTCGCTAGAATCCGATATTAAGTTAAAATTTCTGGAAAAATATCGTTACAGAAGCTAATCGTTATGGAAGTTAGTCTCCAGCAATAAAAGTTAAAATTTTCGGCAATAGTCAAATTTAATGTTTATTTTAGTATATTTAACAAAAGTTCGAAGCATTTCGCTTATAAATTAATTAAAAAAAATGATAATTGATTTTATGAACAATACGAGTATAAAATAATTTATGACAACAAGATTAGATGTAAGTATTTTATTGTGTTTTTGTCATATTGTTTATTCAACTTAAGCATCTAGAGTGTACGTGTACTTAATAACCGGAAATAAAACATGACTCAATGCGAGTAAATTTTAGCTGTCAGCCGCAGTTAACTCTGCATCATTCTGCATACCTAGGAATCCGCGCTTTTAATTGTTTTTTTGTAGATGTCGCCCTGGGTTTTTCCAGAGGTCTACGTCGTTCGCAGCATTCCTTGATTTGGTTGCTCGCTGTAAGAACGACTTCAATTATATACTATTCAATAATTTGAGAAATGTACTTTTGTGAATAAATGACCTTTTCACACAATATGGATCTTATGTCTATTTTACGCAAAACAAGCTCGGACTCTGGCTGTTTATAATGTAGAAGTACATTGGTTGGCATAAATATTTAATGCAAAAACTTTCTTGAATTTCCGTTATGAAAGTTGGATTTAAACAACTGTTTTTAATTTGTTTTATCCATTTTGTTATGTCGAAAATATTATGGTCTAAAATAGCTGACTCGCAACTAGAATCTATGATATTTGGTTCCTTGGTCACTTTCAGACAAGTTTCAGTTCTTTTTGAAATCTGCATTCTGTGCCTGAAATTTAAAACAAAATAGTTATGGAATATTTCAACCCTTGAGATTGTTTCTTGAAAATAAAAGCTGAGTTCTCGTTCTCGTGATTTGCATTTTATTTGGAAAAAAAGAATTTCAGACTTTTAAATATAGACTTTTTCATAGATTGAATTATTATTCCTTAAATAGGAAATAGATGCTATCATCCTTTCATAGATTGGCAAGTTTTTAGTTTAAAATGAAATAAAAGAAAAGTTTGCTTGTCTGTTGGTCTTCACTCATATACAGTTAAAACTGCCGTAGCGAACCACTGTATTAAGCGAATCACTGTCATATGTGACCGTAAAAATCCCTCCCATAGGTTTTCCCTATATATTATACATGTACCTGTATTAAACGACCACCTGTCTGTCGCGACCAGCGACAGTAATTTTCGCTACCATCCTTTAATAATTATTTAATGAGAGTTTTACAAGTAAACAGCAATTCAAAATAATTCAAAATAAGTACTTTGACTTATGGTAATGAACATTAAAATATAATACATCAACATTCACGTTTTTTTCTCTCCGATATTCGAGCGCCATTTTGAAAATAGACGCTCGAGGTTTATCCCGATGAGTATCATTTCGTGCTATAAGGGCCTTATGGACAATTTGTATGTTTCCTAAAAACTTACAGTGTATAACTGGTAAAATCCTAGATGTTTAATTATGTGGATTGTGTCACCCTCGGGTTATGTAAACACACGCTAGCTAGAACTCATATGAGGTGTTAATTGAAGTGTTTAAAGAAACTGATGACAAACCGGCAATTAGACTAATAATTGTTTAACAAGATTAAATAAGTTTTTGGTCGTAAATATAAATTTTATTTTTTACCAGATGCAGCAAAAATCACGATAGTTTAGTTTCTTAGTAATGTGCACAACATATAAAGTTATATCATTAGGTTACCATTTTAGGTTAAAAAAAATAATTTAAAAAACTTTTGACTTTTTTTATTATGTATAAAATTATATTTTCAGCTGTTCAATATTTCCCAAAAATCAAAATAATAACAGAAATCAAATTTTATTACTGAACATGACAATCGATTGTACCCCAAAATTATAATGGCATTTACAGTTGGGTAATACTTAATATTGAAAAGAAGAAATATACAGTACATGATATTAATAAATTCCAGATACATATATGATATTTTCAGCATTGTATATTTAAACACACCGGAAAATAATCAACCTGTACTATGAGACCACCTGTCATATGTAACCTTTTTTTTTCCTTTCTCCGTTGGAAGGTCTATTAATACAGGTTTAACTGTATATGGAGACGCCACCACATGCAGGTGGAGGACTGCAAATTTATACCTGTACTCCAACGCATGGTCAGTGAGCAGTGAGGGATCTTCTCCTGCCAACACCTACTGCGACATTGGATCTCGGTTTATACGGTCTCATCCGAAGTATCGGTCTCGACGTCCTGCAGTGGATTCGAATCCGCGACGTAAAGATTGTCTCCTTACATCGCGATTCAAGTGCAGATGCTCTGACCACTCCGCCCCTAGAGCAACAATTTTTAAAAGTATTTTTCCATCATATGATACACATGTATATGGACGTGTACACCTGCATAAAATGTATTTGAAACACTAGGTTATTTGACAAGATATTTAATCAATTATGAAGAATTTAAAAAAAAAGCCATCTTTTTTTTAAAATTATTAGAAAGATGATTTTTCGAAAGTTTATGTAATTATTCGTACATTTTGGTACATTTTGACAATTATATATATATATAATTAAGAATATGAATTTCAGATTCGAATATTCGGTGTTTTTCAGATTTCATAAAAAGAAGTACTGTGATCAATAAATTTTGATTAGAACAGTGCTGGAATTATCCCTGTTTAATTTACTAGCGATCAATTTCTTTCACTACTTTCTTATCTTATAAATCTCCTAAATTTCATGTATTTTGTTTTGAGTAAGGTGTTAAAGAATTGTACAAAAATGCTTTATGTATAATACAAAACGTACTTTCATAGTTTTTATTAGTTAGATACGATCGGATCTAAAATCGAGAACAAAAATAAAATCTAAGAATGTCTAAAAGGCGTAAAGAGTATATATACTTATCAAAATAAAATTAATTGATCATTGAATGAATGCCCGATAGAATTAATCTGTAATTAATATTGTAAAGGGCTTAATTTCAGAATAAAAGTGTTTACTTGATTATCTCGGGTTGTACATACTCCTGAATTTTATATTCATTATCGGGAAATTAGTTAATTACCCAGGAAAATTGTCTATCGAAACATTTTATCATATCTCTTATCAGGCAGATAATTGTAATTTATTACACGTATTGAAATCTGAACAGTATACCGTTACGACTATCTTGCCTTTTGTAAGACGACTGGTTCCTCAGTTGGAGCTACTATAAATACACATGTTTCATTTGTTAAAATTACACTATTCTACATTTAAATTCTACATTTAAATCAATTATTTATTTCAGACATTGACAAATATCAAATGGAATTTCTTATTGTACACCTACAAAATTCTTCATACAATTTTACTTACAGTATAAGTATACCTACGCTAAACCTTTCATGAGAGTCGGATGATGCATATTTAAAATAAAACAGATTTATTTATTTTATTGAATATTCGAATATGAATTATTGACAAAATTGACATCCCTAATATATATATATATATATATATATATATATATATATATATATATATATATATATATATATATATATATATATATATATATATATATATATATATATATATATATATATATACACACAGTGCAGGAAACTAATTTTGTTACAGCATCGATGCTGATTTGAATGCTTCCTTTGCTTGCTGATTTGAATGCTTCCTTTGCTTGCTGATTTAATGGTAGTAATCCTTATCCTGATGCTGTTTTATAATTAGGTCAATGCTACCGGAAGTAGCATCATGCTACCGGAAGTAGATAATGAATTTCAGCATTGCCGTTTAAAGCAATAAAAGTGCCTTTTACAATTATTTGATCATAATATCTCACTATGTATAAATAATGTGAATACTTTAACCAATATTCTTTCTTTCTTTTTTAATATTTTACTGAATTAAAACTCATTGATTTTCTGTTGCTAGTAGGATAATGCTGATTTTATGTAGGTCAATGCTGGTTTTATCCTTTGCTTGCTGATGCTGATCCTGGTAATGCTGTTTTTTAAATGCTGATGCTGATGCTAGCTCGATCCTGATGCTACTAATGCTTATGCTGATGCTGGTTTATTTAACAAAATTAGTTCCCTGCACTGTATATATATATATATATAATTTTAGAATCTTTTCTAAAAATTTGAAAAATACCCATTCCAGTTCAATTATTTGTGTATTTTGTTATATATTATATATTCATTCAGTTATCGAAGAAGTCTTACAGTACATTGTATCGATATTACTGTAAATCACTTTTTCATTTCACGTAATTAGGCGAGACTGTCTGCTTGCAAAAGAAAATCAATGTCGCGTATATATAATTCCACGGTGTGCACTGTGATAAATGGATTCATAGCGTATACACTTCATTAATCCCATATTAAAATTCGTTGTCGTACCACTTTCTATGACTACTCGTGTATGCTGAAGAAGTATAAGAACCGGTGTCATTAAAAATCAAGAATCAAGCTCAAAGCATACCAAGTAAAACATTTCCAATAAATGTTTGTGGTGTTTGTACATTTTACATATCGACAATATGTAATGGCAGCGTGAGGATCTTCATCGTTTTCACAGTGCTACCAAAGTGGAAATTAGATAATATTTTATGATGATGTTGTTTAAGCGGATATGTAGTTCCTTTTCATAGATTACTTTCAAGGTCAAAATTTTTTTTTGAATTTGCGTTTATGTCGTTCATATATAATTCAGTATATGTCATTCATATATAATTCAATTAGCAGTTATCGTGACATACAAGTCTGACTGGTTAGATATTTATTGAAATGCTAGGATTTAAGAAATATATTTTAACACGTTCTTTACTTCCATAATCTAGCTTGAACGAATTAAAATTCAATAAATTAACCTATATAAGTATAGATATAAAAGAAAAAAAACCACTCCTATTCTTTATTTATTAACATACTCCTATAAAAATCATACGTCAATCAAAGTCTCAATTGTTAACTAATATCTTTCAAATTATTCAAATATAAATTGTCCTAAATGATTTTATCACTCTTAATTCCAGTCACAAAAAGGGTAAGTTGAGTGTTTATTATTGTTATAAATAATATTATTTTTTAATTTGTATTCAAAAAGTATATTATTTTTTTTAAAGTGAAGTTTAATGTACTTCTCATTTGCAGGAGATCATTGATGCTGTCCTGAATCTAATAGAAAATTTAACCACAAAACTAAAATCCGTTATCAAAGAACGATGTCCACACTCGTTGTTGTTCAGACTAACTCTTTCTATTTGTGTTTCTGTTTTAGGTGTGTGAAATAAGGGTAGAGTAAACTCAAGAGAAAAGATATGACGACCAGTACCATTCATCCACAGTCCATTGCGACAGAGTTTTGTCGATGTGACGTAACTCTGCCGGGGTCCAGTATTTCTCAAGAATCAATACGTAGCCTTCGGGAGGTAGAAATGGAGAAGGACAGCGGCTGTTCTTCGTACAGAAGAATCGCAAGGCACTGGAAAATGATTATAATCATTTTGATACCTGTATTATCGCTGATGTCTCTCGCAACAAACAGTCTTCTGAAAGCAGCAAAGGTCAAGAAAGCTTCAGAGAATTCAATTCACAAGGTAAAAGCTGCACATTTGTATGCAAATTTGATCCAAATGCTACAGAGAGAAAGAGGAATATCCTCCACATATTTGAGCACCTCTGGTGACAGATATTTATTGTTGGATACCATGCTGACAGCAAGGAAGAACACAGACCTAGCCTTTGCCAGAATACCTCCAAATCATCTTGCCATTAACTTGTATGGGATATCACATACAATTGTAAAAGTTCAAGAAAGTATTCATTTATCAAGGGAGAAGATTGAGAATGGGTCTGTTTCGGTTCAGGATCATTTAACTTTCTACACGAAGATTAACAATGGGTTGTTGAGCATTATGTTTAATGACGTTCGCATTCCAGGGGAGTGGAACTGCGTTCTGGACATTGTAGCATTTACAGCTCTTATAAGATGGACAGATGTAATTGGACTTTTGAGTGCTAGAATAGCATTCCAATATGCAACTTGTGAATTTTCTTCAGAGGCATTACAGAATCATTTGTTCTTGACTGGGGAAGCAAGGGGTTATAAAAATATATTCACACAGTACAATCCTGGAATGAGAACTGCATTTTCATTAGAAAATCAGAACACGGAAAGGTATTTGGAGGAAGTGATAAATTCGGCTTGGTCTGAATCATTTCTGAACTCTTGTAAAACAAAAGCGAAAGAAGATCGTTTATCTTTGGGATTAACATATTTTCAAAACATGACAAAATTAATCGATTATGCTTTTGAGATCCAGCAACTCAAGTCCAAAGATTTAACAGGCAAGATGTTAGAAATACGAAAAGATGCCGAATTCCAGTTTAACATATACCTCACTGTTGAGGCCATCATAACTACTGTAAGCATCATTTTAACAATATGGTATATATTGTGCAACGAGAACGTGACATTTAAAATAGCAAATAATGCTGTTATCATAAAATCCAAGGCCAAAGAGTTAGACGCAGAAAAAAAAGTTACAGAAAGACTGCAATACCAAATGTTATCTAAGAAAATTGCCACAGGGTTAAAAGAGGCACGAACTATTACTACCGAAAGCTTTGAAAATGTGACCATTTTCATCAGTGACATCATGAATTTTACAGAACTTGAAACAAGAAGTACAGCAAGACAGATCATCGATCTACTTAATGATTTATATGGGTATGTGCCGATTCTCGTACTGTTCAGATGATATAAAATGACACTTTAATATTTTTTTTATCTTAAAAATATTATATTTGCATTACAAGCATATAGGAATTCAAATTTAATGTATATGAATTAGCGAATTTTTCTGCCATCTAAAATCCTTTGAATTACACGTATCCACTATCTAAATTCACAAAAATCATATTTGTTTCATTATCATTTTAAAAATTTCCTGTAAATAACGCGATGTATATATAGCATATTTCTCTTCAAAGGTTATTTGATAGCGAAGCAGAGAAGTACGATGTCCACAAAATAGAAACATTTGGAGACTCTTACATGCTAGCTAGTGGAGTGCCAGATAGAAATGGCAGTGCACATGCTCTCCATATTTGCAATTTGGCCCTTGATCTGCATGACATCATGAAAAGATACCACGTTCCTTTTCAAACATTTGAAAGAAATGAATTCTTTAAAATCCGGATTGGAATTCATTCAGGTACTTCTCAATTTCTCATGATCAATTTACAATTAAAATACCTTTATTCTACAACATTATTGTTTCTATATGTACTTGTACATCCTATTTATTTCTTTTCTTTATTTTTTGACGATGTAGTTTTAGCTGCAATGCTATTTACTTTTTATGAAGTCATTTATGCGATCACGCGTTCAAAACTATGCAGTATTGCCAGTTGCTAATAATATAATGCATGAATTTATTTTGCATTTTGTGATAACATTAAATTTATTTAATAGATAACAAAGTTTTTCTAAGGAATGTGAAACCTTTATATATGTTTGTCATTTTCATTTATTTCACACATAGGACCTTGTGTAGCTGGAGTTCTTGGATTGAAAATACCTAGATATTGTTTATTTGGGGAAACAGTAAACATTGCAAAAAGATTAAAATCTACCGGGAGAGGTTTGTAAATTCCTGTTTGGGCATTCTCAGCATTTCCAATGATAGAAATTTGAGAGAAGAAATTAAGACATTTACATGTACATGTGTATATAAAAAAAGGATATATTTGAACAACTCTGGTGTTTGAAATGAATATACAATAAAGCCAATTATTTTTCTATTCATACGTAAAAAAATTAAGAAATTCTATAATCTTGTAACCAATTATACTCACAGCTGAAACTTTTTTACATGTGTTTTAGGAGGGAAAATCCATATAAGTAGCAAGACATATCAATTGATAAAAGAAACGGGCCATTTTACGGCTTTAGAAAGAGGAAATGTCATGATAAAGGTAAAAAGGAATTTGTTTTTAATTCTTTTAAAAATGCATGTATATGAAGAACTTTTTTTTGAAAATATATTTTCTTTCTCTTTCAATATTCTTGACGAAAATCGCAACTTCAAACTTTGGTGTGAAACTCTATTTCCATGCTCAAAAACTGTCATGCTCTAATTTTTAATTCATTTAGAAAGGATATTAATTAAAATATTAAATTGTAATGTGCAAAGCTGTTTGATTTTTTTTTAATTATAAAGAATCCATTTGATATGTCTATAATAATTAGAAAGGACTTTTATGCTATGGAAACACACATTGCAAATTATTCTAGATTTCTTAAATATTTTTTTTTGAATGCAATAGAAAACATGTCTATATAAAAGTAGAGGAATTACTGCCATTATATTTTATCATATCTCTAAATTCTTTATTGCTAATTCACTTTGTAAGGAAGGTAAGCTTTGTTACTTTTTTAAAAAAAAAACACCATTTAATAGACATATACTTCTCCATCAAAACAATCAAAACAGTAACAAAACTATGCAAGTCTTAATTTCAAACATGAAGATTTACATAATTGTACATCAGGATTTTAGATAGAGATAGTACTATACATGGAAAAGGTGTAGACAAGGAACATGGATCAATGTCAAAAATCGTAAACAACATAAACTGTTAGTCGTTTTCACGATCTAGTCCATATATTTTGAGGGTTCATTTTCATGTGCATAAGTTCAAAACTTTCAATCAAGCCTAATATTAAGCAGAATCCATGCATTAGAGAATAAAGTAGTTACTTTATGAGATCCATCAAGATACTTCGATGACGTCGAAAAACTTCATAATATTGTTTTTGTTTGTCAAGGACATGCATGTTTCATAAATGAAAATCCTGTATAAATTTCATTTTAACGGAAAACGTAAACTGTTTTTATTGCATCTAGTGTAAAAATTATTAAACAGATTTAATTTTTCAGGGAAAAGGATCACTGAAGACGTTTTGGCTAGGATCATCAGCACAGAATGCGAATGCAAAAATATGTGAGAGAGATTGATTTAATTAGCGAATGGGTCAAAGATCAAACAAAGTAATGATACTATAAAACCAACAAAATTATGCGCAGCACAACTCAGAGCGCGAAGAGGATGCAAGGCCTAAATTATACGGGAATATTTACTATGTCATCACACAACAATATCAAAAATTACCTCAGAATAAAATAATTTGTGATTTACTGATGTGAAGCTTTAAATTACATAAAAACTTACCACTGCATGTAGTGTTGTCGTTAGTTAAATCCCGTGTGACGTCATATTGTAAAAAATGATGCAGTGAGAGGCGGATCAAATTTTGTTTTATACAATTAAAGATGCAATTTGTAATCAAATGAAAAAAAATATTTGCGAATAAGTAAGAGGGCATTTACATGGATGCGATGATTATTTAATTAGTTAACTAATTTATTTTCTGTACATTCCTTAGTCAAGTGATACTACCGTTTATTCGTATGCAGATTCACTGGAGGGTAATAGAAGTGTCTTAATAAATCGATGTTTTGAAAGGACATACCCTCGATGATCTATTACAAGCTTTTACACATAAACTCAAGAAGTACTAAGAAATATTCGAAAAGTGCTGCGAACGTGATGAAATCTTTAATGAATTAATTATTTCTACATTAGATGCCGATTGGCAGCAAAATAATCAACACGTGGTCTAACTAATGGAAATTTATCTACTATAGATAATGGAATCGATATAGGTTCGCAGCTTTTTGTTTTTTTTTTTTTTTTGACAAACTACAAAGGGCGTTTAAAATACTGATAAATCAAACTTAGATTTTTAACTTGGTTATGCTCTTGCAATATTGGAATTTATAGATGACCTCAACCTGCAAGTATGATTGATAACATGACTGCCACATCAAGTGACAAGACTGAATGGAAATTCTAATCGTCCTCAACATGTATTTATTAACCATATCACATTTGTCCGATATAATGAAATTATAGAGTGGAGTACTAAAAATAATCGCCAATCATCATAAAGAATGTATTTTTCATCTTGAAATTAGAATTGCCGATATTTCCATTGAGCACCTCCAATTGTCCTGCGTAGTTAATCAGGAAATATTGTGACTTCAATCGATTCATGTACGTACGAGGGATGATCAAAAAGTTCGCGAACTATCTCTATATTTACAAAACTACAATTCAGTTCAGGATGAAATTTGGCACACAAATTGTGATAAAGATGTTCTAAAAATAGCATATGGTACGTAATGTTTTGGTCCATGTTTATGACGTCACAATGAGAAAATGACGTCAATATAGGTGACTTGTGACGAAAAATGGGTGACTCAGTCTTACTCGAGCAAGGAACGGCTGTAAAATTTAATGTTAATCTTGTAAATTCCTTTGCAGTGGCATATAATAATTTGTATAGGGTTTATGAAGACAAAGGACTTGCAAGAAGTTCGATCGTAACTTGGATTTTATTGTTTTAGTGAAGGAAGATGGTTAAAATTGATGTTTGTTCTGGTGCCCAGTGAAAGTAAGCTGGGAAAGAGACGTGTTTTCTTAAATTGAGCAGTTTGTTTTGAAGGATCGCCAAGTTACAGTTAGAAAATAAGTTAAATATCTTAACAATAAAACAATAATTAAATCCCTAAAATACCATTTATTTTATATTATAAACATATTAGATATGATAAAGAGAATGCGCCCATACTTAATTCACTTAAAAAAACGACGCATCCAAGACAGAGGAGTCGGGTTGTGATGGTCACCATGCTAAATCTGGTAAAAGATATCCTTATCCACCCATCCTATTGTCGAGATTTGTGACATTTGTGACAAAAGAACTATTCTTGTTATAAAAAATAACGTGCATGGTAATAAATATAAGACTTGGAAAAATCTTTTAGCTGCTGTGAACAGAATGTACGGAGCAAAATCACGTGACTGCCTGTGTTTCGCGCATGGGCAAGAACGATGGCAGATGTGCATTTAAAATCGGAGGTGACTACTTCAAAAAATAAAACACACTGAAACCTAGTTTTATTTTATTTATGGAAGTAATTAAATTAGTTCGCGAACTTTTTTATCACCCCTCGTATACAATCTAAAAAAAATATACAAAGATACATTCCATTGGGTCGTAATATATATACGACGTCTAATTTAACAAATGATAAAATATGTTTAATACAGTTTACTGATTTTCTTGTAAATAAAACATTTGTACCTTTTGAGTATCATTGTACTTACTGATGGTCATTTTTATGGTTAATATACTTTTAACATATATGACTGAGGTATCTTGCAATTTCATCTGTGTAGTGAGTTGAAATATACATGTACATGTATCATATTTATTGTGAATGTTTGTATGTGATATAAAATAGTCATGATAATTGTAAATAAATGTATTTTGAAAGAAACACTCTTCTTCTGAAATCTTTTGTAAAACAGCAGGAAGCTTAAACCTCTGGTTCATTGGTTCTAGAGGAGATTTCAATGATTTTTTTCCCTATATATTCATTGCAAAACATTGATCCCTTATTGTGGCTCCTTCCTACCCCCGGGGCCATGATTTGAACAATTCAGAATCAACAACATCTCGGAAAGCTTTCACATAAGTTTCATCACTTTTTGTTAAGTGGTTCATGAAAGGAAGATTAAAAAAAATTCCTTTATATTTCGACGTTAAAATTTGATCTATTCCTATTATTTGAACAGTTTAGACTCTACAACACCTTTGAAAGCTTTCAAAAAGTCTCATATCTTCTGGCTATGTTGTTCTTGAGAAGAAGCTTTTTTAAAAACCACCTTGTTTTTGCTTTTTTTTTAGAATCTCCCCTTAGAATAGGACTGGGCCCTTTATCTGAACTTTTTTAAAATTACATTTTATCAATGATCCTTTTGTGATGAATTTGGTTTAAATTGGCATGTGGTTCTTGCAAAGAAATTATAGAAAAAGTGAGAAGTTAACATACGGACGGATAGCTAGACAGACGGATGATAGGAGATCAAAAATGCTCAAAAAAGCTCACTTGAGTTTTCAGCTCAGGTGAGCTAAAATTAGCGCCATAGTGCCACCACAGTAAGATCACCGTAGCCCCTTTTACAAAAAATCTTAAGTTTTGCGTAATTTTTTTTTTAACTTAACGAGGCCGAGTCTAATTCGAGTGCGCATGACTGAGCAGCTTTTTAATATTGTGATTTTAAGGTATTCAATGTATAACGACCATTTTTGTACCAAATAAATGAATGGTCCGATTTTTAAATCATGATAGCATTCACTAATATACAAGCGAGTCATTTGTCATTCTTCAGCGTCCTGCATTGCTTACAAATCTCTTGTATATTCAGACGTCCATGGATATTTTACCAATAACTGTTGAACGAACATCAAAAGAAACATACTAGCAATCTAAACATTGCTATTTTTACCAAAATAATCCATCTGCGCCGGAAATAAACTTTGTAATAATTCCCAAGCCAACTAGATCGTCAAATTACACAGTTTGGTGACTTTTCACAATAACATTCATGTACTTGGCTGAAAAAGAATACTATAGGGCAGAAATACAAAAATTTGGGAAAAATTAGATAATTTGGCGCTTTTCCAACAAATTCCCATAGGGTCCAATAGTAAAATTTCACAACTTTTGAGATGGCCGCCTAAGAAATCGGGACGGTAAACAAAAGATTTTTTAATCTTTAAACAATAAATATAATAGTAAAAAATAATTAAAGAAAAATTTATCAAAATTTCTTGGGTAGAAATAATTAGACTTTGCCTCATTAAGAATCTCTAATGACAAATCGTAAGTGCTTTTCATGAATGCATTAGTAGCATTTTATATTTAAGATTTTATTTACGACAGAGTTCGTCCTCGGTAACGATCTCAATATGCTTTATAATCTTCCACAGCTAGTGACTTGTGACGTATATCGAGAAAAAATACTTTTACGTCCGGTTTTATAAAGTTTGTGCACTGACGATTTGCCTTGCACCGCCTGTAAGAGAGTTTTACAAACGTTTAAGGTATGAAGGTCTCGCCAAGGAAAAGCATGCATTAAACTGAGAGCGACACCCTAAGCATAAACATTGAATACATAACATGATCAAGGCATGACCCCCCAAAAAAGTTTCGATTCTTTCAATTATAAAAGAACAGCATACATTTGAGTTTTTTGTAGCATAATGATTCGAAAATAACAGATATATCTATGAGAAAACGTTTTACTTTATTTTTACTTTCAGACTAATCAATAAATTTCGATATCGTCAACAAAGTCTGATATTTTTGCAACTGACTTGCGCGTTTAAATAATACGTATCTCATTGTGTGTTTATAAATATTGATAAATAGTGTGCAATTCTAGTTAAGGTCTTCCGTCTCCACGGAAGACCTTATAGTGATTCTATTGTTTCTTATTATTAAGGTCTTCCGTCTTCACGGAAGACCTTATAGTGATTCTACTGTTTCTTCTTCTTCTTATTATTATTATTCTTATTTTTTTCCCCAAAATTTTGTGCAGGCGATTTCTCAAAAACTATTCAGTGGTTTTAAATGAAACTTTCAGGAATTATGCGTCGTCAAATGAACTTTGTTCATCAGAAGGAAAATTTGGAAAACTCGCTTCTGGTGCCAAGTTACTGACAGTTTTCTGATTTTAAAATGAAATTTTGTCCCCCCTTTTTTTCAAAAATGGTTTAAGATATGAACTGGAGACTTGTTAGAGATGATAGGTTATGTCTTCTAGATGAGGGGAATCAACTTTTTGTGCGTCGTCAATACTTCCGGTCTTTACCGGATGCGAATTTAAAAAAGTCGTATTTTGAAAATTTTTTGTTTTTCTATATTTTTCTTTTATTTTAATAAGGTTAATAGAGACTCTTCTGAAAATGCTTAATATATAATTTATTTTAGAATTGATCAATCCAAACTCTAGATATTCGCATTTCTAAATTTGAAGGGGGTCCAAAATGGCGGCTGTCTCTGTAAACTCCGATAAGTAGGTCAGAATTTACGGAGTCAGCCGAGCGTTTGTTTGAATGAAAGTACCATAAGGATCAAAGAAATGTGAAGGAAATGTTGGATTGTCACATCACAATTACGTTGCAATTCTGTTTCGCAATAGAGTTTTAATCCGGGGTTTCCTCAAACGTCTACTATATTTTTTCTTGTCTGTATCTCAAAGTAGAAAAACGACATGACTACAAGTGGAAATACGATAACTACAAACTTTTGTTTTACACCACGGAAAAACTGATCCTAAACCATGGTTATAAGTAAAAGCTTTTCAAGAAACTTGCCTGACTAAAGCAATCAATATATAGTAATTATTACCTGGCCATTGTTTTTTCCCCATGCAGGCTTGTGTCATATTAAATGAACAGAAAAGACAGAAATAAGAAAACCATTTTTTAAAGATTGTTTAATGAAAATGATTTAAATATTTTTTTTTTTTTCTAAAAGATGTTGTTATTGAACATAAATGGTATCAGATTGCTTGACCGTCGCAGGACGAGACATGTTTTTGGGCGAAACATTCTAGTCTTCCCATGAATGTGTAACTAATCGGGATAGTCCACTTTGGGGGTAAACAGGAAAATAAAACTTGTAGAAAATCTTACCTAAATCACTGCTTCAGTGTTACTTATCCATACGATATATAATAAGTACAATATGATAAATATACTTTCTCAAGCTCGATATTCAGGTTATAAGAACATACATTTTGAAATTTCATTGAAACCATCACCATTCAATAGAAAATACATTCCGAAGGATATGTGCGAATATTTACCCGTGACATTTCGCTCGAAATAATGTATCATGATCAACCTTTCGTAGTAGACAAATGGTCTGATGCAGAAGTATATAGAAGTGCAGAAAAAGATTACATGGACATGCCTGTATATGGAATTGCATGAAATAAAAAGTTGAATACATAAAGAATAAAAGAAAGTAAACAGTATCAACAGAGAATGGCTAAAGATATGAATATGAAACTTGCTGAGGTGATAGAGCATCAAATGTAGATATATTGATCGACAATTAATTTTCGTCGTTCTTACTTCCAGTCGCAAACGAAAGTGAATTCAAAAATGTTAAATTTGCAACTTTTTTGTTTTTCAATATTTTTCTTTGGGATTTACAGGGTTAATAGAGAGTCTTTTAGGAGTTTTATGTATGTTTTCATCTTTTTGATTGAAAAAGTTTGCAGAGATTTTTATAAAATTCACTTCCGGTCGAGTGATTACCTGTCCTCAAAATTAGAATTTATTCTCACAATATTGCTTGGCAACAGTAAACGACTGAAGTCTAAAACTTTCAGGTCTGATAGTCAGTCATCAGTTTATTTGAATCGTGAGAAAATCTTGTATCGCCGTTTCTTCCGGTCGTGACAGGAAGTGATGCAAAAAAGTGAATGGTTAATGGTTAGCTTTCTTGGATTTTCACGCTGAATTTCTTTTATCACTTTTTCAGAGTGAATTTTTGCTTTTATTTTCAGAATCGGACGGAAGACCTCTCATTGCTCGCAATGAGTTTCTAGTTATTAAGGTCTTCCGTTTCAGACGGAAGACCTTATAGTGATTCTACTGTTTATTAGGGTCTTCCGTCTTCAGCGGAAGACCCTTCTATTATTCTTATGTTTCTTTTTCAAGCTTCTTATTAAGGTCTTCCGTCTTCACGGAAGACCTTATAGTGATTCTACTGTTTCTTCTTCTTCTTCTTCTTCTTCTTCTTATTATTATTATTATTTTGACCAAATTTTGTGCAGGCGTTTTCTCGAAAACTATTCAGTGGTTTTTCGTGAAACTTTCAGGAAAAATTAGTCATTGTATGAACTTGTTTCATCACAAGGAAAATTTGAAAATTCCATTTTGGTTCCAAGTTATGGGCAATTTCCTGATTTTAAAATGAAATTTTGTCCGCGAGTGTTCTCAAGAATGACTAAAGATATGAACTGGAGACTTATTGGAGAGCATAGAACGTGACTTCTAAATTTGTGGAATCACATTTTCGTTCGTCGTCGGCACTTCCGGTCGTTTACGGAAGTGATCAAAGAAATCATAAAATTTCAACTTTCTTTTTTTAAATCAATACTTACATCACATTATTGCATCTCTTTTGTAGTTTCGAAATATGTTGGTCCCACCGGAAACAAAAACGTTAACTTCCGGTTATAAGAGAAAAACTGCATAATTTTAGTATTTTTCTTTCCCATTAATATACTTTGTAGATAAAGTATTTGAAATGAATTTTAAATATGTTATTCATACTGCAGATATCTAGAGTAACATCAAATATCTTTGTAAAATTCACTTCCGGTCGCGTGTTTTCCTGTCCTCAAAATGAGAAGTTCTCTGAGCAAGATCTCGGAAACAGTGAGAGATTAAGACACCAAACTTATATGATCAACAGACCTTAAGATTTAGGCAAAACCATTTGGGTTCAGAGCGTCAGCCGTCACTTCCGGTCGTCACAGGAAGTGATCAAAGAAATCGAAAATTTCAACTTTTCTTTTTTTAATTAAAAATTGCATCACTTTATTTCATCTTTTTCGCAGATTCGAAAGATGTTGGTCTCACCGGAAACAAAAACGACAACTTCCGGTTATAAGAGAAAAACTACATAATTTGAGTATTTTACTTTTCCATCAATATTTTTCCTAGAAAAAGTATTTGAAATGAATTTTAAATATGTTATTCAGACTGCAAATGTCTAGAGTAATCGTAAATATCTTTCAAAAATTCACTTCCGGTCGCATGTTTTCCTGTCCTCAAAATGTGAAGTTGTCTGAGCGAGATCTCAAAACCAGGTAAAAGATTAAAACACCAAACTTTTATGAGTAATAGACCTTGAGGAGTAGGCAAAACCATTTGGGTTAAACGCGTCAGTCGTCACTTCCGCCTGTCACAGTAAGTGATAAAAGAAATCTAAAAAAAATTAACTTTTCTTTTTTAAATTAATGCTTGCATCACTTTATTGCACATCTTTCGCTGTTTTGAAATATGTTAGATTCCACCGGAAACAAAAACGTCAACTTCCGGTTTTAGGAGATAAACTACTTTACTTTGATATTTAACTTTCTCATAAATATTGCTCATCGATAAAGTACTTGAAATGACTTTATGTATGTTGTATATACTGCAAATGTCTAGAGAAAAGTCAAAGATTTTCATAAAATTCACTTTCGGTCTCATGTTTACCTGTCCTCAAAATTAGAATTTGATCTCACAATATTGCTCGGCAACAGTAAACGACTGAAGTCTAAAACTTTCAGGACTGATGGTCAGTCATCAGTTATATGAATCGTGAGAAAATTTTGTATCGCCGTTACTTCCGGTACTTCCGGTCGTGACCGGAAGTGATGTAAAAAATGAATGGTTAACGTTAGCAAGTTGGATTTTCACGCTGACGACCAGGGTTAAATTTCCAGAGTGTCTGAATTTCTTTTATCTCTTTTTCAGCTTGAATTTTCGTTTTTATTTTCAGAATCGGAGGGAAGACCTCTCATTGCTCGCAATGAGTTTCTAGTTAAGGTCTTCCGTCTCCACGGAAGACCTTATAGTGATTCTATTGTTTCTTCTTCTTCTTATTATTAGGGTCTTTCGTCTCCAACGGAAGACCCTTCTATTATTCTATTGTTTCTTTTTCACTTTTATTATTATTATTTTTTTTTTCTTTACAATTTTTGTGCAGAAGATTTCTCGGAGTTGGCTCGATCGATTTACTTGAAAATTTCAGGGAAGATTTATCTTTGTCTGAACCTTATACGTTTTTCTCTTTTTTTGAAATTCACTTTCGGTCGGAAGTTATCGCCCTTTAATCAAAATTCAGAGGACCTCCTTGTCTGCAATGGAACTCAAAAACGATTAAAGCTAGAGTGCTGAAATTTTCAGCGATGATAGAGGACATATTGCCATTGATCACCTGGGTTTTGAAATCTTCCGGAAGTGCCTAGTATGGAAGCTCGGTAGGGGTCAAAATTTAGGAAACGAACCATGAGTGAATTTTAGAGACATTTCTTACGATAACTTTTTAACTATGAGTATTTTGTTAAACTAGATTGAACAAAAATTGTGTAGAATTACAAGATCTTTTATATGATGTCAAAGAAAAAGGGCTGACTCATCACATTAGGGGCTGAGAAGGGCCGAAAGTCTTTAATCAATAACTCTTTAATGATCAATATTTCGTAATGCATTACTGAAGCAAAAATGTTCATCTCAACAATTTACAATTATATATTTTGATATTCACATCATTTCTTACATAATTAGGGGCCATAAGGGGCCAGAATGCTAAATCTTTGACGCTCTATATCTCAAAAGTGGGAAATATTTTGATAAGCAATATTGAATAAAAGATGTTCAAAATAATGTTCTAAACAAGATGCAACCTTTCATTTTTTGCTAAACGTCCCCATTAAGGAGTTGAAGGGCCGGCCCCTAAATACTTCTTTTGTAAATATCTCAGAAACGAAAAAGAATTTCTGAATAGTTGTTGAACAAAAAGTGTTTAAAATCATGAGAGCTTTAAAGTGATATGAAGAAAAAGGGGCTGGCAACTCAAAATAGGGGCTGAGAGGGGCCGAAAGTCTTTGATCAATAACTCTTTAATGATCAATATTTTGTAATACATTACAGAAGCAAAAATGTTTATCTCAATAATTTACAACTATATATTATGATATTCACATCGTTTGTTACATGATTAGGGGCCATAAGGGGCCAGAATGCTAAATCTTTGACGCTTTATATCTCAAAAGTGGGAAATATTTTGATAACCAATATTGAACAAAAGATGTTCAAAATAATGTTCTAAACAATATGCAACCTTTCATTTTTTGCTAAACGTCCCCATTAAGGAATTAAAGGTCCGGTCCTTCAATAATTCCTTTGCAAATATATCAGAAACGAAAAAGAATTTCTGAGTAGTTGTTGAACAAAAAGTTTTCTAAATCATGAGAGCTTTAAATTGCTATGAAGAAAATGGGGCTGGACCCTCAAAATAGGGGCTGAGAGGGGCCGAAAGTCTTTAATCTATAACCCTTTAATGATCAATATTTTGTTAAACATTATAAAGCAAAATTGTTCGTCTTAACAATTTATTTATATCATTATATTTGAACGAAAATCTCAGTCAAATTCTTATCTCATCTCATCAAAAATCGGACGGAAGACCCACTCGTTGCTCGCAACGAGATCTCATCTAGTTTTTATTCTTTTTTCTTCTTACAATATTTGTGCAGACGATTTCTCGGAGATGGCTCCTTCGATTTTATTCAAATTTTCGTGAAAGGTGTGTTGATATCTGAAATTAATTCCGACAATTTCGTTAAGGGATACTTACTTCCGGTCAGAAGTTATCGCCCTTTTATCAAAATTTAGAGGACCTCCTTGTCTGCGATGGAACTCAAAAACGGCTTAAGCTAAAGCGCTGAAATTTTCAGTGATGATAGAGGACATGTTGCCTTTTTGCACCTGGGTTTAGATATTTTCCGGAAGTGCCTAGTATGGAAGCTCGGTAGGGGTCGAAATTTAGGACACGAATTATGAGTGAATTTTTGAGACATTTTGTATCATATCTTTTAAAGTATAATTATTTTGTTATAACATACTGAACAATATTTGTGCAGAATGACAAGGTCTTTAATATGATATCACGAAAAAAGGGCTGACTTATTATACTAGGGGCTGAGAGGGGCCAAAAGTATTAAATCAATAACTCTTTAACGATCAATATTTTGGTATACATTACTGAAGCAAAATTATTTATCTTAACAAACTACATCTATATATTATGATTTTTACGTCATATGTTACATAAATAAGGGCCACAAGGGGCCAGAATGCTAAATCTTTGAAGCTTTATATCTCGAAAAGGGGAAAGATTTTGAAAAGCAATATTGAACAAAAGTTGTTTAGAATGATGATCTGAACAATGTGCATCCTTTGAATTTTTCCAAAACAGCCCCTATAAGGACTTAAAGGGACGGCCCCTAAATATTTCAAGTCTACATATCTCGAAAACGAAACGAAACTTCTGAATAGTTGTTGAACAGAAAGTCTTCAAAATTACAAGACCTTTTATTTGATATCAAGAAAAAGGGGCTGATCTCTCAAATTAGGGGCTCAGAAGGGACAAAAGTCTTTCATCTATAACTTTTTAATGATCAATATTTTGTTATAAATTACTGAAGCAAAAATGTTCATCTTAACATTCTGCAACTATATA
The DNA here is from genome assembly GCF_033153115.1 of Saccostrea echinata. NCBI lineage: Eukaryota > Metazoa > Mollusca > Bivalvia > Ostreida > Ostreidae > Saccostrea > Saccostrea echinata. The sequence goes on from NW_026889777.1 coordinate 2,598,521, forward strand.
TTATAAAATTTTGATCATATGTTACGTAATAAGGGGCCATAAGGGGCCAGAATGGTAAATCTTTGAAGCTTTATATCTCGAAAAGGGGAAATATTTTGATAACCAATATTGAACAAAAGATGTTCAGAATAATGTTCTAAACAATATACACCCTTTTAATTTTTGCAGGACATCCCCATTAAGGACTTGGAGGGCTGGCCCCTAAATAAGGTCATTCTATATATCTCTTAAACGAAAGGAAATTTCTGAATAGTTGTTGAACAAAAAGTCTTCAAAATCACAAGACCTTTCATGTGATATCAAGAAAAAGGGGCTGACCCCTCAAATTAGGGGCTCAGAAGGGACAAAAGTCTTTCATCTATAACTTTTTAATGATCAATATTTTGTTATAAATTACTGAAGCTAAAATGTTCATCTTAACATTCTGCAACTCTATATTATAAAATTTTGATCATATTTACGTAATAAGGGGCCATAAGGGACCAGAATGCCAAATCTTTGACACCTCGAACAAGGGGAAATATTTTGAAAAACAATATTGAACAAAAGATGTTCAGAATAATGTTTTAAACAATATGCATCCTTTCACTTTTTATAGACGAATATCTCAGTCAAGATCTTGACTAATCTTATCTAAAATCAGACGGAAGACCCACTCGTTGCTCGCAACGAGAACCATCTAGTTATTATTATTATTCTTTTTTTTTTAGACAAAATTTTGTGCACGCGATTTCTCGAAAACTATTCAATGAATATCTTTGAAATTTTCAGGAATAAAAGGTCTTTATATGAATTTTACAAAAAATTCCGTTTTTTGGTAAATTCGGTTCCAGTGCCAAGTTATGGACAATTTTCTGATTTTAAAATTAAATTTTGTCCGCGAGTGTTCTCAAGAATGGCATAAGATATGAACTGGAGACTTGTTAGAGATGAAAGAACATGATTTCTAGATTAGAGAGGGCACCTTTTCGTTCGTCGTCGGCACTTCCGGTCGCTTAGGGAAGTGATCAAAGAAGTCGTTAAATTTCAACTTTCCTTTTTTAAATCAATTCTTACATCACATTATTGTATCTCTTTTGTAGTTTTGAAATATGTTGGTCCCACCGGAAACAAAAACGTCAACTTCCGGTTATAGGAGAAAAACGACATAATTTGAGTATTTTTCTTTCCCATTAATATCTTTTGTAGATAAAGTATTTGAAATGAATTTTAAATATGTTATTCAGACAGCAAATGTCTAGAGTAACCTCAAAAATCTTTCAAAAACTCACTTCCGGTCGCGTGTTTTTCTGTCCTTAAAATGAGAAGTTGTCTGATCAAGATCTCGGAAACGGTAAGAGATTAAGACACCAGACTTATATGAGCAACAGACCTTAAGATGTAGTCAAAACCACTTGGGTTCAGAGCGTCAGCCGTCATTTCCGGTCGTCACAGGAAGTGATCAAAGAAATCGAAAATTTCATCTTTTCTTTTTTTAATTAAAAATTGCATCACTTTATTGCATCTTTTTCGCAGATACGAAAGATGTTGGTTCCACCGGAAAAAAAAAACGACAACTCCCGGTTATAAGAGAAAAACTACAAAATTTGAGTATTTTACTTTCCTATAAAAATGAATTTTAAATATGTTATTCAGACTGCAAAGGTCTAGAGTAATCTCAAATGTCTTTCAAAAATTCACTTCCGGTCGCCTGTTTTTCTGTCCTCAAAATGAAAAATTGTCTGAGCGAGATCTCAAAAACAGGTAAAAGATTAAAACACCAAATTTTTATGAGTAGCAGACCTTGAGGAGTAGGAAAAACCATTTTGGTTAACGCGTCCGTCGTAACTTCCGGTTGTCACAGGAAGTGATCAAAGAAATAAAAAAAATTAACTTTTCTTTTTTAAAATAAAGTTTGCATCACTTTATTGCATCTCTTTCGCTGTTTTGAAATATGTTAGATTCCACCGGAAACAAAAACGTCAACTTCCGGTTTTAGGTGATAAACTTCGTTATTTCGATATTGAACTTTCTCATAAATATTGCTTATCGATAAAGTACTTGAAATGTTTTTATGCATTTTGTAGATACTGCAAATGTCTAGAGAAACATCAGAGATTCTTTTTATAAAATTCACTTCCGGTCGCGTGTTTTCCTGTCCTCAGAATTAGAATTTGTTCTCACAATATTGCTCGGCAACAATAAACAACTGAAGTCTAAAACTTTCAGAACTGATAGTCAGTCATCAGTTTATTTGAATCGCGAGGAAATCTTGTATCGCCGTTACTTCCGGTCGTGACAGGAAGTGATGCAAAAAAGTGAATGGTTAATGGTTAGCACGTTGAATTTTCACGCTGACAACCAGGGTTAAATCTCCAGAGTGTCTGAATTTCTTTTATCACCTTTTCAGCTTGAATTTACATTTTTATTTTCAAATTCGGACGGAAGACCTCTCATTACTCGCAATGAGTTTCTAGTTTAATTTGCTCATTTTTATCTGTGCAGTTCAGTTGTCAATAATAGGTAACTTGAGAATGATGACTTACCAAAGTTTTGAGACCTGGGTAAAAGGAAAATTAACTCTAAGAAGAACTTTGATATCAAAGATTTTGAAAATGATTTTTCTACATCAATTAATTTGATTTTAATTCAATTTTGTGGTTGTAATTCAATTCATTATAATTTCTTCTATACTGTCGGGAATATTCCTTTTTTTGTTCTACATATATTGTAGAGAAAAAATGGGTTATATTATTTTTTTATCACTTTAATTATCTTCTTTAAAAAATATGTAGACTTACAAAATCATTATTTTTTATTGTTTTGTGAGCTTAATCGTATATGCCAAGAACAAAAAAAAAACCCAGAATTTGTTGTGCTACTTATCAAAACTCGGTAGGGAAAAATCTTAAAAGTTATGAAATTAAATTTTAGAATAATAAATATGAAATATGTTTTAATTCTTGGCCAGTTTTTTAAATGTTGATATGCTTTTTAAAAGTTATGCTCAGTAATTTGAGAATATAAGCTGGGATATGTGGAGGAACTTAAGAAAGTGGGTGAAAATGAAGATCAGTTATCAACACTTGTCAGAGACACAAACATTATTGACAACAAATATCAAATGCAATCGATTGTGAAGCAAGGGAATTTTGAAATCTAACGTCACAATCACAGGTCTGTCGTAAAAGTAGGTCATACAAAATCTTCAGTGAAAATGCCATCTTAAATATTTTGTTGTAGTATATTTTATTTAATTTTTCGACAATAATTATTAAAAATATATAATGATATTGTAGGCTGCTTAAAAAAGTTCATTTAAACGTGTAATGTGCTTTTTGCGGTAACCGTTATTTTTCTACATTTGAATAGGTTCTAAAATACTTACAAAAGGGTTAGGGCTCGCATAAAGTTACGACAAATTATACACCTAAGAATCTCCTAAGGAATTTTGTAAATAGAAATAAACTCATAAAATTTCTCTTATGATAGATTGATTGATTGTATGTTGTTTTTCGTCCCGTTGGAGAATTTTTCACTCATATAGAGACGTCACCATATACCGGTGAAGGACTTCAAATTTAGACCTTTACTCGGCACTCAGGGCCATTGAGTAGTGAGGGTTCTTTATCATAGCAACGCCTACCGTGACACGGGGCCTCTGTCTTTAAGGTCTCATCCGAAGGACCAGCAACTTTCACTTCAAAGTGCCGAGCGCTTGGCGAAGGAACGGTTGCTACCTATTTTTTTGTATCGACTTAGGTCAATCGCGGCTGTGATTTCAACACACCACCTTCCAATCACGGTGTGAGGGCTCTATCGACTCTTTTGACAGAATTTTATCATAAGATTTGTTGTGATAAGGTCATTCCAAGTTTCTTTTATGTTTAGCGTCCGCGGACGGATTGGTTAAAAATAAACAAAAATTAAAATTTACAAATACAAGTCTTTGAAAAGCAATTTTTTTTTCTTTTTGGGTCTACATATATCTTTTTTTTAAGTGATGTACCCTTTTTCCTGTTTCAATCAACTAATAATTAAAGGACAAGGTTCATTTGAAATAATATTTGGCCCTGAGAATTTCTAAAAATTAAAGTTTACGCTGAATCAAAACTTTACATTGAAAATAAAGTTTGGATATATGCTTCCTAAAAAAATAAACCCAAACTTTGAGAATGTGTCCCCTGTATACTGTTTATTCGTGTTCAAATCATGCACGGAATGCATATTTCCGGAAAAATCGTTAAAAATCAGGGACTTAAAAGCATTTTTCGATAGGTCCGCATTATATCACCACTTTGTAATTTTCACAGATGAAACATCAATTTGAAAGTATCTTTTATGCAAAAAATTACGATGGTGATATTGTGCGGACCATGTTTATTTTTAAAAAATGTGTTCATTTTACAGCATGCAATACACATGCATTCGACGGTGTTTTGCTATATCTAAATAATATTGAGAATATACCTCGCCACGTATCGCTAAAAATCCTTTAATATAAAGAATGAAATCATCATATCAATGTTATGAAGATCTGGTCTGTATTAATTCTTTACACGTTGTTCGAATATTCAGATACCTTGGGCCTATTTAGTATATATATAGCATCTTACTACCGCACTCCCTAACTAAGCGACAGTGGTTCGATTTAGACTATATATCTGGACGTTAGGTGGTTGAAAAAAGTAGCAGTTCACAAAAAAATGCAGTGTTTACACTTGTCGTATATATATTATTTTACATCTAGTTTATTTATTACCCAGTGACTGTGTAGACCTATATTCATGTCAAGCTGAACAGTAAAGCAATTATACGTCATTTTTGAAAATTGACGTCACAATGGTTTCGCCGATCTATTTGACCTGTTGGGAAAATGGACCATTTACATGTACTTGGATAATAATCAGGGGCGTAGCTAGAACTTTGATGAAGTATAGGCACAAATTATCCTGTGTGCGGCGAGGGGTCTGGGGCCGCTGAAGGCTCCCAGCGGGTCCAGGGCAGCGCCTTGGCTGGGGGTTCAGGGGGGCGAAGCCCCCCGACGGAAAATGGATTTCACGATTTTAAGACCCCTGGGTGACAAATTCTGGGCATTTAAACTACAAAATTCTGGGTCTCTTTCAAATGAAATTTCATATTAAGTAGAAAAGCTAAGAAAGTGGTCCAACTTTTTAACCAGAAATCTTTAGTTAGAAGAGTTTTTTCGGCGTAATCAAATTTAGAACATGAAGAAGAAAGTTATTGAAAAAGTATTCAAAAATAATCAGACTCAACGAAATGTTTTAGAATAAATAATGAAAAAATATTTTTTTTTTCAGAAAAAAGCTAATCTAGTCTACCCACAAAGAAGTGGTAAATTCGGGTGGACAGCCATAAAAAATTTAATTGCTGTTAATTCAAATTAATTATTAATTACAATGAAAATTAATACCACACATATCATATCTTTGAGCGTCGGGGAGTTTTATATCTATATTTAATGACATGTACTTGCATATAGAAATTTTCAAGACATTTTATAAAATGTCCTACAGTGAAACAGTCGGTTAACTATTATTTTCTTTCTTTCTTTTTTACAGTTTTGTTTTGTTTCTAAGTTTTTTTCTGAAAAAAAAAAAAAAACAAGTGCAGGCACGTGCCTTAAGTGCCTAATGGTAGCTACTCCACTGGATATGATTTTTTGAGCTATTATAGTGAAAATTGGAGGCTAAGTTTCATAAAAAGTACCCGTAAAGCCATATACATCACATAAATGTATTTTGGTCACATCATTTCTCGAGATGGTCAAAAAGGGGTAATATATAGCATTTTATGTACTTAATAGCGATTAAATAAAGGTTGGATGTATTGTGTACATTGTACATAATGAAAAAAAAGAAAGAAAAGAAAACAATAAACTTGGGAGGGGGGGGGTATAAATTACTACTTGAGTGATGATATCGGATGGGGGGTCGTGTCCAATTGTTCCTCTAAATTTATATTCTTAATATAACTGTAGATCGACAGACCTATATAAATTGAATATAGAAACATCATATAGAAGCGACGAATGGCAGAGGATAAAAAAAGTGTTTCCCTTTGATTGTCAAGAATCACATCAATTGCTTGTTATCCTTCTGTATTAATATCCGAAAAAGTATTGCCTATCTGCGCGCACATGCAAAACATAAATTCTGACTTAATTGTTTACTAAAACAGATATTAATCTTTGCTAAGAAATGATAAACTTTATCCACTGATATCTGTGCATAAGTGAACTATATTCTCAAACGGGGCTCATACATGTAATGCAGTGATCGTAAAAAATATAGCTGATTTTATTCTTGTAAATTGTTTTAACTGGAGGGAAAAATTAAAATAAAATATAAACAGGGTGTCATAAACATAGAAAATGATTTATTTAATAAATGCATTTACGATGTATAAGCATCGGATTTATTGTGAAATGGATTCCACGGTGCTGATCATCAGGCACCGCGTCTCGTTTGATCTGATGATCCGCGCCTGTCAACTTGACGTGATACGGCTCTTCGGATCGAGTTACTGTTATAATAATATATATGTATTCAAAGGCGGCTCCAGCACCGGCGTGCTGCCCCCCCCCCCCCCCCCACACACACACATTGTTTGAGATTTCGTTTTCCTTGTGTACATTTTGTTTGTTTAATCTGTTTATACTCTCAGTTTATCCACACGTTACGATCAGGCACGTAGTTTCAATGCTGATTCGAATTGGAAAAATGTTTCATGTCGAAAAAATCTTAACCTACCCCTTACATGTATAAATGGTAAAGGTTTACTTGATATTTCATTACCACGATGAACATGATACTTTTCCCACGACAACTTTTCCCCCTTTTTTTTAATTTTTGTCATCTTGAAAATATACATTTAATTAATTATGAATAACTGAATATAGAACTATTTTGCTTTAATTTCTACGCCTACAATATGTGATACAGGAACTATAAATATTTTATGTAATCAAAGTTCTCATTGAATAGACCCCCCCCCCCCCCCAAAAAACATGTAAAAAGTATCAACTGTACTGTCTGTTTCCTTTCCCTGAATAACAAAATAAAATTAATATTGCTTTCTGTTTGTTATGAACAAAAGACCATCTACTTTCAAGGGTTAACTTAGGTTCACAATATTAAATTGAGGTATTCTTAACATTATATTAGACCAAGATAAAGTAATTGACTACAGTATTTACACATTGATTACCGTTATAAGTAAACAACAGTGAAATCTGTTCACTAACACTTGATTGTCTTTGAACAATTTTCCTGGGGAAATAATTTAAGACAGGCACTTTATCTTTGAAATAATCTAGATTAGTTCATAATGTAACCTTTATATGATAAAATGTTCTCAAGGTCTAAAAAATGTTTTGTTTTTTTTTTCCCTTGAAACACCCGCTTGCGTAGGTTGTCGTCACAAAGGTATCAATTACTTAGAGGAAGTAGTAAGGATCCGCAGGGAGGGGGGGGGGGTATCCGGACCCCACCCCAACACCCACCACTTGTATAAAATTCTTACAGTAAATATACAAAAAATATGAAGGGGGAAGGGTTAAGAAAACTTTGTAAAGTTTGTGTGATATGTAGGAAGGTAAAGTGACACCTCCCTTTCAAAATAGGTATTTCAGGTTGGGGTCATCCACGCAAGCCAGGGGTCCTGAGTCAACATGTTGCCGCTGGACCCCTGGCATATTTCATTCAATATTTGTGGGCTGATTGTAGCGACGTCTTTCGGAAAAATTACAAATCTTGATTGTTCTTCTTATCTCTCAACCAATCACATTAAGCCATTCTATGATAAACAACTTGTAACACGTGCATTTGAGGTGTCAACTGAATCCTTATCTAACTATTTATGAAAACTTTAATTTGATTGGTGCTTCTCAATGAGAGAAGCAAGCCCATGAATATTGAATGAAATATGCCAGGGGTCCAACGGCAACGTGTTGACTCAGGCAGGACCTCTGGCTTGCGAGGATGTGTTGGGGTTAGTTTTCTTTTTTTAAAAAGGTTTTCTCCTTTGGGTCGATCTTTTTTGTTTTGAGTTGGTATGGAACACCTCACTCCCTTTTCTGGGAAAAATCACAGGAAAATTCCTCAATTGCGCTGTTATAATTTTCCGCGAGTCGACATTGCTTTTCCGCGAAAAATCCTTCTTTACTGTGAAGTGCTAGTATTTTCTCTTCTTTTCCGCGAAATCCTCTGTGAACCAGGTAGTACCTTTTGCTCCTTGTCCACCACGGGGATGAATTAATGTGAAAGTTAAAACATCGTTAAAACATGCTGTCTGTTCAATAACCCGTAGATACTAATATATTCGTGTCGGAACAAGCTGCATTTTTTGAGAAAAAAATGATTTTAATAGCTGATAATTCGATGTTGGAATGTTTCCGAAACTGCTGAAAGAAAAGAATAAATGAAGGTTCGCATGCATTCCTTTTTTCAAGAATGGGCTCTGCCTCTGGACAGCGCAAATAAATTATTATAATATAGACACAGTTAAACTTATGTAAATCAATCCACAGAAAAGCAATGTCAAGCACTTGCGGAGAAGTAAACTGTGGGTTTTTTTTTTTTTTTTTTTTTTTTTTTTTTTTTTTTTTTTTTAAATATAATGCAGATAAGCAGGAAGACCAAAATCTTGCGAGCCATACTGACATAGTATTACACAAAAAATCATTTTCTTGAACACCTGCAATCAAAATCCAACAAAAAGTCTTACGGTCTTTAAGTCTTTTTTGCAAAAGCTTGGCAATTACGGTTCGTCAAGTTAACAAACAAAGCCAATTAATAACATTGCTTGTGTCAATGCGAGGCGCGGAAAGTGAGAAATCCGCTAAGAATGTACTGTACATATACACCCCTTTTTATGATTCAAAAAGTTTCAAAGCCAACCATACCAATTGATTTAAAGATTTGTCTTTAGTTATGAAAAATAATTTAGAAAGCATGATATGCTATCACATGTTTACCAATACATCGAAATGTACTTTTATGAAAATGAGATTTAATTAACGTACATAATAAAATAGACACGTAAGCTGGATTTATTTTAAAACATGACGTTAAATTCTTGTTCAAGACGTCGCATAAAGCAACGTCAAAATATCACAACGTTATCGTAAACTATGCTACCTTTACGTTTACATAAAACAAAAATAAAGCTTTGTACATGCATATATTGATAATTTCATGAAAATATATACTCTCTCTCAGAGTTTTGAGAAGTATTACAGTAAAACTTGTCTAATCCGGCGACCAGTGGTTCCAAAATTTTTGGCCGGATTAGGCAACATCCGGATTGGAGAAAATTGAACCGTTATAGCAAGTTAAAAATTACATAGATATAAACAAAGAGTGCATGGTAAATAAATACTTGATCAAGTGTGTCATTTGAAAAAAATCGTCTATTTCCGTTTGTTTTGAACTCTGTTTGTTCTTCAGAATTTTCATTTCTGTTTAAGTTTTTTATTCAGTATCGAAATATAATATCTCTTGATCATTTATCAAATTTGAAAATCGTTTAATGTTTTAAACAACTCCAAAACCTCATCGTAGCTGTAAATATTATTTTGTTAGGGACAGATTCCTAATTAATTTCTTTCTTTTAAAATTAATATGTTTGAATATTTAGACACTGTATTAGTTAATTTCAAATGTCATACATGTAATGAATATTGAACCAAAATCTTGTCGCTATGGTCGTTGTAAACTAGCGACACAAAGGGAAGTAATTCTAATTGCACGTCGTGCACGCAAAACGAAAGTAGAAAGGAGGTCATGAATAAGTCTCCAAGATTTTCTACAGACATGCTACATATAACCATCACTATCACTCATTCTTATGCGAGTTTCCCCGCCTTACTTGAGCCATTTTTTTATCATGTTTATTAAAATCTAAACTGTCGATACAGGATAGATCATTAACGGGACAATAATTACCCCACGCGAGACTTCTATAATGACCAGCGGGCACAGGTAAAAATAAGTGGCCGGATTAGAGGAGATAATTTGTACTAATTATGAGCAGTTAGTTCTTTAAATAGCGGCCGGTTTACAGAATAGGCAAGATCCGGATTGAACAACATTTATTAAACATAAATTATAAAGAAAATTCAAGGGACTAAAATATTTCGCCGGACTGAACAACATGCCGGAATGCACAACATCCGGATTCAACAAGTTTTACTGTGTTTAATTTTGACACGGGGCCGAATTTTGCACCAAACGCACCTTGTCCTTAGTTACAATGCGGAGAAAATTCTCCAGTGATGATGAGAAATTCTAAAATTGTGCTTAAAATGTTTTTTTTCGGTTTGTGTGCGGATAGAAAAATAGGTTTTCTCTTATTAAGGGTGGACGCTTAACAAAGAAAAAAAAAACTTTGATTGGCCTGAGGTCAACTGGAACATAAATGCATCAACTTCTAATTCTCAAATCAAAATGTAATTCATGAACTATTTAACTTTTCCAGCATCTTCTAGACTCTCACTGGCGTCTACGCAGGAATATAAAGAGACAAGACATTTTTATTACTTCCGGGGGCAACTAGATTCTGGAACGCAGTTTGAAAGAGAATTTAGTTCTAGAACGCAGTTCGCAATGCCAAATTTTAATATAGTCACGGGATCTGAAAGAAGATGGGTGAACAAGGCGGGTGAAGTGCCTATAGTGCGACAAACGTGAAGTGAAAAACAAAATCTCAATTATATCAAAATTTGTTTTGATATTTCATCTAACATTAAAGTATACTTTATGTTAAGTCTTTACAATTTACAAAAATCTCACAAAGACTGAAATTATTTGCCTACGAAATAGCATACACACACTAAAAGGACAAAAAGGATCATTTTCTTATACTTAAACAAAATTTTTTCTACATGAGTGGGCCTTCGCTTCATTTGTTTTGAAAGTTAATCCTAAAAATTCGCATAAAAATATATATTTTTTGGTTTACAAAAACATGGAGCAACGACCCACTATACCTTAAAAGTACACATTTATGACAAAACATTCGTATCTTTCCGAGAAATACTTGAAGTCCATTAAGTCAAGGGTCATATCACAAACATGATTTAAATGCCACTATTCATAAGGAACTGCGTAGTGGTTAGCTTGTTAGTCTCAAAGCAATATGATACTCCGGATTTTTATTGTTAGAGATTAGAATCTCACGAATACCATTGTATTTTTTTAATAAAAGAATAATTATTTCGAGATTTTTTTTTTTCTCAGAAAAGTTTTGTTGACCATAATTTCATCAATTTCAATAGTGAGAACTTTACTTTAAATATTTTATCCAATATGATTTTTTTTAATATCTGAAGCTATAGGCATTCTGCACGTCTTGTTCACCCATCTTCTTTGAGGGAAGGGGACTCGTTGTCACTTACCAATTCTATGAAAAAATTGTGATTGTACCATTTCCAGTTATCGAAATCACTCTTACGTTTTTTTTTTGCTTGTTATATAATACTAAGTGGATAAACATCGGGTTATAGACTTCACAATGTCCAATGTTCCAGGCTTTGAAATTTTAAGTGAAGGGTACTAATGGTCAGTTATCACTTCGTTGAAAAATGTTGATTATATATATATATATATATATATATATATATATATATATATATATATATATATATATATATATATATATATATATATATATATTTATTTATTTATTTATAGAAAGAGTGAGTGAGTGAGAGAGAGAGAGAGAGAGAGAGAGAGATTTTGTAACTACATGTACAAATATGCTTCATGTAAATAAAAAAAATCATGTTATTCCGATACTTATATTGGGAACACTTTTGCGCACAATTACCTTTTATAAATAAAAATTTCGGAATCTCTCTGGGGTAACGTATTAAATGTTTGTGCATGAATCTTTTCTTTAGCCTTTTTAGTGTATTTGCATTTTCGATATTTGCTCATCGTTGTTTTATCAATTCTCGCTTTTCACGTGGTTCTAGCTGTATTCTGAAGTAGTTAAAAGCTTTAGAAGTTTAAATAAGAAATTCAATACATTAGGTACCAAGTAATGTCAGAAAAATACTAGGTAATGTCAGAAAGCAGGACAAAAACATAAAGTTTGACATTAAAAATATAATTTCATGCCATGATAAGTCTTGTGATAATACACGTAGGTTGACTGTTAATTGACTTGATTATAGATACACGTGAATTGCTATTTGAAATGTTAGTTACTCAAATTTATTTTGTGTCCTTTAAAACAAATTTCAAATGGCTAACTCTGATTATATATATTACGCTGTTTTGAGAGAATAAGACAATGTAGGATTTACTGCTTGGTCGTAATTAATTAGCGATAATTAATTTGTTCAATTATGTAAATCGCACTTCACCAGAGTACAACCGATAGACCGGACGCAATTCATAGCGCTCCGGATTTTTTTGTTCACAACTGTTTATAAACTTCAAACTAAACATGTAACACTGTAAATTTTTAGTTGTTTTTAGTGCTTTATATATATATATATATATATATATATATATATATATATATATATATATATATATATATATATATATATATATATATATATAGAATGAAATTTTCAAAAAACCGAAAAAATAGATTTATGGTCGTGTACGAAAGCAAAAAAGTTTATTATGTACGGTAGATCACTTAATTTTTGCGACACCTTATTTTCGCAAAATTGTAATTTGGTATTTATAAGCGAGACAAAATTTCCACGAATTTCGGTCATTGCTCAATATAATCATTCATAATACTAATATACGCGAGATTGAAATTTTCGCTAGCAGACAGTATCGCGAAATTACGCGAAAATAAAAGTGATTTACAGTGATATCGATACATTGTGCTGGAAACTTTTTGATAACTGAATGAATATATAATATATAACAAAATTTACAAATAGTTGAACTGGAATGGGTAAATTTCAATTTTAAGAATCGTTCTAAAATAAAAAAAAAAAATCAGATAATACAGTATAAATATAAAACAGTAATACTACAAAAACTTGTCCAATTAAGAATTTTTTATGTCGCTTACAAATTTACCGTTGTAATATCTTAACTATAAATTCAAAGATCGATTCCAACTCTAAGACTTAATATATGATTTTGTAAATATTTACCGATATACATGTATATGCAGTATACGTTTTGTTATGAACACAGCGTAATGTTGAAAAAGGTATTCCACTGCAAATCTAAATCTCGCTTCATTCATTTACAAATTTCAAAATGAAATTTTCAGCCTTATAAGCGTTCTGAATAGATTATAATAAATGTAACAAAAAGTTTTTTTCCTATATAAAAAGAAATAAATCAAACCAAATGCACGGATTTTCTTTCATACGAAATCATACCATGTCGCTGAAAATCAATTAACTTCCGTAAATTTCACGCACTGAATGCAGATTTCAAAAAGAACTGAAACTCATCTGAAAATGACCATGGAACCTAATATTATAGATTCTAGTTGCAAGTCAGATCAGCTATTTCAAGCCATTACATTTTCGACATAACAAAATGAATTAATTAATTTAAACAATATTTTATTATGCATAATCAAAATGGGATTGGATAGCATGCACTGCCTATATAAGTCCTCTTAAAAATGAATTAAACAAAAAAGTTGTCTGTCTTAAAAACTAAACTTCTTTAACGGTAATTTTGTTGTAAAGGTGTAAAAAAAATATTATTTTGGGAGCAAAATACTTCATACTTTTGGTTAATATCCTAAAACAAACGTTAATTTTAATATTGCAGAGTATTTTAACTTTTATTGCTGGAAATTAACTTCCATAACGATTAATTTCCGTAATGATATTTGTCCCGAAAATTTTCTTTCTATCGGATTCATGCGAGACTTCATGAATCATACTTTAGCTTTCAATACTGAACACCAGAAAACGAAAACGAGGTCAAATTCAGCTTTATTTAAAACAATAATAAGACTTGATCAAGCATTAACTTCCGTAACATTACCCTAAAATATATATTGAAATTGTTGTAAAAAGTAAACGATACCAGATTTGTGGACAGTTCTTTTTATATATATACAGGATTCTCCATAAGCTGTTTTACTGTGTCGGCCCCGACACAGTAAAAATTTCCCAGACTCAGTAACAATTCAAATTTTATGCGTGCGACACAGTAAAAATTTTGCGACACAGTAAGATCTATGATAATCAAAAAATCAGAACATAAATTCTTTCTAACTGAAACTTTAATCAAACAAATCTACCGTCTTTCATTTTTTAAGACAGAACACTAAATTATCTCTTAATTAATTAGGGTACTTTGTCTTGCTTCACCATGCATAATCAATTATCTCCTAGACCCTCGCTGGACTTTATTCATGAAGGAACAAAGACAAATAATTTGTTTTCACACTTCCATGTAACCGTATAATTGCTAGTTGCATTTTTAAATATTAATTAAAAATTAAAAATATATTATAAATATATGTCCTTATACTTCAGAACCACATCTTTGAAATTATGGTGGCACTGTGAGTCAAACATCGTACGGTAATCTTTTCATTGATGTAAGTGTATTGTTGAGGAATTTAAAGGCACCCCGAAAAATAATTTACTATTTTCTTTTTTTTTTAAAATTCGTGAATTCAATCAACTGACAAAAATCACGGCAAATTTACTTTTAAAGTGGGGAAATAGATCGATTTTATCGACCAGAATTTCCTCTGCTCTTCAAAGCATGTGTAAAATAGGAAGTTAAATATACATTGTATATACAAAAATATGAAAAAAAAAAATATACACGTACAGCATGTAGACAGACAATTTAGAGCTAAAAATAATATAATCTTCTTTTAAATTTCTTTTCACTTCTTCAGAAAAACAAAAATTGTTAAAAATTCAAAAGTTCCGAAATTCAACGATCGCCTAGTCAATTTAAAATGGTCGCACATTTGGCGACCAAGGAAAATTTTTAAGCGCCAATCAAAAACTTTTGGCGCCATGGCTCCTAAATTAGTCGCCAATTAGAGCCAAATCAAGTTGTAATATTTTTTGAAAAAAAAATTGTAAAAATTGTATATCCAATTAAATCAATTATTCATAACTTATTCATTTTTTTCTCAACAAAATGAATAAATAAATAGGCAAATGAAAAAGCATGTAATTTTTGTGGAGTATAGTATGGTTTGAAACTTTTTAAAGTTTTATATTTTCGGGGAAGTGTAGGTTCTTTTTTTCTTTAATGTTAAGGCTCTTGGTGTTGTTAGGCTGATTTGTTTGTCTGTTGCTTTTTCTTACGGCCCCAGTCACACTGTCACGGTAGTAAGCACAGAGTGCAACAGTTCAGACGATTTTAAAGACCTTATGGAATCGTGATACTCATACGGTTTTCTTGAGCGAAAAATAATATACAGGTTTCTTTTAAGATTGCATAATGTTTTATGAAGGTTTCAATCGGTTGTCTCAGCACGGACACCATCGCGGAAAAAACACGATACCCCCTGTTGAAATCGTACAATGCAACGGTCACAGCAAAGACGACCAAGGCATTGATATGGTCACCTATAATTTTTCACGGCAAACCTATGGACATGCGAAGAATGATGAAGACTTTCCTCAGATCACGCTACGTCTTGCAAGTCATTGATCGAAACGTTGAAAGAAAGGAAATATTGTTTCAATTTATTTTCCCAAAGGGTGCTTGGGGACGCCTCTTCCTCCTCCTCCTCCCCCCCCCCCACCAACCCCCAACCCCGCCCCGCTTTTCGAAGGGTTCTTTTTCTGTAAAAAAAAAAATCTGTAACTAATGTACAAAGTATAACAATTGAAAAATCTAAAGTAAACCCTAAACCTAACCTTTCTTTCAAAACAATCACACTCACTGTTTTTTTTTTTTTTTATTATCAGTGAGTGATTTTTTATAAGAGGTTATTAGATTAAGGTTATATGTTAGAATTTTGAATTGTATACTTTGTATTTGTAGCATAGAAAAATATATATTTATTTTTAAAAAGTTCAAAGAACCCAGGCTTTGGGGTACAGAGTGCGTATGAATGGGGGAGGGGGTTCCTATTCACAAGGACCAATAAAAAACCTACATGTACCTATCATTTAAATAAAAAAAAATCTTTATTCTCTTATTTGACGGGTGTATGCAATTCTTTGTTTTCGTGTAATCGATTAATGAAATTTAAAACGCCAAATTAAACAGGGAGTGCAATATACATTATTCATACCCAAGGCAAATACGAAAGTATGCTGCATATGAGGCTTTGATTTTTAAAAACAATTTCAAATGAATTATAATAAGTGCTACATGCTTGAGGTTTGATGACGTCACAGAATGCTATGATTCAATTGTCGAAGAAAAACAATGAATCAAAATGGGACAATATATGCCGAACACACGCACATACAAATGGCATTAAAATCGTTTCAATTCTACTCTGTCCTATATTGGAAACAGAATGTACTTCGTCTAACTTATGTATGTAGGTAAGACACGTAATTTGTACACAAGCGTGGTATATTTTATCTAAGGAATAACTGTCTAGTTTCTTTTTTTTTTCTTTTTTCTTTTTTTTTTTTTGTTTTATGATGTGATCAATCAAATTGTTCTTGTGATAAATTTGCATAAACACCGAAGGCGAATTGTTTGATCATTATCATAAAACAAAACACCAGACAGTTATTCCTTATATTTACATTTTTATCTGATCCATGATTCAATTAAAAAAAAATCAATAATAAGAAATCTCAGCATCAGCATCAGCTGTATTACTAAGCAACACGCAGCGAAAAAGCATGCAGTTCTGTCACGTGCTGAGCAAATCGATTTATGGGGTTATAAAGCCATTACCTTTTTGTAGTTTTATCTCAGAGAAAGACATTGGAAAATGTAAATATTTTATACAGAGGTACAACCAGTGGTTCATGTTTATACGTTATACACAATATTTATGTAATATCCCAGATAGCATGACTACGTTGGCCCTACGTTGGCTAATGGTTCGATCGTTGGCCGATGGTTGGCGTTGGGTGTACAACGTTGGCCCGACGTTGGGCCAATGTCAACATAATACTATTTTACTCAGAAGCCGAGGTTGGTTGGGGACACAACGTTGGTCCAACGTTGGGCCACTGTTGTTAGCTTGTCACCACTAAGTTGACGGAGTTTGTTGGGAGTACAACGTTGACCCAACGTTGGGCCAACATTGTGAATTACGTCCCTATTTTGATACATTTTGTTGGGTAGACAACGTTGAGCCAACGTTGGGGTGAAGTCAGAATTCAGGGAACAGGGTGAAGTGTTCTTTATATAATCGGACAAAGAGAGAGAGAGAGAGAGTGAAAGTAAAAGATAAAAAAATAGTTAATTATATGTATTTAATGTTACACATACCGTGTGTTCTTAATGAACATGCATGGTGATGTATCAAGATATTTAACGTAAAATATGTTTAAATCTTTAAACATAGTAATAAATTAAATGTTTTTGAGAATCACATAAAAATTTATTCAATTATGCATAAATCTAAATTAACTTAATTGCATGTCAAAAAAAAATAAAATGAAAATATAAGACGAAAACACTATATATAAAGACTCCCATTACATAATTTTTCTAAAGTGTTGGATTTAGGGAGCATATTCCAAGATAAGAGCACATTTTCTGACCAAGCAATTAGGACAGGGGTTTTCACAGCGTGAGACTGGCCAATTTCTATGGTAATTGTGATATCTGATAGGACGGGATGGTCAAATCTGCATCTTTTTAGCACGTCCAACATTTTAATCACGGAGGTTTCCTACAGAAGAACGTTGAAGGTGTTATGTAAAAAAGAAAGCTTAAATTTGAAATGTGTGTTCTTTGTGTGAATTTTTAAAGCTGTCTGAAGACATTTCACATATACAGAAATGTAAGTATCATTTACCTCAAATTATTTCAGATTTTGATGCACCAAATGCAAAGTTTGTTTATCTAAACATGCTAAATGCAATCTTTATCTTTTTTCTAAGCTTGCTTAAGTTTTATGTAACTATGTTGCTAATCACTGTGCCCTTTCTGCATGATGTATAAATCATAATATAAAACGTATCATTGTTACCATTAAAATCTAATTTGTACACGGTTAACAGCTCTTGAGCTTAATTTTTGAAAAATGGTAAATTAAGTGCATCAACCGTGACTGTAACAAAAGAAAATATATAGTCACGTCCACATTCCAACTACATTTGGATTCATAAATTTTGCTTTTTTGAATATATATCTTTGAAAGTTTGGCTGGGTCAGTTTCATAATCATTTAGACATCTATAAAATTCTGTCATATATTTTCTACCAAATGTTAAAAAAAGAAATCAAGAAGTTATTACTTGGTGCTTTAATGGAAAGCAAATCTCTTCTTTATAGATTAAAATTCTCATTCTATTTAATTGGTGGAAATAACTTGGCGAATAAAGAGGAGGGCATTTGCTGCCAATGTTCTCTAACAAAATTGCAAGGAATTCCATTGAATGGGCAAATTAGGAAAACCAGCTTTTTCAAAGATGATGGGGATTTAAAAAAGTAAGTAATAAAAATACGTGCTCAGTTTTCCCCCAGAAAAATGCTACAGTCGTACATTGCTACTAAATGTAGAAAAATATAATAATATTACTAATTTAAAAAAGAATACAAAATAATTAAAATATCCATTGTATTAATAGTTTCTAATGCAAGGAATGAATTACTATGAACTTGTATAAAGTATGACTTTACTTTTAGTTTTCAGCATTTCTCTTCATTTTGAGATTTGCTAAATGGATTTAACATTTATTTATTTAAAAGGAGCTGTTCGAACTAACTGCTTGTGTGCCAAATAAATTCCTAAGGAAATTAGCAATTCCACTGCATGTGATCATGAAGGAAGAATGAGAACAGACAGGGAAAAAAAAGAAGGAAATGCGTTCAAAAATGAAACAGAGGACAGTGATTGGTTATTAACCTGTTAACGAGTGAATTTGCGAAAAAAAGTGTATATATAACATTAAGTGGAAAAGTTTGGAAATTAATTCTAGATACATATTTTAATCTTAAAAAAGGGCAAAATTATTTATTGTTTTAATTATATTCAAAATAAATTTGTTATCTTATACTTTCATTTGCTTAATTCCCTTGTGTAGAAACAATTAATTCCATCACTAATAATTTATTTTGTTCTGATTAAATATAAGAAGTTGAACAAACCTGATATTATTTTTTATTTATTTTAGCTAACTTGTATTTTCAAGCATAGGATTGGAGGCAGATTTTTTTTCTGTTTGTAGAGACGATCGGATTAGTTCATTTGCAGACTTGTAACAATTTAATATGTTTATGACTTACACATTAGGCCAATGTTGGTCCAATATATCGGGCCAACATTGGACCGATGAGCAAACTGACATTGGGCCAATGTCATTTGCCAACGTTGGCCCAATGTAATTAATGACGTTGGCCCAACATTGACCCAATGTCGCATTCATTGGGCCAATGTTGGCTCAATGTTGGACCAATATCTGTAGAATCACACTTTACATTGGGCCAACGTTGGCCCAACATATCGGGCCAATATTGGGCCGATGAGCAAACTTACATTGGGCCAATGTCATTTGCCAACATTGGTCCAATGTAACCGATGACGTTGGCCCAATGTTAGCTTGCTATCTGGGATACTGGTAATTGATTTGCGACAACGAATTTTAAAATAATTGCATATATATATTCCCCGGTTAGACGTTTAGCAAATTTAAACAGTATATGTATTGAAGACTCAGATATCAAAATAACTCTTTTATTTGACAAATAGATGTATTCACAAACTATATATAGAATTTCATTCAAATCAAAGCACTGGTATTCACTTACAATGTATTTATAAAAATAATCACATAAAAACAAGTTCTTTTGCAATCAATTCAAATTATATCTCGCTACCAAAGCACTGCTTCTGCTTCAGAGCTTTAGTAAGCCTTGAGGTACTCTCTTTGCGCTTTAGCAGCACGCGTAAGCCTGTTACCACCAAATAATTCATTTACTTCTTTCAGGACATGGAAAATCTCCTCAGGATCAAAGGAAAATGTTGTGGTTTAGATCTTCCTGATCAAGGACAACATTTTATGCTCTGAGATATCTAAGTCTCATTATACTGTGCAAGCAGATACAGTCCAGCACAACTGAAGCGACAGCGTAAGGTTGTTCTCGCATTGTTCTAAGTAGACACTGGAACATGATTGCGAGATTTCCAAGGGCGTTTTCAACTACATGATCATTGAATTCGACGAGCCCTTGACACGCGGTAGTTGTACATTCTCTTTTCATCTGTCAGATGACGCTTCGAAAATGGTTTCATGAGCCAAGTCTTTGAGGCAAGGCATAATCTGCAATTATAAAATAAGGTATGTTCTTGCTATTTGGGAGAGAATCTGGTACTGGGAATCTTATAGCATTGTTTTTAATTGCCTCTTTGAAATCAGAGTTGTTAAAATCATGAGCAACACCCGATGAACCATTAACCCAGGAGGAATAGCCTTTCTATGCCATTATATCATTTTTCTAATTTGATCCTCTATTCTGAAAGGGATCTCCTGGAACATCGCAGCCTCCATTCTTAAAAAGTTCTTATTTTCTTGTGTATATGTAGTACCTTAGGATACCTCGAACCTTCAACCATGATCTGACCCAAAAATTTCTCTCCGTCTCTTCTTTTTCCTCTGGTTTAGAAAAACGTGCCACAACGATGTTGTTCTGTGCTTCCTGCCTGTTCAACTGCAGTAGCAGATTGAGAAATCGAAATCTTTGCTGATGGTTAAGTATCAAATACATACAAAACTGCTCTTGGACAGAGTTTGGAAATTTTGCAAGATTTGGAGAAACACGAATTATTCAGTTCCAGAAAAACCGTAAAATATCGTACCCAACCCGATTGGTATCGTAAAAAACATAGCAGCTATCCGTCAGAGACCGTTCTGCAGCCTTTGGAAATATTGGTATATCGTCAGTATTCGTATTACGTCCTTGACGTTATGCTTCAACCGAGACACAACGTGCTTGGGTTACGGTTTATAACGGATCGTCTTTACAGCCGTACATTTACCCTACCACGGTCGTCATTCTCCTCTTCTATTTGTTACGAATGTCCCCGAAACTCCAAGGAAGTCTATACGATGGTTAACCGGTGATATTAGGATTAAAGTGCGGTCAGACTACGATATGCCAGACAGAAAGTAGCATCCCGATATTCTACGACTGTTTTGAACATTTCATAGCGATTTACGGATCATTTGGGATTGTTCCGATTTATAAGGTTTTATTATGACTGCGGACATCCAAGTTTATACACGGATCTCCAAATCGTTACTTACCGTGATCTAAATCGTTAAAAAAAATTCATTCACCTAAGGGGTCGACATATACCAAAGATTATCATATAGTATATGCCTTGGGAAAAAGCAAACACATTTTTGTTCATGTACCAAGTCATTTTTTTTTTACATTTTGCACTTTTTATGTTCCTCAAACGAAGTTTGGTAACATGTTTTAACTCTGTTTCTTACTTTTTATGTCACTCCAAACGAAGTTAGGTCGACATATTGCAATTTTTACCCAGTAATGTTTTACGAGCATCTCGTAGATGCCTTAATCAATCTGGATGAAACCGAAATAATGATCACCACTTCTAGATGTGCAAGCATAAAAATTTCAAAATGATCACTGTTGCCATGAAAACGGGCAAAAGCAAAATGTTGATTTCTTTTCCTCAGTAATTTTTCAGTAAAACTCTTAAAAAAAAAAAAAAAAAAAAAAACTGTTTCTTGTGTGCTGTCAACGCGATCTTGCAACAACAACAGCAAGAAAAAAAAAAAGAGGTTAGACAAAAAAGAGAATAATTTAAGAAAACCTCTTTACCAACATTGGCATAGATGCAGACAAAGATTGACGATTCTCTGTTTTCTCAGAAATTGATCAGTCAATCTTTTCTTTAAATGGTTGCTTCTTGTGTCCGGTCAAAATGTTTTCTACAAAAAAGTTTGAAAAGTGTGGTCGGAAAAACGAACAATTTAGGAAAAGTTGTTCAAATCATGACCCCCCCCCCCCCCAAGGAGAAAAGAGGGGCAATAACAGTGGATCATATTTATACAAGGGAATATAAAGGATATATTAATAAAAATTTTCATCTTAGAACAGCAAAGGCATTATGTGTCATATTTATTATAAAGCATCCTTAGAAAGTTTAGATTCAAGTCTGTTCAAATCATACCCCCCCCCCCCCCCCCACCCCTCCAACCACTGTTATATTAAAACTTTTCAATACTAAACTGATTTCTGCTTTTTCCTAGCCAAAGTGCTCAGGTGAGCGATGTGGCCCTTGTCCTCGAAATTGATTATTGATGTAGTTACTTTAACCTCTGAACGTAAATTAGCATATCGTCGCTCATTATTCACTTTTTGCTCTATGACCGAATGCAATTTATTCATTTTGGTCATAAATAGTTACGATTTTCGGACTTTGAAATTAAGCTTCATTTTTTAATTATGAAAGGTAATGTCAGAAAATAGGGATAAAGGCATGCGATTTGACATTAGCAAATATCAAGTGATTTAACAAATCCATGGAACTTTCATATAGTTATAATGGATTTTTATTCGTCTAATTTATTAACCTAGTTGTTATGTTTTGTTAATGTAAATGTGAATTACATCACTTTTATTTCGATAGTGTCAAACAAGAAATAAACTACGGTGTACAAAAACTTTAATAATGGGCTAAAAATGCACGATTGTTTTTATTCCAAATTTTGTTTTATTTTGGTAAAATATTTTTAAAAATTACGTAGAAAAATTAAACAAGAGTAAAATAAAACACTACCTAATTGATATAATATATCCTTCATACATGTATGATTTTACGGTCTGCAACAATATGTACTAATAGACGACAATAAGTGCAGCGAGGGTAGGTACACATTGTCGCCGGTAAACATTTGCACAAGACGGTGATATGTACTGTCATGATCATGTTGCAATAGTTTTACAAGATACGGCTGTCTGATTTGCACACTAGTGAAATTTTAAAAAAAAATTAGCAACCCCTCACGTTTAACTTTTGGCTACGGTATGTGCAGTGAGGGTAAGCACATAATATTAATGTCGCAACTGACAATATGTATTTGTATTTTCAGAAGGCGAGTGTACGTGTCGATGCCAATATGTGAGTGAGGAAAGATGCATATATTGCTTCCTACGACAATATATACAAATTGATAATATGTACCGTCACAGGGTATGATCTCAGATGTGTTACACAAACCATCTGCATTAAAACCTTTTCATTCAAAAATGTGAAAGACCCTGATATTGCTCCACTAACTGAAGCACATGTAGGTTATGAAACGTATATTGAAATAGATGGTTTTATGTATTATCTCATGTGTAAAAAAATCTTTCATTAAGGCGACCATAATTTGATTTTTAGTTTTACGGATCCGCCGACTCTAAAAATTTGCATTTTGAAAAAAAAAATCCGGAATTTTTCAAGCCGCTCGTGTCAAACCCGTGTTTTATAATAGCAAATCATTCAGATACACGTGTGCAGAATGGTGGACATTGTTGGTTGAAAATCCTTGAAAATATATTCCTTGATCTGGAATATATAGTTACACATAAAAAAAATTGTATTTATAAAATGTTTCCTGTTCATGGTAAATGGCATCAGTTATTAAAAAAACAAAGAAGATTGAAATGGGGTAACTTTACACAATATAGAAAATACTCTGGAAATTGATAAGGATTAAATAATGACAATATCTTAGATAATTCAGAAGCCACCTCACGACTTTTTTTAATGAATATAAGAAAAAAATCGTTATATATGCAGAAATATGTTTGAATAACTTTTAAGAAATGTGAAAATAACGAACAGTGACCAGTTAATTTAAACATAATATGAGCAGAGCCTTCATGGAGGTGGGATCAGGTGCCATAAAGGAGGTAGCATTCTTGTCGACCTATCATGATCGGAAAAATCCGTAAACAATCAGTGTGAGAAATGATTGCCTAACAATTTGTATAAAGGATGTAAGTCGCTATTTGACCTAACGACAGATTTTATCAATTATACAAAGAAGCTTAAGGTCATTGTACATCTACATGTATCGATCAAAGAATGCACGAAATACTGACCACAAACGAGATTGTTGATACCCTCAACTTTTTGGGCAATAACCTGACTCGCTAATGTAGAACATGCTATCGAACCAAAGAATTTATTATTAATTATTTTTGTTTGAAAATAATATTACTTGTATCACTCAGTTTCTCTAAAAGTGAAAGAAACATCCGTAAACGATCAGAGCAAAGATTAATGACCTAACAATTTTTGTAAAAGACTTTAATCTGTATTCGACCTAACGACAGATTGTACTTATTTTACAAACAAGGTCATTGTATCGAGCATACAATGCACGAAATTCTGAATTTAAACGAGATTGTTCAAATCCTTGTATCATACCTTTTTTTGGTCAGTAACCTGCCTTAACGTATAGAACATATATACTATCGAATCAATTAACTGATTCAGTTTTTGAAATATATTATTATCAATACCACTCAGTTTGTTTATTTTTCTGAATGAAAGTGAAAGAAACAAAGAGTTTAAGGATCCATTTTAGTAATCAATTTACTGATTAAACCTTTAAAAACATCATTAGCACCACTAAGTTCTCCTGTAAGTAAACGAAATGAAGAAAAATCGGATTATGTTCAGTTCCTTGAATTCCCTGATGCATGAACGCCTACGTCAATGTTAAGGATGTTAAGAAAGTATCGATGAATTTTAAGGAAGCTCAACTTTGCGCACTAAAGAGTTCTATGTCAATATTAGTTTTTATGCAATTGACGTAAAATGTAATAAATGATTATCTATACAGTTAACGAAACAATTCAAAAATAGATGTAATTATTCAAAACAGTATCTTAGACCAAAATAAAGTAATTTGAAACATTATTTCCATGTATTTTCCCAATATAAATAATCAATAGCGATCTGACAAGCAATAATAAAGGTAATTTACTACTAAATTCTGGAATTTGCCAGTGCTCGACCTTACAACATCAAATATTGGGAGGGGGGGTGGGGGGGGGGGGCAACCAGCATCTAAAGGAAAATTTGCTATAGCAAAATAATATACTCAGAAAAAAGTGCGGGGGAGCAACCCCCGCGTTCTACCTATGTTTAGAGTTTCAATATCGCATAATTCGCGTAAAACTTGATTAATAAGGTCATGCGCCAAGACATAGAAAAATATAATGGCGAGGAGGCGACCTAATTCAAGTGATGCTTCATTTGTCGGTGATAGGGTCGTTTCAATGGAGATAGTATCGTATAATTGATGCAGAAGATGGACATGTAGGAGAATCATTCCTTTACCGAGTTCTCGCGTCTCAGAAGGAAAGTTGTAAAAGGTACGCTGTAGTCAATTCCCAATTTTCGATATAAACTCCGTTATGACCAAACTAACCCCCCCCCCCCTCCCACATGTTACAATATAAATGTAGGCTTAGAGTCAGAGGAGTCTCAGATAAAGGGTTGGAATGCACAACATAAGAATCAACTCCTTACTCCGCAACTCAAGAACGAAACGCTCTAACCAATGCGCCATACAAGCGATACTTCGGAAAGGGATCCATCATTATTCGTGATTGTCGTTATTTGCCGTCAAAAACGTAATGATGCAGTTTACACATTCAGCAGAAAAGTTTCGCTGACCAACGTACGAGTACATGCATGTGTACAATACAAGTTTGAATTGCATTTTAATTCCACTTTATTTTTCAAACTGAGACTTTTTATTGGAATAATTTGACTGTCTATCTATCATCTCTCTCTCTCTCTCTCTCTCTCTCTCTTTCTCATCATTTTCAACATCAAATACTGCATTTTTGTTTCATGTGAAAAAGTCAAGGAAATCATGGTTTAACAATGATTAATTGTTACATAAATGCTGATGTCATAAATTGAATATTTGTTTTAAATAGGCTTAACTTATCAACATATTGCTGCATTGTAGAGCTATTTTTCTTTCGCCAGTATTCATTCAAAAGTTGATGAAGGAAATATTCCAAGAGAATGGAAGTTTTTTATGATGTTTATCAGACAGTTAGTAACAAGGTTAAATGACAGGGATGGGCAATATGCGATAAATGACACGGTACACCAGAAAGCCGGCAATCGGATTTTGGAACGCAGTTCGCAGTTCGCAATTCGCAATTCAAAAGTGAACTGCATTCCAGAACGCAGTTCGCAATTCAAAATTTAAACATAAGTCATGGAGTCTGAAATTTTGAGGGTAGGCTACTAGTGGTCAGTTACCACTTCTGTGAAAAAATGGTGATGGTACCATCTCTAGTTTCCGAGATATAGAACTCCAGTTTTTAGGCCTACTATATAATACTATATGAATAAACATCGGGCTCGGGGACATCGAAGTCCCCTGTCCCGGGGTCTGAAATTTTGAGGGTAGGCTACTAGTGGTCAGTTACCACTTCTATGAAAAAATGATGATGGTACCATCTCTAGTTTCCGAGATATAGAACTCCAGTTTTTAGGCCTACTATATAATACTATATGAATAAACATCGGGCTCGGGGACATCGAAGTCCCCTGTCCCGGGGTCTGAAATTTTGAGGGTAGGCTACTAGTGGTCAGTTACCACTTCTATGAGAAAATGGTGATGGTACCGTCTCTAGTTCCCGAGATATAGAACTCCAGTTTTTAGGCCTACTATATAATACTATATGAATAAACATCGGGCTCGGGGACATCGAAGTCCCCTGTCCCGGGGTCTGAAATTTTGAGGGTAGGCTACTAGTGGTCAGTTACCACTTCTATGAAAAAATGGTGATGGTACCATCTCTAGTTTCCGAGATATAGAACTCCAGTTTTTAGGCCTACTATATAATACTATATGAATAAACATCGGGCTCGGGGACATCGAAGTCCCCTGTCCCGGGGTCTGAAATTTTGAGGGTAGGCTACTAGTGGTCAGTTACCACTTCTATGAAAAAATGGTGATGGTACCATCTCTAGTTTCCGAGAAATAGAACTCCAGTTTTTAGGCCTACTATATAATACTATATGAATAAACATCGGGCTCGGGGACATCGAAGTCCCCTGTCCCGGGGGTGATATTACCTAATCGAATAAGTGATATCACCTATTCAATTGGTGATACCAGTATCACCTATTCGAATAAGTGATATCACCTACTCAGCTTCTGAATTGGTGATATCACCTATTCGAATAGGTCATATCACCTTATCATATTGAAATGGTGATATCACTTAATCGAAAAGGTGATATCATCTATTCAAATTATTCATGAAATAAAACTCCTCTCAAGACTAGAGACTCTGAAAGCCTCGTTTACTTTCACTTTAGTTTTTAATTTGTTAATGTTATCGAAAAATCTCGTGAGTCAGGTGACAAGATTTATACAATTCATTCTTTTTGAACACGAATAATCATAACTGAGAGAACTCAGAAACTATCAATAAATTTTGCAAAACTAATCTGCGAGTGCAATTTATATATCTTTACAGGGATCGATAACATAAAGTCTTTAAAATGTTTTGGATTAACTGAGCAGCCCAAATTTTCTTGGGGCCAATGGAAAACTAGATAGTCTTGAGGAAGGGAGCATTCATTATTTTATAATGTAAGAATTGCAATTAGGTGATATCACCTATTCCAATTTGTGATATCACTCATCTAATTGAATAGGTGATATCACCTATTCGAATAGGTTATATCAATTATTCGAATAGGTGATATCACCTATTCATCTCGAAAAGGTGATATCACCTATTCGAATAAGTGATATCACTTCAATTCAAGGGTGCCTCTTTCAAAATTGTGAAGTTTGAGACCGCCCCCCCCCCCCCCCCCGGGCGAGGGGTACTGCGGGAGGGGGTTCTATTGATTTGATTTTATAGTGATTTTATAGTGAAAATGCATTATTTCTGTGAAAATCTTCTTTGCTCCAGTGTATTAAGCAAACAAACCAAGTATATAGTTATGATGAGCATGGACGCCTTTTCCAAAATTGTGAATGTCATGGCCCCTTGTTCAGGGGTTCTGGGGCCCGTTTTACAAAAGACCAAAATTTAACTATGCTTATTACTCTCTATCTTACAAATGTTAAAAAATGGTTTTAATCGTTTTAAAACGAATTTAACAGGATAATTTTAAGCTAGGAATTTCAAACAGAATTATCAATTCTGTAAAATTTTACAATCAACTTAAACCTTTGATCTAAGGCGTATTTTTTTTTTTTTTTAGGTCACCTGAGTCACTCAGGTGACCTATTGCTATCTCTTTTCATCCGTTGTCGTGCGTCGTCCGTCGTCCTTCGGTCGTAAACTTTTGAACATTTTCAGCTTCTTCTCTGGAACCAGCAAACCAATTTCAACCAATTTTGGCATATAGCATCTATGGGTGAAGGGGAACAAAAATTGTGAAATTCGTGGCCCCTGCCCCCCTGGGGCCTGAGGGGTGGGGCCAAAACCATCAAAATTAATGCAATCTTTAAAAATCTTCTTCTTTACTCCTGGACATCAAGCAGTCAAACTGTTGGCATGATTATAATAAGCACTGAGCCCTCCACCAAAATTGTGAAATTCATGGCCCCAGGGTTAGGGGTTCTGGTGCTAGGGCGGGGCTATATAGATCATATAGTGAAAGTGCATTATTTCTTTGAAAATCTTCTTCTCTACTCCTGGGTATTATGGAAACAAATTGAATACATAGTTATGAGAAGCAAGGATGACTCTACCAAAATTGTGAAATTCATGGCCCCAGGGTCAGGGTTCTGGTGCTAGGGCGGGGCTATATAGATCATATAGTAAAAGTGCATTATTTCATTGAAAATCTTCTTCTCTACTCCTGGGTATTATTGAAACAAATTGAATAAATAGTTATGATAAGCAACAGTGACTCTACAAAAATTGTGAAATTCAAAGTCCCAGGGTCAGGGGTTCTGGTGCTAGGGCGGGGCTATATAGATCATATACTGAAAGTGCATTATTTCTTTGAAAATCTTCTTCTCTACTCCTGGGTATTATTTAAACAAATTGAATACATAGTTATGATAAGCAAGAGTGACTCTACAAAAATTGTGAAATTCATAGTCCCAGGGTCAGGGGTTCTGGTGCTAGGGCGGGGCTATATAGATCATACAGTGAAAGTACATTATTTCTTTGAAAATCTTCTTCTCTGCTCCTGGTTATTATTTAAACAAATGCATAGTTATGATAAGCAAGGATGCCTCTTCCAAAATTGTGAATTTCATGATCCCTGGATCAGAGATTCTGATTTTAGGGCGGGGCTCTATTAATTATAGAGTGAAAATGCATTAATGCTTTAAAAATCTTCTCTGCACCTGGGCATATCAGAGGCAAAAAGAGTAAAAGTTTTAATAAGGAAGGGTATTTTTACCAGATTTTTGATCATCAGGACCATTTGGTCAAGTGTTCTGGTCCAGGCCAGGGCTCTATTAATTTGTATTCTACTGAGAGGAGTTATTCCCCTTTGCCATTTACTTGTGATAATTAATCACTGTAAATAATGTACTTGAAAGGTTAATAGAATAGGAGAATTATGCAAGAATTTTTATTGTATAATACAAAAAGTACTTCCATAGTTTTAATGATCAGGTAGACCTGTAAATAATAGATAAATAAAAATGAGACAAAAATAACTTCTCTTATTAAATGTTCATCAAAGACCAAGGGAGGCCAATGTAAGAGATTTCAACAAGGAATTAAAAGAGTACAGAAGCACTGATAGTTTGTTTACATACTGTCTGGTGAGAGTGATAAATGGGGAACAGATTAGAACCTAATTTATGAACTGTTAATGAATACTAGACTAATAATATTGTTGATCCTGATCACCCTATTTTTCTTGCTTTTGGGGAACAAAGCTTCACCTTTCAGTTCATTTTATACTCTATGGATCCTCTAAATTGTTGTCAGTATTATACTCAGGTGACCGTTAAGGCCCTTGGGCCTCTTTTTTTTCTTTTTTTTTCTTTTGTTTTTTTTTTTTTTTGTAAAACGTGCCCAAGGTCTACGAGAGGGGCTCTATTTTTTATATTGTTTAAATGCATCAATTCTTTGAAAATCTTCTCTATCCCTGGGAATTTAGCAGACAAACTAACTACATGGTTATGATAAGTAATTTGCCTTTTCCAAAATTGTGGAATATATAGCCCCACTAAGGGGTTCTGTGGAAAGGGGGGACTGTTGATAATAGAGTGAAAGTGCATGAATTCTTTGAAAATCTTCTCTGCTACTGAGTGCTTAGCAGATGAACTAAATACATGGTTATGATGAGCAAGGATGCTACTTTCAAAATTGTGAAAATTGTCACCCAGGATTAGATTGATTGATTGTATATTGTTTTACGTCCCATTCGAGAATTTTTCACTCATATAGAGACGTCACCATATACCGGTGAAGGGCTTCAAATTTTGACCTTTACTCGGCACTCAGGGCCATTGAGCAGTGAGGGATCTTTATCGTGCCAACGCCTGCCGTGACACGGGGCCTCGGTTTTTAAGGTCTCATCCGAAAGACCCGCAACTTTCACTCCAAAGTGCCGAGCGCATGGCGAAGGAACAGTTGCTACCTATTTTTTATCGACTTAGGTCTGTCGCGGCCGAGATTCGAACTCACGACCTCCCGATCACGGAGCGAGCGCTCTACCGACTGAGCTACCGTGAACGGTCACCCAGGATTAGAGTGTTAAGGTCGGGGCATGTCTGTGGAATACATGTATACTATGAAAATGAAATATAGTGATAATGCAATATTTCTTTGAAAATCTTCTTCCCTGTCCCTGGAAAGTTAGCAGACAAACGAACTGCAAGATAAGGATTCTCAAGGATGCCTCTTCAGAAAATTGAAATTAATAACCCCTGGGTCAGGGGTGTGTTTGTTTGTTTATTGTTTAACGTCCATCTCGAGAATTTTTCATTCATATGGAGACGCCACCACTTGACGGTGGAGAGCTGCAAATTTTGACCTATACTCGGCACTCAGGACCATTGAGCAGTGAGGGATCTTTTTTTCGACCAGCACCTACTGCGACACGGGACCTCGGTTTATACGGTCTCATCCGAAGAACCGGTCTCCACGTCTCACAGTGGGATTCGAACCCGCGACGTAAGGATCAACTCCTTACTCTGCAACTTTATTGCGAACGCTCTAACCACTTCGCCACGTGGGTCAGGGGTTTGGCTCTGTTGACTGTATGCTAAAAATGCAGTATTTCTTTGAAAATTTTCCCCTCTGCCCATGGGTATTTAGTAAACAAACTAAATGCATGGCTATGATAAGCAAGGGCGTCTCTTCCAAAATTGTAAATTTTATAGCCTCTGGGTTAAAGGCTTTGGTGTAAGGATGGAGCTATGTTGAATCTGTGGTGAAAATGCATTATTTCTTTGAAACCATTCATCTCTGCGCCTGGACATTTAGGAGGGAAAAAGAATATATATAAAACTGAAATAAATAAGATTATTCTTACAAGGTTTTTGAAATTCTGCACCATTTGGTCAATTTATCATTTTGTATTCTACTGACAGAAGTTATTCCACTTTGTTATTCACCTATGATAGTTAAACACTGTAAATGTAATTGAAGGGTCAACAGAATAACAGAATTTTACAATTTTGACAAGAAGTATTTTCTTAAATAATGTCAGGTAGACATTCAAATAATAGCTGAATAAAACAGAGGCCAATGTGAGAGAGAATGAGATAGGTTTACTAACAGTGCTCAAGAACTATCGTGTTTAGTCTGCATGAGAATAGTGACAAACTGGGCAAGTACAGGCAAGTAAATAAATCAATTTTTATATTTGCTCTTGAACAATAAATTAATTTTGTTGCTGATCCCTGTTCACTATGTTCATATTTCTCTTGTTTTGGGGCAACATAGCTTTATTTATCGGCGTCTTTGTTTTCCTTCATGTTCAATCTCCTGATCCTTTATATTGTGACATTATACTCAGGTGACCTAGGACCCTTGAACCTCTGTTCCAGAAATATTTCTGGAAGTGGTTAGTTTAATTTAACGACTAGATCCCCACTAAAAATTTCAATCCTCTATGTTACGGGTTTTTCAATATTTCTGAGCATGATGTTTAAAAAATGCGGGACCTATCGAAAGGATCAAGATTCGAGGTCGGATTTTAAATCGTTAAACACGACGGCATCACCATGCTTTTCATAAAGGTTTTTTGACAATAATACCCATTGCGTCTCGAATATATTTCATAGTATCCAGCACTTAAATTTATCCCTATTGTACAAGTTCTAAGTCGGAAGTCAATTGGCTTCATAAAATTCCTAATGAATAACACAGGTGGACCTGGGCCAAAATGCAAACCTGAGAAACTTTAGCCCCGCTTTTATTTAAAAGAAATTTCTCTTTTCTCTTTTTTTTAAAGAAAAACTGTGATTCAGTAATTATTATAGACCTTACTCGAAGTGGTATCTGAATCAACACAGCATACGCGCGCATGCTTTGATATCAACGTGACTATATTGGAACTGAAGTTCTGGAAAAGAGTTTTTTTTTTCTCTTTTACTTGTAATAAGATTTGATCTCAATTTTAGCCATCTCCATTACAAGATTAAAAAAGGGAATCAACACAACTTGGATATGTCTCAAGATTAAGGGTTAAATATTGTGCTCAACCTGCAATGGACCAATAATTCTTGAAAAGATTTGATAAATCCAATATATCTTTCAGTTTAAAACGAGTACTTAAAATTTCAGACCCCGGGGCAGGGGACTTCGATGTCCCCGAGCGCGATGTTTATTCACTTATTTTTATAAAGTTGCCATAAAAAGTGGAGGAGTGGATCTAGAAAAATAGAGATGGTACCATCACCGTATTTTCACAGAAGTGGTAATTGACCCCAAGTACCCCACTCCCAAAATTTCAGACCCCGGGACAGGGGACTTCGATGTCCCCGAGCCCGATGTTTATTCATATAGTATTACAGTACCAACCAGACCCAACGTGACACAAAGCAGTCCCAGAGCAGTCCCGTGGACTGCTTTCTGGGACTGCTCTGGGACTGCTAAAGCAGTCCCACAGCGGTCCCAGAGCAGTCCCACAGCGGTCCCAGAGCAGTCCCAGCGGTCCCAGAAAGCAGTCCCAGCGGTCCCAGAAAGCAGTCCCAGCAATCCCAGTGGGCGGGGTTTATTAATTTAATGGGCGGAGCTTACTCAGAAATGAGATTGCCAATAAACAATGTAACTATAAAAGGCAGTTGAAATTGATGATCCATTTCTTTCTGAGCAGTACATGTATCAATTCTCATGCGACAGTCATTTTTTAACTGTTAAGAAAATCACACTACACGTACATGTATATAGAAACAAATAATAAATATTGAACAAAGAAGACATTCACACCTATAAATAACATGAATATTTAAACACAGTTTTGTGGTATATTAATTTTTCACCAAAATAAATCAATTTCTAAATTACTGTGATTGATATTGGTTTCCATATTTATTTGTTTTTTTTATTTTTTTTATAGATAATTAAGCTTGAGTTATTTATTTTCTATCAAAACTAGCTTTAAATAGGCCATATAATTATAGAGCAAGGCCGATTTCCATACTATACTCTGAATGCAGTTTTCTTAAGTACTGGAGCTTTTGAAAAATTCTTTGTGTATTATATTTCAGTCATGATTATTTTCACTGACTTGCCAATTTAATTATCGTTAAATTATCTATGTAACAGAAAACAATAATACTTTTATTATATAAACGTTTGAGTGTACATCTGTAAATCACGCGAATGGAACCCTTAGATTATGTTCAAAATTAATTAATCCCGAAATAAATAATTTTATACACATTTATTGAAACGAAGATTTTTTGCAGTACAGAGATTGAAATTAGTGTCATTGTTGACCAGCATGTTCAGTGATGTGTAACACTGATACCCAAATAACATGCATTCATGCCCGAAGGCGATTGAAACTTCAGGTGTTGACACCATTTTATACATTTGTATTGCTTTTTATTAATCGGCCAGGAAAACACAAACAAAACAAATAAGAAATAGTCACAATTCCCAATATTTTAAAATGTTTATAAATTTACTCTTTTAATTACTTGTTTATAAATCAAAAACAAATTCATAAATAAATCCCCCAATAATTGTTCACAAATATAATTTGTAAAATGACTGAAGAATGGTAGAATAATTTTATTTCATGGTCATTTGATAAATTATTAGGTTTTATTTGAGGGCGGAAAAAAATAGCAAAGAATGCTCTTTTTTAGCATGCATATGGTTTTAGCTTTTTAAATTTAAAAAAAAAATCCAGTGCAGTACGTCCCTCTGAATGTCTTATTGTAATGACAAGTTTGTTTGTTTAATTGTTTGTTTGTTTGTTTTTAAATAGTGCTAATGCAAACTTTGAGTACATTCCGTAACTTGACAGCATTAATTAATTAAATAGGCCTCGATATTTTTTTCAAACACCTGTATTAAAGTTTTAATTAGCATTAATTAATTAAATAGGCCTAGATATATTTTTTTTTCAAACACCTGTATTAAAGTTTAATTCAAAGGATAAAAGTCATCTCCTGACTTCCCTTTTAACTACTTTCATTTTTTAAAATTAATTCTAGACTACAATTGTGTAAATTTACACCCCCTGAAGACATTTAGTAATTACATGTATATCTATCTCTACTTATTAAAAAATCCTTATTTTTTTTTATTCTTGATCTGAAACACCTCTCTGCTGAAAGTAAACAAAACAACAACAGGGAGCCTGCAAATTCAGAATACACAAGGGGCGGAGCTATCATGTCACTCAGAACCTTTTTCATGCATGAGTGAACAAAGCAGTCCCAGAAAGCAGTCCCAGGGACTGCTGGGACTGCTGGGTCTGCTTTCTAGAGCAGTCCCACAGCAGTCCCAGAGCAGTCCCACAGTGGTCCCAGAGCGGTCCCAAAGCAGTCCCGGGGACTGCTTTCTGGGACTGCTTAGGTGTCAGGTTGGGTCTGGTTGGTACTGTATATAGTAGACCTAAAAACTGGAGTTCTATATCTCGGAAACTAGAGATGGTACCATCACCATTTTTTCATAGAAGTGGTAACTGACCACTAGTAGCCTACCCTCAAAATTTCAGACCCCGGGACAGGGGACTTCGATGTCCCCGAGCCCGATGTTTATTCATATAGTATTATATAGTAGGCCTAAAAACTGGAGAGCTATATCTCGGAAACTAGAGATGGTACCATCACCATTTTTTCATAGAAGTGGTAACTGACCACTACTAGCCTACCCTCAAAATTTCAAACCCCGGGACAGGGGATTTTGATGTCCCCGAACCCGATGTTTATTCATATAGTATTATATAGTAGGCCTAAAAACTGGAGTTCTATATCTCGGAAACTAGAGATGGTACCATCACCATTTTTTCACAGAAGTGGTAACTGACCACTAGTAGCCTACCCTCAAATTTCAGTCCCCGGGACAGGAGACTTCGATGTCCCCGACCCCGATGTTTATTCACTTAGTATTATATAGTAGCAATAAAGAGTGGAGAGCTATACCTCGGAAACTGAAGATGGTACCATCACCATTTTTTCACAGAAGTGGTATCTGACGACTAGTAGCCTACCCTCAAAATTTCAGACCCCGGGACAGGGGACTTCGATGTCCCCGAACCCGATGTTTATTCATATAGTATTATATAGTAGGCCTAAAAACTGGAGAGCTATATCTCGGAAACTAGAGATGGTACCTCACCATTTTTTCATAGAAGTGGTAACTGACCACTAGTAGCCTACCCTCAAAATTTCAGACCCCGGGACAGGGGACTTCGATGTCCCCGAACCCGATGTTTATTCATATAGTATTATATAGTAGGCCTAAAAACTGGAGTTCTATATCTCGGAAACTAGAGATGGTACCATCACCATTTTTTCACAGAAGTGGTAACTGACCACTAGTAGCCTACCCTCAAAATTTCAGACCCCATGACTTATGTTTAAATTTTGAATTGCGAACTGCGTTCTGGAATGCAGTTCACTTTTGAATTGCGAATTGCGAACTGCGAACTGCGTTCCAAAATCTGATTGCCCAGAAAGCCCAAGAACCGAAGATTTAATTGGTGAAATGGACAATCTTAGATAGTTTAGAGAACTCCTTAGAAAAGTGTCAGATGGATGTTTTTAGAAAATGATGCTGGCAATATCAGCATTCCCAGCATATATTGAACTTCGAAATATGATATAAAGCATTAGCGTACAAATTTCCAATTATGCAATACCCGAAGAAAAGAGTTTGACCTCTGCATTCGCCAATCTCAATCTTTAGGCCTTTTTCGGTGGGGGGTCTCTATAAGAACATGGTCTACAATATTACACCGCAGATACTGAATGAGCTCAAAAAAAAAACATTTATTAACCTTCAAATGAGGAGTGTCTAAGCAAAAATGTGTGACAAAGCTATAAAAATTTCGAGAAGCAACTTTCATTTAATGTTGAAATAATGGAGATCATTTAGAACATGTACATGTAAGGTGGGCTTTTGGCGTTGTGAAATTCAATGCAACAAAAATGACGTAATTTAGAAATTTCACTAATTTTCATTAATGTTTTAGATTTTGTCCAGTGGTTAATATTTTACTTGGTAATTGTACATAATGAATGTTATGGATACAGGCATCAAATTGATAAAAACACTTGTCCGTGTCTTTTTCTTGTGTTTGTCAAATTGAAGATTCAAAATGTAACATATATTATGAAACACCCTATATATATATATATATATATATATATATATATATATATATATATATATATATATATATATATATATATACATACACACCCACACCCACACCCTCCCTCACACACACACACACACCCTCACACACACACACACACACACACACACATATATATATATATATATATATAGAGAGAGAGAGAGAGAGAGAGAGAGAGAGAGAGAGAGATTATTAATTATTATTGGTATTATTTGAGAATTTTTGTCGATTTTGATGACTTTCTATATTTTGATATCTTGCAGCCTTTGGTTTTTTTTCCCAATAATCTTTAAATAAAAAAAAACTTGATAAAAATATTTACATCTCAACATATCAAGTATTTGAAAAGATGAGTGGAAAGTACTCAAAAATTACTAGTAGTTATCTACATGTATGTCTGTAATGATTGTATTGTATGTTATGTCTATCCCTTGGCCGTGAATTGGTAATACATTCATTTCTACTAGTCGAGAATAAATTATGAATAAAAAAACCTAGAGGAAGCCGCAATTTTGTTTGTTGGGGGAGGGGAGGGATCACTATATATCAACTCTTCCCCCTTGGGGTGGGGGGGGGGGGAGACTCCTTGCAATGCACATGTTGGGGAAGTCTCACTATATGGTTCAATACTCAGCATATTATAACCCTAAAATGCATGACCAAAATACTAAATATGCTGTTGATGTTTCCAATGCAAGAGAGACAACTTGAATGAAAAATCGTCATAATTGGTGACTTGAAATAATAATAATACTCAACTACATCTTTAGTTAGGTGACCCTTCAATCGACTGACTTCTTGATTCTTCTGGAAATAGAAATGTTACTTAAAGGTCTTTGACGTAATTGAAGTTGTCGTCCAGCATTACCGTGAACGTATGATGAAAACTTTGGTTGGCGGTATGCATACATGTATTTTACATGTTCATACTATAACGTACCTTTTCCATGGGGTCTTTATTCCGCGGAACCACAATTTCTGTTTAATCTGCAGATAAAAAATAATGCCGATTTCTTGTACTGTCTTTGTATGCGTAATATGCACATTTATTATGCTATAAAAATTTCTGCTGAAAAGAAACTGGGGGGATAAGCCGAGCCATATACCTACATAACGATCGATAAAAGACCAGGAAATTCATTTTTTAAAAAATTCACTTTTTGTTGAATTAGTGTAATGCTTATTACCATTTGGATACAAATTTGACAAAACCTGAATACTGTAACAGCGAAAATGATTCTGATTAACACAAAAAAAATGGCATCACGCTCAATTTTCACAAAAACTGACATAAATTGGATGATATAACTACATTTTTTAAATAGAGTGGGTCATCGTACCATTTTTTTGAGAACGATTAATGAAAGGCAATGGAAAGATGTTGCTTTTTACACTTGCAAAATTTTGGTACGAAGACCCACTCTACATAAAAAATTAAGTAAACTTACTTAATTTTTCACCGTGGTCTTAAAAAATTCTAAGTGCAAATACGCTTGCTAAATATAGAGAACTGTATGTTATTTAAATGGGTATGTATGTGTGACTCCGTGGTCTAGTGGTTGGCGAGGAGCTCTTTAAAGGGTCGTTTATTGAGGAACGTGTTCGAGTCATGATTTTTCTATTTTTTTTATTTTTTGGGGAGGGGGTTAATTTTGTTTTACTTTATATAAAAAATGTCTATAGGAATGACATATTTTTCACTGGAAATAATATATATATATATATATATATATATATATATATATATATATATATATATATACAATATATATATATATATATATATATATATATATATAGTAATGAACTCATTTACAGTAAATTATTTAGAATTAATAAGAATAGATATTTGAATACTTTTATTCCCGTTTTTATTTATTTTTACTACAAGCGCTTCTAGATCACCACTATCATTATATACAATGTTAACATTTTTATGATATCTCCACAATAAGTGTTAACACTCAATATGCAGATTAATTAATAGAGGTCCCTACCCATGTTAGACACTTGTGACAGTAAATGAAAGTCAACTGTTTAGCTTGTTTAGAATATAAATATCATTTTGAGAACTACTGCAAACATTAATTCGAACAATTGAGAGATTTTTTCCAATAAATGTTCTTGCATAGCCGAAAAATGGGCATGGGCACATGCCTCGTCTTATTCCCCCAGATTCTTTGTGCATTAATAAATTTATCTTTCGCTAGGGCTACCAAAGGAGAAATAACGATAGCAATCGACAAAATGTGTTCTACGCTGTTAGATTATACTACGTTCATTAATTTTTGCTTCTGATAATTATTTTGACAAGACAGTGTACAACACTCTCAGAACCGGTGGGCAAACAATTCCTGTTTCAGCTGCTATAACTTGTAGAAATTCAACTTATAAATCTTTTTATAACGCTTTTCTGCCGATTTATCGTGTATTTGTTTCAATTTTGGAGTTGTATTCTTTACAGCCAATCAAAAACTCTACCAGAATTTCGGTAAGCCTCGTCTTAGCAAAACAAACGCTATCACGAGTATTCACCAGTTTCTCTGCTCGTTTCAGTTTATACGGAAACAGCCAAGAGTCTGGATGAACAAGACTATTCATTTGTGTTTCAAGTACATCTAACTCATAAACGCATAACAGAGAAATGTTCTGATCATTTGCGTAACAGCTAGAGGAGCTACATGTACAATGGTGGCATATTCCATAAATAAAAATCGCATTTTTAAATTAACTATTTTGGATAAAGTTCCTCCGGCTTTTATGATCCTCTGCTGGAAATATCACATTTGTTGATGTGATTTGAATGAACCCCCACCCCCACCACTTTGTTGTTTACATCATGATTTTTCATACTGCCGATTGCTATAGATTGTAAACAACTGCAATTTTGACTATAAACCTATATTTTCTTAAGCTTTTTCATAAGCCTTTAGAATAACGTTAATTTCAAACGATGCCAAGTATTTGTTTGAAATTGAAAAAAGGAAAAGGAAAGCACTGAGAGGTC
Source organism: Saccostrea echinata (assembly GCF_033153115.1). NCBI lineage: Eukaryota > Metazoa > Mollusca > Bivalvia > Ostreida > Ostreidae > Saccostrea > Saccostrea echinata. The sequence goes on from NW_026889777.1 coordinate 2,638,403, forward strand.
ATATGGTTCGTATAGAGATTTTGAGAAATAAATTGGTACTCTTTTCTCTCAAAGTTACGACCGCTTTTTTGATTTGAATATTCAAAGAAAAGAAAAGAAAAAATCGACCACAGAACGATTTTTGCTGACAAAATATACTTTTTTTTTCTTGCAAAATGGCAAAGTTCTTTCGCCTAATAGACGCAATTAAGTGAAAGCCTTTTTTTTCAGAAAATACAGATGAATAATTATTTTGTAGACTGTAAAGACCGCCTTTTTAACTTGAAAACTGTGATTTCGTACATGAACATATTAAATACAAAGAAAACGATATCTTGAATTGTGAACCGTCACTTTCTGCTCATATAACTAGGCTTGGAAAAAAAAAAAGAATTAAGTGAACGGGGCTCGCCTTTAACTTGGAATTTCGAGTGAAGAAAATCTTATGAATATTAATGCAAAATCTTATGAATATTAATTAGAAATATATCACATGGAAAAAAAATATCATGAATAAACTGTACACCTTTCATTTCTCCAGATGAGTTTATTTGTTAATTACATAATTGATTGTGTTGTGCAGTGCTTGATAATAATTATAGGCCACAAGTTTGAATCTGGATATCTTTACATGAATACTCTCCGATAACTTCCTTTAACAGCAAAAAACTTGAATTAGGTTTTGTTTGTTTGCTTTATTTATCTTTCAAACATTTTTTTCATTATATAAAATACACAATAGGATTTTAGTTATTGCCTACTAAACTTTCTCCAAAGGTACAAGATGCATCAGTGAATCGATATACTTTAAAATCACATATTTTCTTAGGGTCAAATTTTCAAGGGTCAAGGAGAAATAATTGTTTCATGGGAATTTGATATCGTGGTTGAAGTTATAAATCTGAAATATTCATTGACCAGATAGATCATTTGTTGGAGCACCTGACTGTAGATTCAGGGAGCCTGGGTTCACATCCCGATTTCTTTATGCATGGTGGTCAGTGCGGAGGCTTTGTTCAGGTTATGTGTGAATTAGTGAGTTCTGACAGGTCCCGTGAACTTGTGTTTTCGAGGTTGAAGACTACTTTTATTTAAAAAAAGGGAATAATGTAGAAAGTCCAGACTTTATGGACCTTGAATATTAGGCTTGGTAGCTCAATTACGAAACATTTTAGAATTTCTCATCAAATATAATGTTCAATTAACATTTTCCCTATCATAATAAACATTGTAAATTACAGACCTAAAAGCCGTAAGCCTTGGACAATTTTTAAAACCTTACACAATAATTTTGAATTATCTCTCTTTTCATGCATAACTATACGTTACATGTACATGTAATTTCAAACGTATACCTAATTCACTGACAGTCCATAGGTACTTTGGATAGGACACTTCCTCCCCCTCCCCCATATTCAACCTCAATCTCAAATATTGTTGAACATTTTTTCCAATTTATCAAATTTTCTTAATTACAATAATTTACCATATTTACCATAAGAACAATCGGGACTCCCCTCCCCCCTCCCCCCAAATAATCGCTCCACATAAAAAAAAACACCTCTAGACATATCTGAATAGTGATTTTTTTGTGTGTGGAGCGAGTATTTTGGGGTTTTCCGATTTTTCTTAAGGATTGCATGATAAATAAGTGTAACTGAGATAATTTGTGAAAAACTTAAACAAGATTTGGGATTGAAAATTGGAGAGGGAGTGAAGGAATCTGTCCTAAAGTACCTGTTTACTGTTGAAAATGTTCACTGAAAGGCTGGTTGCCCCTCCCCCTTTTTTGTAGTATAGTCAAATCAGGGAAATATGGTAACGAAAGAATAAAACTGGAATGTGAAAGAAGTGGAATCTACCTCTTTCCCCTTCACGAAAAATGACTTTCGAATTGAGACGATATGACATTTTTATGCCCACCAGACAGGCCAATAGGAATGGAGAGGGACAAAAATTTTGGAATTTATACTTAAATATGAAAAAGAAGGATAATTTTCAATTATGCTCATTCAATAATGTTGTTAGTTAAAAACTATGAAATAGAAATGTGAGCTAGTTTACGGTCAAACCCCCTCAAGAAATATCACATACCCCTCTCCTTTTTTCTTTTCAATAATTTATGTTATCGTGCCCCTTCCTCCTCCTACACTGAAATGGCCTTGATTCACTTACTATATGTGAGTTAAGAAAAGAAATATATTTTTTTATCTACAAATTCAGATATATGTACCTTGTACTTTAGAGTAGATCTGCTTTTGGATACGCATATATATATATATATATATATATATATATATATATATATATATATATATATATATATATATATATATATATATATATATATATATAATTTTATGGAATTTTCAATGATAGTCAAATTCTGAATCGTCAGCATTCTGAGGCATGCGCTCTCTTACTTTTGCCCATAGCATCAGGCTTAATCAAGCTTGTATAATTTCTGCTATGACCTCAAGGTCCATGCAATTTAAACAGTCAAAAGGTTACCACTTTGTGGTGATTTGATGTATTTCTGTAGAAGTTTATAAAGTTTCTAAGTACATGTATGTTTATGCCCACAAGTTTAATAAACTAATTCATATACATGTAAATGTGAAACAATTCATCTTATCCGGATACGTTGTACAACTGTATGGTAATAAAGAATTTTAAAAAAGTACTTGTTGGTCTCTAGTAATTGGGGATTTAAAAAGTTGTACATGTATTTTTTTAAAATGCACAATTATTTTTTTTTATAAATTATTTAACCTGAGGTTCAACATCAATTATTTTCTTATATATCCCTATATGGAATGTAACGTATTAACGTTGCATTTATGTCGCATGACTTAGATCTGTCCTTGAAGAAATAGGCTAATGTCACGGTCGATTTGAAATTATTTAATTTTCTGCCGAGGGTAATTAGGGAATCAATTAATGTAATTAAACTGAATCATGCTTTTCAGAAAACGAACTTTTTATTTTGTCTAAAGTCGATAGATTTATTAAAGTTATTGGAATTTAAGACTGCTGAAGCATTTTATTTGTTTGATTTTTTTTACCTTAAATGACAATGAAGAAGTTCTTTAAAATAATACAATAATGTGAACAGGACATAAAACATGGATCCTTGGGCACACCAGAGAGGGGTCAGGTGCCTTGGAGGAATAAGAATCCCCTGTCAACCGGTCATTCCCGCTGTAGGTCCTACATTTGTATTGATCAGATGACAGAGAAATCCTAAGTAAAAATGGTGTATAAACAATGGTTTAACAATTGGTGAGCTGAGAAACAAACACACACTTCCGCAATAGGTTATATTTGCAAACAAGATCATTAAAATGACCATAGAACTTTTGCCATACTGTTTTTTAACGAAACTGTTGAAATACTTGTGACATTAACTTATTTAAATTGTCAAAACCTTGCCTTGATTTGCAAATAGATGTTACTCAGAACTTGCTCTGCCGTATTGATTAATTTAGGAGACATACAATGAAACACACTACACACAGTTTATCGTGGAATTTCAATTATTCAATGATTCATAAAAAAAAATCTGTACCAAAAAATGATACAATAAAAAGACACACCCTGATACCCCCCCCCCTCTTTTTTTTTTTTATAAAAAAATTATGGAATACGTTAAAATTTTATGAGTTTTTACTTTTATTAAATCAAATTCAATTCACTTTATTGACGACAACTGCATTACATGAGCATGCCAGTAATGATTGTGATGATGCAATATCTTAGGCACATTTATCTTTGTGTACATGTAATAAGATATATTTTACATGAGATTTACTGTCCTATTTTGTGCCTTAGAATTTTTACGAGTATCATATGTACTTCTAAGATTGGGAAACATTTTTGGCATTTTCAATAATAAATGCTCTTTTTCGACAAACTCGGTGTTATGTTATCTGTTTGGCAAAAAACAGAGCAGAGTAGACTCATGGCTAAAAAGGTACCTCTATTATATTAGAAGAGGATGGTATAATTGTATTTATGTGAAAACATAAAGTAATTTATAGCATCTCGATTACATTGTCAATTTTTTCCGGAATAACAAAAATCTTTCCATTACGGTTCTGTACTTTACCGCCATATTGATCACGTGATATTTGTTTATTGAAGCTGTAGCCATTGTTTGAATGTGTAGAAACTATTACCCACCTCCATCCCCCTATCTTCCACCTGTTTTTGCATTTGTACTTGGTGTCTTAGGCTAAATATATTTTTGAAATACAATTGATCAAGTTTTATACATTTACTCTAGTCCCATTCATTTGTACAAGCATGTTATGTGTTTTTATAATGTTTGTTTGCGTTTTTCATAAGGATTAGTCCCATCTTTTTTGCCATAACTAGTCCAATGGGCAATACTTATTGTACATTTGTTATTTCTATGTCAGTATTTGTACGGTGTATATCTTAGGCACATTTATCTTTGTGTACATGTAAGAAGATATATTTTACATGAGATTTACTGTCCTATTTTGTGCCTTAGAATTTTTACGAGTATCCTATGTACTTCTAAGATTGGGAAACATTTTTGGCATTTTCAATAATAAATGCTCTTTTTCGACAAACTCGGTGTTATGTTATCTGTTTGGCAAAAAACAGAGCAGAGTAGACTCATGGCTAAAAAGGTACCTCTATTATATTAGAAGAGGATGGTATAACATGTATTTTAAAAGTTTTTAAACACTTTTTAAAAATTATCAGTTTTCAATACATGTACATGTAATTGCTACAATGTATAGTAACTTTTAATTATAGGTCGATTCGATATACCTGGGTATATCACTGGACTCTAAATGAAAGATACAACAGTGTTTTCCACATTTGTTTCAGATTTGATGTTTTATTAATTACTGTGGTACAATGTATAATTATATAAATGTTTCACTGATAAGTACTTTAACTGAAAATTTACAATATTCTCAAACTCTATGAAAGACGGGAAAATTTCAACATTTCACTCGTCACCTTCCTCTTGTTTGTTTGTTTGTAAAACGTCCCTTCGAGAATTTTTCAGTCATAATGCCGGTGGAGGGTCGCAGATTTAGACCTGTATTTTTATCTTTTAAAGTGGAGCAGAACACTGATAAAAAAGTAGATGTTGCAGAAATTTCTACAAATCTGGTTTAAGTCAGCACTTCGAAAATTCTACGGTTATTTTTGACATTAATTTGACAAATAAAGCAATAAATCAAACATTGAAAATTTAGATAACATTAATTCTGGTACATTTGATAAGAGATTCAAGTTTTGTCAGATCCAGGCATAAGTCAACATCTTATAGAGTTTGACGATGAGGAATTTATACACTTTTTCAAAGGACTTTATTTTGGATTTTTTCCCCATCCCTGTCCCTGTGTTCTCAATAAATAGGCAAATGATACAATAAAATTATATGCAATTAAAACCAAATAAATATTTACATATGTATTGTGTTAACCTTTTAATTTTAAATGTTAAATTTTGTATCTCATATTTAAGGAATGCAGCAAGATATGCAAAACTAATTTCTTTTTTATGGTAAAGACTTATAATAAAACAATATTATTATGGCCTTCTGAGGTGATTTTTATGGTTTAATATAGACATAAAAGATCAATATTCTCCTCGGCTTACCTCGGTCAATATTGATCTTTTTCTTGTCCATGTCAAACCATATTAATTACCTCAGAGAAACCATAATTATTTGCAAAATGAAATTGAAATGAAGCCAAAATTGATCAAGACAGCGTGAAAACAGATTAATGAGAAGAAAAAATCTAGCTAGAAGCAATACAAATTCATTGTGTTTTTTTTTTTCAAAGGATAAAGGGGAATATAGCGAGCATTGATCAATCATAAAACAATCTTCAAACAATACAAATCCCCCGGAAAATGCAAAGGTGGGATCAGGTTCCTAAAGGAGTAACCATCCCCTGTTGACCGGTTTTACCCTATGTGAGCCCCGGGGATAAGCTTTAGCTACAATAGAAAATCTATGCTTTACATGAGGATATTCAATAAAATCTACAAAAAATTTCTTCGATAAGTTTTAGTACTGTTCAAGAATCCTTACAGTAATGCAGATTCAAGTTTGTTTAAATCATATGGCAACTGTGGAATGAATTAGGCCACAATAGAGGATCGAAGTATTACATGGGAAGATTTAGAAACGAGATGATCAGGGGCAATAACGTACACCTGAACCCCATCAAATTTGCTTTTCTTTAGAAAACATCGTTTTCAATTGCTTTTTTTTCTATTTATTCCCATGAAAAATTGTGAGCCAGTATGTGACCCCATCCTAATTCAAGCCCAAATTAAATACATGCATATGTATACACCTATCATGATTACTAAAATCAATATGATAAATTGTCTTGAATATATTTTCCTATATACACACATGCATAATGTAAAGTTTGAACCCTGATTTTAACCCAAAAGGATTGACCCCGATATCCATAGTTTAAACAAACGTGAGTCCAGGCGGCTTGGGAATGTTATATCATTAATATTAGTATGACCGTGATACTATTTTTTTTAAAATAATTTTATTTATATTCATATGTAATAAACTTATTTCCAAATTTAGCTCTGATACCATAGACGATTGGCAATTATATCACCAAATATGAATCTTCACTACATTGGTATGTTTGTACATGTATATTGATACGAAGAAATGTTGCACTTTTTTGCTGAATTTTTTGAATAGATGTATTTGATTCTTTCTTGTGTCCTCAACTTAACTTGATACCAGGACTAAAACGAACCTGAATCTGCACAACCTGAAGATGTTATCATATTGATATTACTAATTATGAACAGTTGCCTACATTGCCTTGAATCCTTCAATTAAGATTTCTCTTTTGTGTACTACATTTAGTCTTTCTTCAGACAAGAGGTTTAATGGTTCACCTCTTTTTGCATGTTGTCGATTCTCTTTCCTTGGAAAGATCGGTGGCCCTCCATTTGAACAAACTTTGATCCATTTACTCAAGGATAGGTGCCAACATTGGTTGGAATTGTCCAGAGGTTCTTGAGAAGTATTCAAAATGCAGCATTTAACGTACAGTTGAACTACGGTATCTCGAACACTGATATCGCGAAAACCATGGATATGTCATCGTGATTTGGAAGTCCCATTACTTATTTGTTAAATATATTTAAAATGATTTTACCCGCAATATTAATATCTCGAATCCTTGCATATCTGGAGTTTTTTCTCTGAGTTCGAGATCGCGAAGTTAAGTTACATGTATATTTCAAAAGTTACATGTATCTATTTGAGAATGGAAAGCTACTGACAAAATAATGAGCTTAAGAATTAAAATTTTGTTATCTGAAGTGTGCAGCCAGATACAGAAATTTTATATCTTGTATACTAGCACAGGTGAGCTAGTATACAAGATATAAAATTTTATCAAGAGCAGCGGGGAGGATATGATTATTCATATTTATTTGTTTATTACATTTTTTAAATCATGCCCACGGATAGAATGCCCCATTATAATAGGAGACTGGACATGAGAAATCTGCAAATGCTGTATTATCAGGAGCAGGTGGCATTAGGTTTGTTAGCGACTTTTCTTTGCAAGCATCCTGATGTAGAACATTGATTGAGAGTTTGTGTAAGTCATGGTTTCAAAGGACAAGCGGGGGCCAAAATCAGATGAAAAAAGTCATATTACCTTTGTGGTCCATGGGCCTCTTGTCTTATTAGCTGTCTGCCTTAAGCTTAAAAGATTAAAAATGAAGGCGTAAATAAAAGCACGAAGAGAGCAAAAATATTTCCTTATAATAGTGACGTGGATTTTAAATAATACTGGACTGTGGACTTTTAAGGATGGGTCATCAAGTTACCATTATATTAACAGATAATTGTATGTGACAGACATTCTTTCAAGATTAGAGAACAGAATAAACAGTCGTTAAAGGACAATTATTAATTCTAAAGTCTCTCGCAGCATTATATATAATTATTTCTCTTTCAAGCTAACATTGACATGCCTAGATTTTAATGTCCATTAATTTTTTCCTGTTTTATCTCCATATAATTCTAATGGAATTTTATTTTAAGATTTCACTTACTAGACTTAAATAGAGTATATTTATTAACAAAGGGTCTTTGTCATTATTCGATATAAAATTTGGGTATATATAAATGGCCTTACTAATCTACTTTATTGCCAATAGAATGATGAGCCTCCCTCTCTCATCTGTTTTGGAGAAAAATTTCCTGAGAACCAGAGAATTAAATTAATGTATCTTTGAAAGTGTAGATCATTAGATATTCGCGACCCCTCATATACGCAAGATAGGTATGTGTTTGGTAAGAGTTTGGTATGTATAAGGAAGACGATTTTTTTTTAGGAAAGCTGTTTATTGCTGTAGGTATCCTATGCCAATGTAAATATATGCGAGAATGAAATTTTCAAGAGCAAAACGTCTTGCGTTATAGCGCAAAAATAAAGTTCTTGCAAATAAAAAGTTATTAACAGCATGTAACTCTGCAATTTACTACGAATCCCTTTACATCTCTCCCATCACCTTTGAATGTGCAGATTAGACAAAAATCACTGAATAAAGAAACTAATGAGAACATTGACACAAACAGATTGTACCTTAATCACAAAAACCTGCGCTACACCACAGATTGATGTCAAAACCTTTAAAAAAAATTATCAACTTCTGTGCTCTCAGTGACAATGTACTTCATCTTCCAGAACTCATTTAAGAACATTCAATTCTTCAGATTGTCTTGTAATTTGCTATTGTCTAATCGAAGTCACTGATTAGGGTCTGAAAATTCTTCCTCTTTCTGCAGTTGAAATTTCTTTAGCCTCTTGTTATTCGCCTTTAACCTTTTCTCAAATTTCTGAAATTGACCTTTAACATTTTTACCTCAAAATCATAATGGGTTTTCTTTAGGCCATAAAGAGTTTTGATATAGAAATTCATTGCAAAAGCTTAAAGATTTTTAGAGATATCGTCCGGAAACAAAAGTGGTACACATAAACAGACTGACCTTTGATCATTTGACCTCGTATCGATAGGGTCATCTAAAGGCCTTACGGAGTTGTGGATTAAAATTTTATCAATAGTCCTTTTGGCCTAAAGAAAACCCCTATTGTTGTTGAGGTCAAAAGGTCAAAGGTTAGAAATTCATACATTGCAAACATAGTGCATCAGAAACTGAATGTATTTTAATTGAGTTCTTCTTCTTTATGTATTGTATTTAAGAAAATCAATCTTTTATAAAATCACATTTGGGAATGTAAAAAGTCTCTTGGAATACATGTAGGTCATAAAAAAGATGTCTCTGTTAAAATGAAAATATGAGGCTGAGCAAACTTGGAAAACATGAATTAATCTTAAGTAATATTTAAATACATGTAATGCATAGTTATACTAATTTCGAAAGTCTTATCTTTCCCTATCCTTGCAGGGACTTTTAGAGAAGTATTTTAATCTAAGGAGGGACAAAAGATGTGCAGGTGCCTCTCCCCATAGTCTGACAGTACTGTCTACACCAGATAGACCAGACGCAATTCATAGCGCTCCGGATTTCTTTGTTCACAACTGTTTATAAACTTCAAATTAAACATGTAACACTAAATATTAAGTGTTTGATAGTTTAGTAGTAGTGCTAGTTGTTTTTGTTTCTCTATTTCCTTTGTTTTTATGACTTCTTAACTTTTTTCTATGTCCCGAGAAAGGGACAGGTCGTCTCGAAAAGAAGACGGTATGGTTTTAGCTTTATTGTGCCCTAAAAATTTAATGTTTTCAAAAAGTTTGGAAACTGGCTTATATATTAGTTGAGTATATGACTGTAATAAATCAGGAAAAAATATAGCATGATGGAGTACCATTCTGGATATATGACGTCATTAATTTGATGCATTTCTCTATTTTAAACAGAAAAAGCCTCAAAATGACCCATTTCAAGGGTTATTATCCTTAAGAAAATAGTGTCCACAGCCGTCGCCCACGTTAATTTTTAGATATGTTTTGTAAAATTCTTTGAAAAATCACATATCTCAAAATCTTTGTGGGCGATGCCTGTGGACAATATTATCTGAAAGAAAATTTCATTGAAAATTGATGTCTTCTGCAACTTTTTGAGAAAATATGGGAAAATGCACAAGTTTATGACGTCACAATTAGCATTTGGAAAGTCATGTGAGAAAAAAGATTTGTATGATCTTTCTGCATGGAATTTCAATAATTCAAAAAGCATGAGTTTTGATTTTTTACATCACTTTTATTTTTTAGAAAAACACAGGTAAAGATTTGTATTGAAACCGTACCTTGTTCTTTGACAATTATTATTGTTCGTGTCGCTGGTCATTTTTAGTGCTTTATATATATATATATATATATATATATATATATATATATATATATATATATATATATATATATATATATATATATATATATATATATATATATATATTAACTGAAGGCTGGCGACATCGACTTACTTAAGGCGATAAAAAGTAGGTAGCATATGTTCCTCAGCCAAGTGCTCTGCATCTTGAAGTGACCTTTACTCGACACTCAGGGCCATTGAGCAGTGAGGGATCTTTGTCGTGCAAACGCCTACCGTGACACGGGGCCTCGGTTTTTTAGGTCTCATCCGAAGGACCCGCAACTTTCACTTCAAAGTGCCGAGCGCATGGCGAAGGAACAGTTGCTACATGTACCTTTTTTTTTATCGACTTAGGTCATTCGCGATTCGAACTCACGACCTTCCGATCACGGGGAAAGAGCTCTACAGCCATGAGCTTATCAGATAAAGTGAATAATTCATAGTCAAATTCAGTTTAAAACAAAGACCTTATAATTGATATGAAATATGTCAATCAATTTAGGACCTAAATGATAGGTTGTATTTGCTAACAACATTCATTACAAAACATCATAACAGTCATTCTAACGACCATAGTATTTACGAAATGTAAACTAGGTTCATGAAATCCCTTTAAGGAGATTGGATCCCGTTATCAAATGTAATGAGAATTTTTTTATTAAGTGTATTTTTTGAATCTACACACATAGCTTAATTAAAAATCAAAACAAAAATGGGGTCAATGTGCTTCCTTTGGCACTGCGGAGCATTTAATACGACCTTTTTGCACTGTAATTACGTCTACCACATAAACCAATTTTTCAAAGTTTCTCCCCTAATATAGTTTATCTTAATAAACTATGGGACCAAGCACAAATTTTTTTTCCATCTTGAATAGTCACATTAAAAACTGTGAAAACCAAAAAAGTTTCAAATCACTTCGCATAGTCATTTCTTGACCTTTCTGCGTTCAAAAATGTAATTTTTGACATCTTTCTGAATTTAAACAGAATGGTTAAAATTATCTTAAATTTTCAGAAAAGAAAATAAATGAAGTGATGTCTGTTATGTTAATTTTTAGATTTTACTAAAAAAAAAAAAGTGTAAAAGTTAAGCTTAAATTGGACTATTTTTTCCCATGACTTTCGCAATATATTTGCAATATTTGCCAAATATGATGATAGAATTCGTGACAGTTAATTTAATGTATAATTTAGGACCAGCATAAAACATTTCATTGCACCAAATAACTCTGTGTGCAGGCTGCATGTAAAAATAGGATTCCAAACTTAACAATACTGTAATTACTACGAAAGAAAAAAGAAATTTCTTCTAAAAAAAACAAACTTTCCGCCACAAAATATAGTTCCTCACAGAATGTTTTCGGTATGGAATTCAATCATAAGGATTTAATTGAATATAGCATTGTAGAATCCGAAGTAATTGAAAAAACTAAAACATTAAGTAGAAATTTTTAAATACAGGTCAAGATAAAAATCTGCTCAAAAGCTGAGGAGCGAACCTCTTTAATATCAATTTATCTGAGAATAACCTCTTTCTGTTTAAATTTGATCATATCCAGAGTATGCTCTATTGTATCGAATAAACTTGGACATTTACACCGTATGAAGGCGATGGTGGAATATTACATATATAAGAGACGTTGACGAAGGAAAGGCCTAATACGTCCTATTTGTTCTACAGTTTTTTTAGTTGGTCCTTATCCTCCTTAGCCAGTTAAACATTCAAATTTGGGAAAACAAGTTTTATAAATACAAAATCACTGTCACTGAAAAGATTTGTATACTAGAGTGAATATAATGAAAGTTCTGTATTTTACATTATTTTTCAGACGCTTTTTGAATATATGAGACTCAATGTTTGATCAATAAATGATTTAAAACATTCTTCTGAATTTTCACAGAATTCCTCTGATACGTAGGATGTGAAAATCCCCTTGGTGTGACTGGGGGCATTGTCTCTACTTTAACTTTAATATCTTCTCAAATTCTTTCGGTCATTCTTTGAACAAGTCGACACTAAACAAGGCCTTGGTGCTATGTATGATGTGCTAATTCCTGACGCCTGCTCTGCAGTCATGTTTTCACAACCTGCTTCTCTCCCTTTACAATTTACTTTTATCCCTCGAAGATTGTTGAATCTGTAAAGGTATCACTTCACTGGGCAATTGAAGAGCTTAATGTTGAGTTGATTTGCTTCCGTTAGGGGCATTTAGTTATTGACAGCTGATTTCAAATTTGCGGCATTAATAAGCCAAAATTATGATCCGGCTCCTGGTGTTTAGGATATCGAGTTCTTATACATGTAAGTAGCTTTGTGCTTCAATTTATAAATACCTCTACAAGCTTGTCGCATGTGTATGACAAAAATTTCACTTCTTAAAGGCGTTAGACTTTTTGCGAATTGTCAGGATGTATAAGCGCGACGTTTGGCTAAAAAATGGATCGAGAATTTACACGAAAGATTAGTGGATATTTTGGCGGAAATATATTTGAGATTTTAGTTGAATTGAAATAAAGACATGACGATTTTAACAATCTGAAGGAACATGTCCTTCCCTTAATCCCATCACTGCCAATTAAAAAAAATATATATTGGAGTTATATATTTTCAATGCTTTAATATGTCTTTTTTTCAGTATTATCAAATGAATATACAGAGTTCATAAGACATGGGTTTAAAAGATTAGTAATGCCACTGACATTTCCAGTGTATTTGCAGTCAACTACTTTATTATGAAGTCACTAAAGTAATTATCCTAAAAGTATTACTTTCTCAGAATAATTAGAACCTACAAAAGCTTTTAGACTTTACATGTAATCTGAGATATAGCTAAAAATAAACAAGTTCTTTTATAATGAAGTTTTGTATATATATTTATAAGTATTGTAAAATATTACGCAGTACATACAGAATAATTCATGAGCGTTTTATGGATATTAAAAGGACTGGGAAGTTAACTCATGCAAATTTGCACCAACCATACGTTAATCCAATATGAATCCTTCCCCAGATACTGAAATTGATCTGTCAAAAGGAAAAATAATGGTAATTATTTTATTAATATACAGTAAAATTTGTCTAATCCGGACTCTGAGTACTCCGGATTTTTGTCCATTCCGCCGATAAATTTTAGTCCCATTAACTCTTTTAACAAATGCATTAGGAAAAATTCTGTGTAGTCCGGATACTGTCTATTCTGTATTCCGAACGGCCATACTGGTCCCCACTGCTCATAATTAACGGTAATTATTTCCTCTAATCCAGCCATGCATAATAACCTGAGTTACTTCAAAGCAATTAACACCTTTCGTGGTAAATGTGCTAACGTGTGTTTACATAAGTGTCATTACACGAACTGAAACTCGGCGTTGACACAGCCACTTGAAGAAATATATTAAGATTAAATTATAAGTAAATTTTAAAAAATACTTACACGTTCAACTTGTTTTTAACTCCATATCACACAGTATAACATAAAAACAATACGATATAGGTACACGATTTGCAAGTCAAAATATAAATCGGTATCGAAACTCAAACGTCTCGTTTCAAAATGGCGCCATAACACTGGAGAGAAGATGTAAATTTTTTACATAAAAATGAAAAATTCAATCCAAAAATTTTCAAATCGTAAATAATTGTGTTTATGGTTATGTGAAATGCGCTCTTTGACATGCAAACCCCAGGATGCTTGATATATAGTAAATAAAATATACGTGTCTGTAGATTTTGACTCCAGTAACATTTCACGTTGAGTCTCAAACTTCGTGAGCGGTTAAGAAAAATTTACAGTAAGTCATGCAATTCTTTTGTAATTCTAGACTCCCAAGTACTGATTGACTTTATCATTTAATCATATTTTGCCTACATATATATTGTACTTGTAAATATAAAAAACAACGAAAGTAAATTTCAAGTTTTTTCCTGCATTTTTCCTGCACTCCAGATTCTGTCTAATCCAGCCAAATTTTATGGAACTGGCGGTATCCGGTTTGGACAAATTATACTGTATATTCCAAAATGACAAGCTGAAGGTAGGGTTATGGTCAAACCGGAAGCAGCGATGCTAAACTCAGAGAGCCAATCAATAGTAAGTAAGTATATTGTGTTCGTGGAAGAAAAACGGAAAGGGTGGGATGATAATAATAATAAATGGAACGCAGCAGTGTAAAGGCTTGCTGTGAAGAAATATACGGAATATAGATGAACACTAATACATGTACCTGCAGATATCGTTTAAACTGCAGTAGTTTTTGTAAGTGTGGTATTTTAATAACAATATGACTTTAATATTATTTGAAATAACATGGTATACCCAATCCTTAATGAAAGTAATTTGATCAACTGATCTGACATTTACATGATTAAGGCCTTATGTCAATTGCATGTATGTCATAAACAAATTACAATATCCCAAGGGCATACCCTATTTCAAATTAAAGAATTAAGTGACAAGTTGTTTATACAGTATATATCTTCCAGTGTCTGGAAAACGCTGCTGCTTTAGTCAGAATTTTATCAGTTTAAATTAGCTCAAGTTGGAATATTTATGACCTTTTTTAAGTAATTTATGTATTTGTTAAGTAATGATCTCGATTTCACAGAAGCAGCAGCACTTTTCAAGTTAAGGAATATTTCCTTCATGTTTACTCAAAAAAATAGTCAAGATCTATTAAGAGTATGCCCTTACAAAAAGGCGATTTAATGATGCACTTTGATGTTAAATATGTGTACAAAAATGGCGTAAAATCTATTATCAATTCATTAATTCAATAGGTTCTTTAGATAAAAAATAGTTAATAAATTGTGCTGAACAAAGGCTTTGCATTTGTTAAACATTCGTCTACATATCTATAAATAATATTATATTTAATAATAAAATGCTTTTATCACTATGAAAATATTAATTGATCCAATCATCATTACATCATAACAAAGAAAATACGTCATATGTTACCATGATGAAGTTAAGTCAGCACGTGGATTGCCATCACAGACATGTTTTTATGCCTTGTTGTGTGGGACTTGTCTAGCAAAACATTTAACCTTATGCGTTTAAAATCGCAAATTTTTGCTTTTTCTGGAATTGTGGGAACTGCACTATTTTTTCTGTGATGTCAAAGTAAACATTTCCCGTTTAAATCAGCCCCCTTTATATACAACCTTAACAGTCCTACGAACTTCAAGGTGATTTAGTAACAGGCTGAATAACTTACATGATTTGAATATCTTACAGTTTATTAAACAGCTTTATATCTAAATAGCTTATGATTTAATCATCTTGCATTACTACTTCTCCCTAGGGCGACTGAATTTAGTGAACGCAAATCATCCTCAATAATGCTGATAAATACAAAGATTCGAGACTGTGCAGTACTTTTCTCAGGTTTTCTCCATATTAGACTGCTTAATGTAATATTCACAATAATTCATATAACAAAATATGTAAAATACTTTTTTTCTATTCAGAAAATAGGCTAAACTTTCGGTTTGGAAGTTTAAACATCCATTATTCCTCCTTTACTTATATAAAAAAAAGATTAACCCCATATATGAAAAAAGTTTCTATAAAAAGCTCAAATTCATAGTGTAACAAAGTTCAAATATTTATCAGATTATTGTCAAAATAGTTTTGACACATCATATACCCATTTTGTAAGGATATTGTAATTCCCGCCATACACTGTATACGTCAAAATAAAATTTTAGTCATTCAATTTATGCACTAAATTAGCAAGTTTAAAATCATTTCTATGGAGATTCAAGACTTTTTTTTGGAAAAAAAAAACTTTCATAAATTATCAAATTTACCGTGGCTAAAAAATGCACTACCACGACAACATCACGTGACTGCTATTGTTAGAGAAATATCATCTAGTATTCAAAAAGTAAACGGAACAACAGTAGTAGTAGTCCAGGGTTGAATAATTCTGTAAATAAATAATATTTAAAAAAAAATGAGGAGAGCTAAGCTGGTCTTCTGTAAGAAAAGTACAAGTACGTAATTCCTGAAAATGCTTCTGCAAATAAGCATGCGAGTTTCAACTGTATAATAGAATTCATCTAGGCCTACATCAACATTTACCACTGCATTCACTTTGCCGCTAGCTATAAATCACACAGGTGTAAACAAGTAACTATCTCAATGCACTTGTTGATATGACGTCATCATAGTAAAATTTTGCACATCTTATGTGCGGTGAGTGGTGGATCAAATGTTTTTCTTCACAGTGAAATAGAATTTTATTTATTTACAAACGTTAAATAAACAATTACATAACGTCCCTATGTGAAGCCTTTGTTTAATGCCATTATTAAATTATTGAAATCGAGAACGTTACTTAATGAAATAAACAAATCAAATACTTGGTAAAGGTCATGTATTTTTCTGGAGACCCGTTACGTAAATTTAAATGTCATGTAATAAATTGCAAATTCTAGTTAAAGCAGCAGTATTTTAACTTTAAAAAGAACAAGATATATATAAACACTTATATCACTTTGAATGAGCTCGTGTTCTTGCGATATTGATATTTTGTATGACCTCCATGCAGTACACATTATATACATTGATCACGTGACTGTCAAATCAGGTGACCAAGCTGAATGCACAACAGAATGTTTTATCTATATTATTTCAATTCATTCTAAATTTAAATGATACCATAACTTACGAAAATAAAAAAAAATGTTCAAAAAGGTTTTTTCTGCTCTTATACATTCCATTGATTTCTTATAGCATTTTTATAGCATGACTGCGCTGTACATATTTTGATGTTTTACTGACCACAGACTGATAATGGTCCACTAATAACACGACTGTTTCAAAAACGTGAGGACTTCAGCTTTTCAGTCGTCAACTTCCACCTTGAATAACATCAGTTTTAAATCGAAGTAAGCTACTAAAAATAAGTTGTTACAAGGATTTCAACTACCCCGATTAAAGTCAACTTTCCGAAAATTCGACGGTCGTTATTATGGTGACCTTGTTTGTAAATTCAACCTACAGTTGGGTCGTCGAATTTGTCTGACACGTATCATGCCATTTGATGTTATGTTATTGCTTTTCTTACTATATTTAACCATAAAATTCTCCTACCTGATCAATACACTAGAGACCAGTCGAAGGGGAATGCTTACTCCTTTAAGGCACCTGATCCCACCTCTGGTGTTTCCATGGGGCCCGTGTGTTTGCCCTGTAATTATGAGACTGAACACTTTTTGTCATCTTTATCGTTTACAGTACTCTTAAGATATTCATATGTAATCGGATTAGAGGTCTTATCAGAACTCAGCGTCCCGGTAAAGCCGCGAAGGAAAATAGAACATTATATATGTGGTCAAATCAATAAGTAGTCAAGGGCGTTGATAGAAATGATAGAAATGAGAAGGCAGCGGTTGGTACTTTAAATTTTCATCTGGACTTGTCACAGACGTTTATAAATTGAAAAGGTAAGAAATTAAATATTACAATGTTTTAGCTTTAGTTTTCAAAACTTCGAAATTACAAGGTACACAAGAAGAAAGATTCAAGATAAAGCCGTAAAAAATACATTTTTTTTTTCGATTTTAACTAGTAATCGTGCAGTTTTCGTCTTTAGTTATTTTCTGATTAAAAATATTACCTTCTATGATTTCGTTTATATTTTGAACATTGCGATCAAATTTATATCGTTGGTGGTCTTTTTAGCGCTTTTTTCCAGCAAGAATGTTTGTTTAGCAAAGACAAAGAAGTTCTTCTAAAACTTTTAACGTGCTTTAAGAGAAACATACAGTCATATACATTTCTTTGATGTTTTTAAAGGGTACAGAAAAATTCAACGAAAAAAGCAATTAGTATGACCTTCTTGATTGCACATAGGCTTTTAAAAGAAAACACCTTGACCATTTTATTTGTCATACGTATACACTGTACATGTTTTGTAGTTTTTCCCCTCTCGCAATAAATATTTAGGAAAATGCCAAAGTCTTTTAGATGATAATTTTTAAAAATGATATTATTCTTATTCTTTGCTGGTAATTAGCTGATTGATATCGTTCACCAGCATATTAGCAGCAACCTGAAAGAGCAAAGACCCATCTAATTCGCTTCCTATGGGCAGGAC
This sequence comes from Saccostrea echinata, assembly GCF_033153115.1. Taxonomy (NCBI): domain Eukaryota; kingdom Metazoa; phylum Mollusca; class Bivalvia; order Ostreida; family Ostreidae; genus Saccostrea; species Saccostrea echinata. The sequence continues at coordinate 2,656,877 of NW_026889777.1, forward strand.
AAATAATCCTTGTTGCATAATATCAGCTATGGCTAATACCGTGTTTAACACAAATTATATTGATTTAATTCTAAACAAATTCTAGTAATTTTTCGTGAATTATGTATGGCAATAGAACAGAAAGTAGTATGTTATTTATGTATAATTTTATGAATCCATCTAATTTGTTTTTCTTTTATATAAGAGTCATTCTCAATTTTAGCATAATTTTTTATTATTATTATTATTTGCAATGATTTATCTGCAGCATTCACTTATAAACAAAAATCAGTGACCGTTCTTATTGTTTATTTTTCATGTATATTTAACTAAAGGTTACTATAGACTAACGAAATATTTACTGGAGTTAAGCGATTGAACATACAACAGTGTTATGCGACCAGGAATCATATTAAGGTACACATGCAATTTTTTTTATAATGACTAAAATATAACTACAGACATTACAGAAATTTGGAATTTTAATTGTGATAAAATTTGTCATTAGACCTGAAGAAAGGAAAAGAATAAGTTTAAGTTAACTAAATAAATATGTATGTAAATACTAGAGCCATAAGGTTTAATTAGTTAGCAATTAAAAGAAAAACCTTTCCATCATAATACTACATTTTGATATTAATATTATTATTATCTATTCATAAACAGGTATTTTAAAAAAAACTGGGGGGGGGGGGGGTCAGAATTTTCAAAAGGAATAGTATTAAAAAATGTAATCATGCAATATTATTTCGTACAATTTTGTTTATAAGAAAAAAACCTCATGCTACTGACGAAATGTTGATTCACATATATAGGTATATAATGATTTTTTTTAACTTAATATATTTGTATCTTGGTTACTATGTATCCCTCTACTTTGCCTCACACAGCTAAATACAAAATGTAAATGATAATATTAAATAACTGGGAATGATTGATTGTGTGTTGTTTTACGTTCCGTTCGAGAATTTTTCACTCATATAGAGACGTCCCCATATACCGGTGAAGGGCTTCAAATTTAGACTTTTACTGGGCACTCATGGCCATTTAGCAGTGATTTTTGGATGCAATGTCCTTGTTTATGATTTTGTTATATATTTTCCGTATATTTCCTAATTAAAGGATACTGTTCGTATTTTCGTACACAGGCACATTGGAGGATAATCTAATGGTCTTAGAAAATATAATGCAAGGGCATACCCTCAATAAATCATGGCAAGATTTTGATCATAAACGCTAGCAGCTGTATTAAAGGACTTATCGCATGATATTTCAAAAATCGTAATTTTATGAAAAATATTATCTACAACCTTGTTTATTAAAATACTGAATACAATAAACGTTGTTGAAAGCATATTTTAAGAGATATTGGGAGTTGAAATTCAAGTACGACAATATGCATATTTCAGTCGGATTTTGGCGAAATACTGCTCTGACGTCATAGGCGACAATTCAGTGATAGAGAGATGAGAATATACACACTTTTTACGGAGTTATCAGCGACAAATGCAGCTTAATTACGAAAAATGCTGAAAAAATAAATTCTTAATGTGCTTTTCAATTACTGTAGAAACATTAACTAGTTATAAGGTATAAGGCTTATGAGATATTTTCGTTTTTTATTCCAAACATTATTTTTCAAGATCGCCATCCTTTAAAATACATATGAAGACTTGCGTAAATTAATATTATGTTAACATCGAAGAACAACAAAGTTATATAATGTTAATTTGTGAATCAAATATGTAAATACATGTGATAAGATGACAAATCAAACCGTATTTTGATGGCGAGTTTCTTCGTCTTCCCCGCTTCTCCCTTACTATCGTCGCTGCTATTTTTACAATGTTAACAGACTTTTCAGATTTCTTCTTGCTGGCAGTTCTAACATATAAGGTTGGATATTCAATTTCATATCAATAAAATAAGCGATTTGATTGTCCACAACGCAGAAAATTCAGGGTGTATCGCGTATATTTTCGTAAGATTAACGTGAAGAGCTGATCAGCCATTGTCGCCTTTGACGTCACAGGGTCACGTGATCGCTATCTAATTAACTTAGATTTTTAATTCAGGGGTTTTCATATGAGTCAATAATTGATTAATTACCGCGGTTTATCCACAGTAAAAACACAAAATTTATAAACTGTGGTCATAGTGAATGTTTTACGCTTTTAAGTTCAACTAATTTAGAAACATGCGATAAGTCCTTTAAGCAATTTGGAAAAAAAGGTGCGATCCTGTTGACGTCTTAAAATTATTTCTATATTAAATGAAGCTAACCAGCAAAAAATTCACAATGCTTTCACACAGATATGATCTTAACAATGAAATAGTAGAAGCTTTTTAGGATTGCAACACTTTTCAAAAACTACAATGGGTGTTGAAGGTATGTAAAAATTAAATTTCGAATTCTAACTTAGTAATGCCCTTGCACTGTTGAAAATTATAGTAATCTCAGTAATGCAAATATATGTGCTAAAATCACCTGGCTGTCACGTCACGTGACAAGTCTAAATAGAAATTCCAATCTCCATCAATATGTAGTTAATAATCATAGTTACATTTGTCCGATATTATTAAAGTACTAAAAGGAATAGCCATCCCGAAAAAGAACATATTTTGTATCATAAAATCTCGCCGATATTTCCATTGCGCACCTTTACTGTACTGCGTATTGTGTATATCCCTAGCACTAGAACAATTTATTAAGTCCCTTACATTATCCTCCAATGTACGACAGTATCAGTTAACTAGGAAATATACGGAAACTATATGAACAAAATTATTTTTAAAAAAATCCAAGTTAATGGCCTCTGAAATATCTGCTTATAATATTTTATTTAGTTATGAAATACATTTGTTGTTGTAAAAATATTACTTAATCCGCCTTTTAATGCATACAAACTGCGTCAAATTCAACGGAATGACTTCACATCGCCAAGTGCATCGCGATCAGTAACTTGTTTGTACCTTGCTATGTGGTATTTAACTAACGACAAAACATGTTATAGTGAGTTTTAATGTATATGTTATTTAATTCTTTCGTACAGTTTAAATTCATAAATCATTTCATCGAGAGTTATTTTGAAGAATTGTTAGATTTATGTGATGTCATAATCAATATTTCTCCCCGCCTCTTTTTTGTATCCTTAATTGTACTGCGAAAGTAAAATGAAACACTGTGTTAGCATGACAATTTTTTAAAGAACGATTTTATTGAAAGATTATAAATTGTTGCAAAAACATAAACAGTCCATTTCAAATAGAAAGTAAAATATTTTTTTCCCGGTTGGAGATTTTTTTTCTTCTAAAATAATGTTATCGTTTATTAATTAATACCCAAAGTACCAAAAAATGAATCTCACTGTTCAGAATTTAAGTCTCACACAGTTACAACAAAACTAAATATATGAAAGTAAGTTTGAAGTCACTGGTTATAAAGGCTTAATATTTGATGAAGGATTTGACTTGTACAGCCTGTGGATAGTTTAAAAAAAGAGCTCTTAATCTCGTAACTGAATCTTATGGAAACGTTATGGAAATAGTTTAATTACGCATTGAATTTTTATTTTTGAATGTACCGACAAATTGATCTTTTGTCGGAACGGACAGATCCTGTTAATTATACTGCCGACGGCATCCAAAAATAAGAATTCAATGCTCATATTTATTCTCTCTCTTTTCTCTCTTAGTAATTGTTAATTTTTTTTAATATAAATAGCGCCTTTTGGAAAAGGTGTGCTTAATAGACGTAAGAGTCGTTGTGACGTGGGAAATAAACCGTTGTGACGTGTAAAGTTAAATAAGCCAAATGAATATTGCGAGGGGGTGGGGGGGGGAATAACAAATTAATTTTAAACATATAATTGTTATATTTTTATGATATTTCAATAGGGTAGTTGTTTTGAAATTGAGCCAAAAAAAATACATATTTTGGTGCTTTAGAGTATAGAAAATGCATATAGTTCCTACTCTGTATTCTACGGCGAAGTGAAAAGGTTTCGTATGTGTTACATGTATCAGGTATTGAATGTTGTAGCTTTCCAATTGATTTCATGAAGAAAATTACACTGATTGTCAATATATACTGAAACGCAAAAGAAAAGCAATATCATATTTGAGGCGGAAATATTACATATAGGATATAATTTTGTATCTAAAAGTAAGGACATCTTCAACTTTTTGAAATATCGGTAATTTAACGGTTGAATGATTTCCATACCATTACCGGAAGTTAAGTTTGAGTCTGCTTAACAGAAATCAAAAATTGCATGTTCAACAAAACATTTGTCAAAAATATGGGGTTTTAAGGATTTGTATCTATTCATCACAAGTAATACAGCAATGTTCCGAAAAGTACATTTCCCTTTCTTTTCCGTAAGCGATGCCAAAGCCTCCTGAAAATGACTTAAGTATGGATTTCCATTGCTCTAGCTGGAAAATCTCAAAAAAAGGTGATGAAGATTTGCAGATGCAAATATCATCACAACACGCTTCAACAGGCTCTTACGTATCACTAGCATGAACGACAGTCCTTTGACCGGAAGTCCAAGGGTTACTACACTGGGCTTGGCTAAACAAAATTCGACCTCATCATCTGAAAAGCATGCATTTAAAAATGGCAAAGAATATTTCTTTCGCTCAGATCTCGAGATTGATGAACCTATTGCATCGTAGAAATCAAGCTGCAAATGTTTTCAAATCGAGTTTTACCTTAGTGTTTTCAGTTTTTAAAAATCATTAGATAAAAATTCAAATATTTGTAGATTACTGCTTGTTGCATTTCTTTTGCGTTTCAGTATATAACAATGTAAGGGTAAGTAAGTCTTTTAGCAAATGCTCCTTGTAATGTAAAATATAAAGGTAAAGATCAAAGCTGGACAGCTTACAAGAATTTTTTAATAGAAAATTGAATGTTTAATAAGTAGTTTAATATCGAGATAAAGGTCACAACCTAGAATATTTTCAATGATCTTTATACGATCAACTAAAATTAATTGCTGAAATCAAATCAATTATTTTCTGTCGGTAAAAATATTATGATTAACGTAGGTTTAAAAAAAAGCCTCGTAAAAGTTCATGTTAAAATCCAAAATGTCTATAAGTGAAAACCTTTGCATTTTAAAACCATTATTCAAGCTAAATAACACATCTTATATTTTACTTTACAAAAATGCTCTATACTAGCTTGTGCATTGTACATCTATTTTGTTGTCTGATAAACTTTTTAATAAGTAGATCAATGTAGAAATTGATGATCCTGAGATCAGTAGCCCTATCGTTTTGCAAACGACATTATAAAATGTAAAGATAAGAAGGCTGATCATGTTAAAAAGCCCATTTAAAGATTATGAATTGTAAGGAGTGCCGATATGGACCTCTGAAAACAGAAATCGGATCAAATACCAGTTTTTACACGTGTAAATATCAGTTTTTCACTACTTTACTTAAAATGTTACTAAAATCTAAAAGTACCAGCATGCAAATCAACAATATCACAGATATTTATGATTCAAATTTTCTAATAACGACATGTGAGAAAAATAAGGGATATTCCATGAAACTATTCCTTGCATCAGATGAATATGGCGAAGTTGACAAAAAATGAATAATGTCATAAATTCTGTACACATATACATGTACATTACAAATCATGAACAAGTCAAAAAAAAAAAGATCTCGAAACACCAGAGCTTAGATCAGGTGCAGAAAAAGAGTAGGTATCTCCTGTCGAGTCGTAACACCAGTGTAGAACCCTCTGCATTAATCAGGTAAAAGGATTATTCCGAAATCATTTTTTAAAAGGAACAGTGACCTAACAATTGGTAAAATCATGTAAGTTAAAAATTAACTGACACATAAGGTTGTATTTGCAAGCTTATGCATCTGCATGACATCATAAATGTATCTTGATTGCACAATTCTGTATTTTCTTGTAAGTTTGACAAATGTCAGATCAGCGGATCGCTTTAATTTCGTGGCACAGAGGATATAGCGTTTGCATTAGAGTCGCAAGGAGTTTATCCCTACGTCGCGGGTTTGAATCCACCGTACGACGTGGAGAGCGGTCCTTCGGATGAGACCGTATTAACCGAGGTCCCGTGCGCTGCCACAAAAGAGATTTCTGTTCTGCTTAAAGGCTGTAAGTGTTGAGTACATGTCTAAATTTACAGCCATCCACCAGCAAGTAGTGGCGTCTCAGTATGAGTGAAAATTCTTGCTTAATTCAAATTTATATCTTTTCTGTCAGGGAAGCGATGATATACATACTAAATTTGAAAAGAAAAAAAAATTGTCTAAGGCCACGTTAATGTTCACCAGGTCAAGAAGTGCAAGAAGTGAAACTTCACATATAAAAAGAAAACCAATATCATAAATAAAATTCCTTTTGTTAAATATCATATAATAATTTGATAAGTCAGTAGACAAGTTGAAGATCTCGGGGTTAGTAGCCATAATTTTTTGCAAGCATCCATATGTCAAGCGATACATGTCAGTTCTCTCCATCTAAGTTTCAATAAATGTTAGATCTGACAGATGGAGAGAGAGACAGCAATCATATTGTCTATTTTGATAAATTGAATACGTTCTTAATAAAGATAAAAAAAACTTCCATCTAAAGGAACATGTTCATTGACTGATTTACATTAGAAACAATTATTAGAAAAGAGTTTTCAATTGAAGTAATATCTTTTCGTCTAAATGGAAGACGAGGAAAATGCTGGTTCGAATAATACATGTCAAAAATACTTCTTTTTTTTTTTACTTAAAATCATGTTTATAAGCATCATAATTCATATAGTGTGAAGAGTGAGCAAGAAGTAAATGCTATTTAAAGAAATTATACAATACCCTCACAGAGATTTGTTTAATATGAGAAATTCAAATTCAGATCACAATAGACTATTTATTGAGATATGACCCACTATCGCAATATTTTTATTACAACCTTGTTTCTTTCAGTTCATTGAAACTCATATCTTTGAACCGCTTACAAAAACCGTGTACATCAGAAGTACATGTAGAGAATTAACCTATCCCGAAGTATTTCTCAAATTTGGTATGTAATTGAATATAATATTGTTTAAGAGAGAAAATTCCTGGAAACAAAATGAAACTCAAGGAAATTGTCATTTAAAAAAGGTATCCTTTTAGAATCAAGATACATTTTATGATATCTTGCAAATGCATAAGCTTGCAATTACAACGTACACTGTATCGTGTGGGTCATTTTTTTTTACTGACATGTTTTTATTTATTGTTATATCTTTTCTAATTAAAAAATAATTTTGACTACTGAATAACCCTTTTATCTAGTCAATAGAGAGACCTCGGGCGTGGACAGACAACAGGGATTCTTACACCTGCTTTGCACCTTGTCCAATCTCGGGGCAGGGGGGGGGGGGGTTGTTGTTGTTATATATTTTTTTATGTTTGTTTGTTTGTTTTTGTTTTTGTTTTTTTTTTTTTTGGTTGTTGTTGTTTTTTGTTTTTTTTTTCGTTTGTTTTTTGTTTTGTTTTGTTTTTTTTTTTGGGGGGGGGGGGTTTGCCTTGTACACGTTTTTATATTGTATATAGGATTAATGACGTTAACATTATTCAATTGTCGTCATCGTCACTACTCTCACATGATGCCATAAGTAGTTGCTAAGAATGCCCCCTATATCTTCCAAACTGTTGTCGTGAGAGGTTTTTGATCAATGAATACTCGTAAAATCCTTGTTCATCAAAATGTTTGCGTTTTGAATTCTAGTGCCAAAAAGAAAATAACGAAGAAGAAAATAAATTTTGCTAGACCAACATTTAATTTATTTTTCATTTTTCAATTTCCTATAGACTCATGAAAACATAGCAATGAACCATTTTTTACTTGTCTGATTTGTCGCTTTATTGATTTACACGATAGCAATGAAACATGGTGATAACGAACAGTAATCAAGTTCAAAAGTCCATTGAAACAGTACAAATGGGAGCAGAACAAAAGCGGACCTTTATAAACATCTGAGATGGGATCAAGTGCCATTGATGAGTAAGCATCCCCTGTCGACCGGCCACACTCGCGGTGTACTGAACTGATACTTTTGTATATTTGCGTTTTAATTTTGATATTCGATTGGTACACTTCAGCTGTAAGGGCATATTACAAAGAAATATAAACGTGCATAAATACAAATCAATTTAAACTAAATTAACCTTAGTAAAGCTACTTTATTGTCACATGACATTAATATTTATTGAAATAACTTTTTATACTGAATGTACTGAATTTGGTTTGGTCACGTTATTTGACAGTCACGTGATAAATGCAGGTAATATGTACTGTATGTAGGTCACAAATTTCAATATTGCAAGGGCATACCTCAGTTTAAATTAAAATTTCAAGTAATAAATTGTTTCTACATAACTTGTAGTTTATGGAAAGTGCTGCTGCTTTAAACAGAATTTGCATTTTATGAAATTAAAATTCAAGTTATCTGGCTCTAGTCGAAATATTTAGGATCGTTACCAAGTATTTTATTTATTTATTAAGTTATGCTCTCTATTTCAGGAAAGCAGCCGCACTTTTCAAGTTAATGAATATTTCCTTTGTGTATATTAAAAAATGGTCGAGATCTATTAAGTGCATGGTTTTGGGAAAAGGCGATTTAATGAGGCACCTCAGCGTGAAACATGCAAACCCTCTTCATTAAAACACGGTAAAATTAATTTAATACATCCTTTCGATAGTTTTTAAATAACGGCACTAAACAAAGATTTCAGATTTGCATTATTGATCTACCTACGATTTTTAATTAACATTCTGTTAAATAATAAAATGCATTTTTCACTGTGAAAAATATACTTGATCCGCCTCTCACTGCACATAAAATGCGTCAAATTTTACGCAAATTATTTCATTTTCTGTTATTGTGAGGAATTGCTATATTTTGTGTGATATCACAGTACACATTTCTCGTATAATTAGGTCCCGACCGCTTATGCAGCCTAAACAGAGCTGAGTATATATTTTTGTGTTTTTGTCATTTCTCAAATATCTCGTATTAGGTCCAAATTCATTTCTTTTATACAGAACAGAAGTTGTATTTAATATATAAAAAAAAACGACGCTTTATAAAAATTCCACTCCTCTAGTAATGTTTCACATTATTAAAGATGTTCGACTTCACATTCGGTATATTTTAGGCTAGAATAGCCGTAAACATGGTATGATGACATCAAGGTCGCATGAAAATATTTCATAATTATTCTGAAGGGACTTCACCAATAAAGAAACAAGTAAAACTTTTTTTTTTTTCAAAAGACCTTTTACACAACCCTTTCTACATAATCACATTCATTTTTCAAGTTTATCAGCTTGTGAAATGAAAGACTTAAGAATTGTAAGATTTGAAATAATTCATTCTTAATTAGACTTGTAGTACAGAACTGTAACCTGCGTCACCGAGTGTGATCAATTCTGTGTCCAGAAAGGCGTGGAGATGGAAATAATCATGTTTTATAGCTCTATCAGTACCACACTTTATTTATCGAGAAAAAACGTTTTATTCAAGACAGCAGTCCGAACGGTCAAGGGTGTATCGCCTTGAGAGGACTTTTCAGGCGCATTCATGGCGTTTTTTAATCGAAATCCGTGTTGGAAGTAATGCTTTTAATTATGGTTTATTATAAATGGAAGAACAACCGAAAAAATCAATTATTGAAAGAGAAAGTAGGAGTTTTAGTACATGAACAAAATTATTCACAACTTTCTCTACTCTTCATCCAAATTAGTGAAAAACAGTCCCCTGCCCTCTGAATCGTTATAATTACCATATGTCTTCATTGTGTTTCCCTTCACATCATTAGGATAATGACCAAATATAGTATATATTAATACTTGTTTATGCGATTTCCCTACTTGCTGGTGACTTCATTGTATCATTACATAAAAATTGAATATAAGACTTACAGTTCATGTAGGAAATAGGATTATTAGGGAGTGTGTGCAATTACACCCATCTTCTGAAAATGAATAATCGCACAGCATAATTATAAGAGATAATCAATATGGTCATTAATATAGCCAATGCCAAATGAACAACAGCGTCTCATCAACAAACTGAGTTAAACAAACATAAACAAATCGATACTTCCCGTGCCCTTCAATTATCTGAGAAGGAAAATATTCGGAAAGATATAATTAACTTTGTAGTTGTAATCCCCCATGCTATTTTTTTGTAGTGTTTGTTTTCATTTTCATTTGTTTTCTTATTTCTCGTTGCTTCGTTTCATTTTCGCAAAATGTATGCTATATGAAATAAAATTATATGATTTATAATTTTTCATTTGTTTGTTATTTTTTTATATAAATTTTATTTCATTTTTTTTCTAATGAGTTACACATACTTAATAATCACAAATAGTGTGTACATTACATACAAAACAAAAACTACAAGAAATCAGTGTGTAAGTTGAGAGAGTGAGGTTGGGAAAGAGAGGGAGAGAAATGGACACTGAATTCTCAATGTATTGTTTAGAATGTTATGATTTATCACTGATAAATTCTATGGTATTCATTCAAACATATTAAATAGTCATGTTTCCATCGTTGATGTTAATCACCGAGAAGGTTTTGTTATCGGACGTAGGAACTTGTTAAAAAAATGCCTCCTCATTATAATCTAGCTGCCTCAGTGCCACATAAACATTTTGTAAATGCTTTCGGATGCCCTCAGCGTCCATTGAGTAGAAGAGACGGCTTCGCTGGTATCTACATGTAAATAAGACGTACATGTATGTATGGGGATAGTCATATATTGTGGTTTCTGTTTCTGTTACAGTGTACTAAAGATAGAACACATCTGTACGGTACAAACTCTTTTAAAAAGCTGAAACATTTATCAACATGGTACCAAATATACAATACTACCAATTTGTACACACAGGTCACGTGCTACCCACATTGACTGAGTAACATCGCGCTTTGAATGTTGGGAAAAGAACAACTTTGATATTTCTTAACTGCGGGAAAAACACATTCTATAAACAGCGAACGCCGTCATCTGATAATCTACCTTGTACACAATGTAATGTGTATCAAATTTTCACAGGATACAGTTTGCGAGAATTTTTTTTTTTTGGAATTATATTAATTTATTATCATCAATCGGTTCTTAAAGTTTTGTGAATCCTTGATCCGCATCTGCATCCATAGCAACGTAACATATGTTTATATTACGAGGTCTCGCAATTCAATTCATAATGGAAAATCTACAAATATTTGGAAAAGCCATATTCAATGCAAATATACACTTTAAAATAGTTGAAAGTAAGTTAATTTATATCCGGTCATACCAGATATAAGAATATAAATGAGAATAAGAGGCTCTTTTTCTCCAGACAGTTTGCAGCCGCATATGAATAAAAATCAAATTGATGTAATTTGTTGCTAACGACAGAGGTCAGTGTCGACTTGATGTGACAATGTATGGAATGATAAAATACAAAATACATAACGACGTCGTCACTTTTATGACCACATTACGTAATAGTTAATAATATACAAGCAAACAATATTTAAAAATCAATGAAATAGTATTCATAACTGGGAGAGAGATGATTTATATGTTTTAAATTCCAAGAAAAATAAGGAAAAACCTGATATTGATGAACTAAATTCATTTTACAAAAAAGTGTATGCTGAGAGAAAATTCTGAAAATTAAAAAAAAAAAAAATCCCCAGGAATTCACATTTATTTCTGAATATATGCTTTTATCAGAGATTATTTTTCAAAGAGATTCACATGGGGAAAAAGGAAGAGATAGTTATAAAGAAAGAATTAATTAAATTTTTTATTTTCAGATTTTTGAATCTCCATGCAACTGCATATCTGCTTAGAGAAATTGGAATAAAAAAAATGCAATATGGCTAACTCTATTCATCCGGCGCCAAGTCCGAAATACTTTAATCGACAAACTGAAAGCAGATCTACTCGCAATTTCTCCACAAATTCATCCGAAAGTTTTCAACAGTTCATGCAGAAGAACATTAGTGAATCCTCCTCCAGAAGAATTGTAAAACACTGGAAAATGATTTTGATTATACTGATACCCGTTTTATCTTTAATGACACTAACCACCGCTAATCTTTTAAAAGCAAGTGAAGTTAAAAGAGCGACAGTAAACGGCATTGAAAATGTACAGGAAGCGTATCTGTATGCGCAATTAGTGAAAATGTTACAAAGAGAAAGAGGCATCTCCTCGACATATTTGAGCAGTACTGGTAACAAGAGTGCAGCTTTCAATAAGATGATATCCGACAGAAGAAACACGGATTTAGCTTTTGCAGACATTCCTGTAAATCAGCGCACTGTCTTTGTTAGCGATATTCCTTTCACAATGTTACAACTTCATAAAAATGTCAATCTTTCTCGTGAGAGAATTAATAATGGCTCTATTTCTGTTGAGGATCATCTTGATTTCTACACTAATTTGAATGAAGGATTGGTGAATGTCATGTTTAAAGGCGTTGACATCCCAGGTGAACAAAATTACTACGGTGAAATTGTAGCGTTTTCCTCACTTGTCAGATGGACGGATATCATAGGTCTTTTGCGTGCACGAATAGCGTTTCAGTATGCGACTTGTGCCTTCACTTCAAAGACAATGCAGAATTATATGTTTCTGACCGGTAAAGCCGTGGCATATAAAAATATATTTATTCTTTACACCATGTCTTTGAAAGATGCTTTTTCTAAGCAAAACCAGAGCACAGAGGATTACCTTGATGAGGTTAGAATATTTGCCTGGTCAGAGTCATTTATGAACTCTTGTCAATCTTTCACGAAGGAACATCGTTTATCCTTAGGGTTGGTATGGTTTCAGAACATAACAAAATTTATCGACTTTGCGTTTGAGATCCAGATACGTCATTCCAACATATTAACAAGCATTATGTCACAAATAAGAAAAGATGCGGAATTTCAATTTAGTTTATATATTTCCGTTCAAATAATTATAACTATTGTGAGTTTTGTTTTAACAACATGGTACTTAGTTTGTATAGAAAAATTGACATTCAAAATTGCTAAACATGCTTCAACAATCAAAGCAAAATCCAACGAACTTGCAGCAGAAAAGAAATTAACTGATAGGCTTCTTTACCAAATGTTACCAAAGAACATAGCAAAAACATTGAAGGAATGCCGAGATGTCAACGCCGAATATTTTGAAGAGGTCACCATTTTCTTCAGTGACATTGTTGATTTCACAGAATTAGGATCTAGAAGTTCCCCAATGCAGATAATTGATTTGCTTAATGATTTATATGGGTAAGCCTCAAACTTTTTCATAATATTACAAATTTATCTATAGCTTCATCTTTCAGTAGTCAATGATATGCTTACAATTACGCCACATTGAACTGTTGCATAAGAACAAGCGGTAGCAAAGGAAAATCGGGTAAATTTCACCGAATTCAGCTTGAACAATCACTATTTCCTACAATCAAAAGGTTAAGTTTACGTCATCTCCTTTTAAGTGATCAAGAGATTAAGTAAATATTATATGATGATTTGTGAGTTATCATTGTAAACGAAATCGATTTAAGAAATAAGATATCATTTTAGAGTTTCACTGGGATATGACATGAAGTCGGCCACGTGATCAATTCCTATAACGCCCGAAGGGCGATGTAGTAGATTTGATCACGTACCGACTTCATGTTATATCCGAATGAAACTCTAAATGATATTTTATTTCTTATATTTATATTTTACTTTCATTCGTGTTACAAGGAAAAATAAGCACTATTTAGACTTTGTTATGGAAATGCAACATAGAGTACCTAAGACGTCATTTGACGTCACAATCGAACTTTCCAAATGGCTCCTGCAGTTTGCTTTCCATACACAAGATAGTCTGAACATGTGACCAACTGCATGTCATTGAAAATTGAATGTCAATTTAATTAGTATTGTCATGTAAGGAAATACATTGGCAAATGTAAATATTATACTTTGAAGAATAATTTAGTCAGGAACATAACATTAAAGACTGCTTTGTTACCAAGAACCTGATAAATTCATTGTAATGTTTTCCTTTGTCTTGCTTTTAAAGAAGGTAAACATTTACTTGAAAATTAACGAAAAGGAAGGCTATCGACATTGTATAAAGCCTCCGCTAAAATTTCACTGTTTATAATTCTTTCATTTAAGTTTATTTGACGACCATACTGAGAAGTACGATATATATAAAGTAGAGACTATCGGAGATGCTTATATGGTAGCTAGTGGGGTACCTATTCCAAACGGCAACACACATGCAGTTCATATTTGCAAACTTGCCCTAGACCTTCATGAACTCATGAGACGATACCGTGTCCCTATTTCTTTCGAAAGAGACGAAAATGTTAAAATTCGCATGGGAATACATTCAGGTAAGATTACAAAAAGGATATTTTAACACTGGTTATTTTAAATTTAATAATAGTTGCAATAGGTGGTGTGTTGCTAAATAATACATATGAAAATTCATTTCGACAAGTTATTCGCTCATTTTTGGATGACGAAATTGGCATACAGCAGTGGCTTAGACATATTTTCTCTACTATTGTTAAGTTGATACATGTTTAAAGGTTCAAAATTTAGTGACATAATTCTCAGAGTACTTACTTTAAAAGTGATTGCTTTGATTTTGTTTACTCTTTATATTTAAATTTAAAGGTCCCTGTGTGGCTGGAGTTGTAGGTAGGAAAATGCCAAGGTACTGTTTATTTGGAGACACGGTTAACACTGCGTCCAGAATGGAATCAACTGGAATAGGTTTGTCAACCCTTTTGTTTTGTTAACTGTCCGTGCTTTTCTTATTAACTTCAACCTACTGCAAACCAATAAATTTATTATTGAAAACAGATAGATACAAAAAAAAATGTAATCCTATATCAACAATTTATTGATAAATAGTTATAATCATCTGGGTCCTGTTTCCTTTCTTTAATCGCGATATCGACGTCAGTATCCATTTTCTAATTAGATTAGGAAATAAAATCTTATTATAACAGCAAATTTTAGAATTCATAAACGTCTTCTTCTGAATGATCAGAAAGGAAATAACTTTGAAAGTCTTAATGTAAACCTTATACGGTACCAATTATGATCCACCAGATGCACATTTCGACAAATTATGTCTCTTCGGTAATGCTCATGCCGAAACGTTGGAAATCCTAAATATTTAAATTTATAAAAAAAAAAAAAAAAAAAAAAAAAAAAAAAAAAAAAAATTGAAAAGCTGAAAAAAGACTGGAACAAAATACGAAGAAGGATCAGAGCTATGCATGAGAGAGATATTTCTTAATTTTGAAATATCTTTTTTATAATTTTACTACAGTAATTAAATATATATCGGTATTTTCAAGCTAGTACAGAAGTCCTTAGCTACTGCAGGGCTATAGAGACCACCAGCAGAAGCCTCGACTAAGGGGTTTTAATGTTTATCTAATACGGTACCAATTCTGATGCACCAGATGCGCATTTCAACAAATTATGTCTCTTCAGTAATACTCATGCCATAACGTTCAAATAAGGTTGGAAGAATAACATATTCATTTCAAGTTTTTGTTCCACGACAAATTAAAACAACCATAGTTGCAATGGGCATTTGTTTCCTTCTTTTTTAAGTCTTCCTGACATAATTACAAGTTAAAAAATGAATTGGTCATAAAACCTGCTTTATTTCATTTTGATTCTATATCTTAATGCATTATTACAATCCCTAAAACATGGCATTTCCAGTTCTTTCGTTCGCTCACCGTTCATTCCCTATGCGCATGCAGTTCCTCAACCTCTGGCGCTCATCGTTAAATTGATTTTTACTCATAGCTCAGAACAGTCCGTTTCTTCTCGACACTCGGAACTCCGAAGTGAATGGATTTTTAAAAGTGTCGAGTACAGATCTAAATTTGCAGCAGCTCTCCACCGACAAGTGGTGGTGTCTAAATATACTTGTAAGTGGAAAATTCTTGAAGGGACTTAAACAAACGAAAAAGCAAACTTTCGTTCAGCAAGAATATGAAAACGGAACGTGTGTAAAAGGATAGAAGTAAATAAGTAAACTCACATTTAACATCAAAAATATCCTTTTGAATATTTGTAAGATGTAAAAGAAAAGGTTCTCAATAATATAAATTGATACAGTAACTCTTCTACTGTATGCATATAATTTATCATGTCAGCAGGGAATTTCAAGACGTCCTATTGCGGCATTCAATATGATTAGTTGTAAATAATGAATGTTGAACATGCTAATAAACGTTTTGAATTATTCACTAAAATATTCACTTTTCTTATCTTTATTTCCTTATTGACTATTGAATGATCTTATGTTAATTATTTTTCTTCATGCAAAATAATCGAAAGTGTTTGGATATGTGCAGGGATTGCTCCATGTACAGATGTATTACTTTTGCGACATTGTATGATCATGAGTTTTCAATCATTTACTTTTTCTTTAGGAAGTGTACACAACAAAAGCTAGCTTTTAATCTACACTGGTGATGTCGAAAAATTAAATCTTTGTTTAAATTTACATATCGTTCTTTTAATCTAATTATGGAATAAATAAATTTAATGTTGTAAAACGCCCCAATATTCCGAATAAATCATACATCCTGAGTTCATCGCATGTTCAGTGATCGTTCCCCGTACACTTTACACTCACGTTCGAGCTACAGTTTACTCCCGTTCACTAACCGTCCACCGTATTTTTCTTTCTCCCTGCATTTGTTCAGCCTCCCCTTACCGATCACTCATCATTGTTCAAACGTTGAAATGGGTTAGTAGACTGCTTCAGTGGCTGTATCACGTAAAACATACATATTAAAGCAATCAAAGTGTGTGTATATGTGTATGAATATTTTAGACTTGAGAATCCATTAGAGATTATCTTTCAATCTTATTTCAGGTGGAAAAATCCACCTCAGTCCAGATACGTACAGCATTATTAAGCCATTAGGCTGTTTTGTAGTCTCCCTGCGAGGAAGGATTGTTATAAAGGTTTGGATTTTTATGACTTAATAAGTTAGCATTGTTAAAATTATTCTACAAGAAAAGTAGACAAACTTGTTTTATGAGAATAAAAAAAGCATATATATAATAAAATTAATAATAAAATTAAGCGAAATAAAATTACAAACAAGATTTAAAGTAATTGAAAGGAAAACATGCATGTCTGAAGAGATATGCAGGTACGTGTTAAGAGGCACAGAATATTAAGTGATATGTACTTCTTGCACGTACACCTTAGATGAAGATATTAAGAATGGTGTTAACTGTTACAATGTACTGCTAAAACAGCCGAATCATCATTAAATCTGAAGAACTTGTCAAATGCTGGCTCCTTAAAGATAAATAATGATTATACTTCTTTTAATTTTGTATTTTATATCACTATCAAGGAAAGCGGATGATAATGGAGTTTGTATTTATTGTCAGGGAAAAGGAGAGATGAAGACTTACTGGTTAGAGTCATTTATACAGACACCACAGGTGACAATATTTGAGCCTTCGTGCATATGATTAAGAAAAGGGAAACCGTGAAAAAAAAAAAGTTTGTTTTAAAACCTACGTTTTTTTTTTTCATGTATGAACATTTAAAGTAAGTTTGCATTAATTAAGAGAGAAGTTACATGTATATTTTCATTAATCTGTAAATGTGCAAAACTGTTTCATTGTTCTCAAATATATTTTTGTTAATTTTTTTACTCAGGGTTTGATTTCTTTTCTACATCAATAAGCAGCTGTTTTGTATATCAGAGTGCCATCTTAGAAGACATTCATTGTACAAAAGTATTCTTTGGTAGGACACGGAAATGTTTTAATGCCGTTGCTACAACATTTTATCATGATATTTTAAACTTCAAATGATGAAAATCATAAGAAATGAATATTACTGAAAATTTGGTGAAAAATACATTGTTGAAATGATACTTTTACTTTGCATATATAGGTAAGGCTATATCTAGACATTGGAAGGGTCTTGATTGTCATTTCCAATATCGCCAATACTTACAAGTTACGATCCACCTTACTAGAAGAAAATACAATGACACAATGCATAGGTTGTACCCTATTTTTAATGAATTTTTTTACATTTAGTGATTTCAAAACGTGATGAACAAAGGTTTTTTGAAAGACAAAGATATTGTACAAAAAATAATGAATAAATAAAGCAAGTATAAGCAATATAAATACACTATAAAAAAAAACTTGTTGAAGTTGATTTATCACATTTTAGATTAAAATCTAAATAAGTTTAATCTTGGCCTCACAGTCCGGTATAGATTGAAGGAGACAACACCAGAATTAATGCATTCTAGAAGCCTCTTGTAATAGAATCTTCCAGCATATGTTATTTTGATACAAGGAAGAATGTTGTCGCTCATGCGTGGTTGGGCTGAAATATGACAGAATTGTAACATTCACTTTCTTGCATATCTCTACCCAGTTGATGCATTAGCTTACGTTCGTTTTGATTATATGTTAATTTTTCTTTTAACTATAGATCCGTAACTTTTTCAGTTTGATATGAAGATATTTTGTTCAATTCTGATGTACATTGTATAAAGATGTTTGATATGTAAAATATTTGACAACAAACGGTAACAAAGCCTTTTTGGCAATTGCAATAATAAATACATGTAATCAATGAGTCATTGTACAGACAAATAATTTCTTTTTTTTCAAATAAAATCATTTTACCTTCAGGGTATGGTACGAAATGAAATGTTTCAATATTCCCACAGCAAAAGCATGAAAGCAGAAGAATGCACAAAACAAACGCCATGTCTGGAAAATTCTGATCTCTGTAGTTTGCCCTTACTCAATGAAACGATTTCAAGGAAATGCGATGGTTAATAAACATGCATTTGGCAGATTGATCATTGTGGGTGTTATTGTTGCTAAAGCTCCTATTGTAATGGGATAATTGAAATAGCATTTCCTTTGTAATTAGGTATTGAGCTATGTTATTATGAAGACCACCATTACGTTATATCTAAATCAAAATAATCCATCAGATACGTATATATATATATTCACAGCGTGACTTTGTGAAAAGGATGTTTGAATTATTGTCATTTGCAATGACAACGGTTACAATGCATAATATATTTAGTTGATTTTTTATTCTATTATTCTCTTTTTGCTCTGCTTTTGTTTTGTTTATTTATTTATTCTTTTGTTTGAAAAAGTTTCATTTTTTCATTTATTCATTTTGAAATTTGATATTTTTACCTCATTTATAGCTATTTTGAGGCTTTTTTGAATTTGAAGGAAATTCAATGGATATATATATATATATATATATATATATATATATATATATATATATATATATATATATATATATATATATATATATATATATACACTAGACAAAATAATTGCTAATGCACCGCCTAAATAAATTAACATTTTTCTTTTCAAAACTTGTTTATGATGTTTTTGATAAATAATTATATTACTTTAATAAAAAATGAGACATTTAAATGTTTTAACTGATAAATTACAACAATGTTTACTGAAGCGTAACCACTTCATAGAAAAAATTAAAATCATATCCATACTTTTTTGGTGGAATAAATTTCTAGTTTTTTTCTTTGTGGTTGTGTTCTTGATGTTTTTACTAATTAAAAACTCAGAAAAAAGTTACACCGTATGCGGCGTTTGACTCTAGAAGAGCGTGCTAACACAGCCAGTATGGTGTCTGCAGGGGGTTCCTTTGAAGAAATTTGTGAAAAATTAAAAGAATTAAAAGATTAAACATTTCTCTGATGAAATATTGTTGAAAATGAATTAACGATCATAAAAATGTTTACAACAGATATCGACGGCATTAAGTAAGCATCACACAATAACTTCAAGATTGTTCCTCAAAACTGTGGCAACCGGAAGTTGGGTGGATTTGGTAGGGACAAGAAGGCACTGGATGACTACTAAGCGATATGGTAGTCAATTAGGGTATATCATTTGATTTTTAAGTGGGAGACATTTTGAATGTTGCAATAACTACACTAGATGCTCATCATTACTTTAATTGTCAAAATCATCGGTGCGCAGTGCACGTCGGGAAATCGGTTTTCGGACAAGAAGGTCCTTTAAGGGTCTTGACATGACACCAAGACATTTGTCAATCCAACTGTTTTGGAAAAGATGGCATATTTTATATACTAGTACCAAACAGGAAAATGATCAATTCACAAATAAGAATAATAAGTGGTGCGTTAGCAATTTTGTCTAGTGTATATATATATATATATATATATATATATATATATATATATATATATATATATATATATATATATATATATATATATATATATATATATATATATATCTTAATATTAATCATGCCTGGTTCATATAAATTGTTAAGTACTCTACAAACAATTGGAATTAACTTCTATCGCATTTAATAGTTTGTATATAGATTGTAATTAAGCAACCCAGAAATAGATAAAGTTTTTATCAGTGTAATTAAAAGAAAATAGATGCACTTAAGACAAAAAAATATGTTTATCTCATAAATTGCAAACTAAAAGAATATGTTTTGAAATTGTATGTTTGCATTATACCAGCTACAATGACAAAAAGGATCTAAATTTGCCATGTCCTTTTACGAAAATATAATTTTATTAGTGCTTTATTTACTTCAGGAGACTGAGGAGAAGGGGGTCAGTTTTGGAGAAAAGTACTGTAGTGCTGAGACTCAATTCTTGATTTTTTTTTTTTTTTTTTTTTTTTGATCAAAGAACTGTCGACAAATCTTGCATTATTGCTACACACATGTATTAGCTGTCATGACCACACATGACCTCTGTGACAGATAAAAGACCAATCCTCAGGAATACAGATAAAGCAACTGCAGATTTATTTTGAAAATTTATTTCAGTTAAACAGATACAACAAAAGGGTATAATAGTATCCACTAAACAAGGAAAATGCCGATTTATTTTGACAATGTATGCATTTTATTGTCATCAATAGTCCTCTGTTGCATCTTCTTGTTTCCTGGTTTTTTTTTTTAAATTTTGCTTTGTTTTGCTTTTCTATTACATATTTCAAAAAAATCTATTCTTTAATGGAATGTTCCGCATTGGCCTGTAATACCTCACGGATCGAAGACAGCTGAGTAGTTTAAAGAAGTCGGGATGAAACTTGTTGGCAACTCTGAAGCAAGCACCAAATGGATAAGATATTCGCCCTGCTGAACATAAAACATCTTGATGGAATTTGATTTGAATGCATTTGCAAAAACATACCTCCTAAAGAATAAGATTTATCACTAAATGTACACTACGAATGTTAGCCAATCCTTCTGTATTAGAAAATTGCAAAATTTGACACCAGGTATAAATTCAAAATTTTTGATTCGCAATATTTAATGCTGCGTGCGGGTAAACAATAGTAGAAGGTCCTACGATAGAAAAAAGGACCACATCAAAATGTTCATATATAATAAGACATTTAGATCAGCTATAGGATCACAAATTAAAAATACCATATCAATTGCTCTGCCTTAAGTTTATATCTAAAAAAAAAATTTAAAAATTGGTGCCAAAGTTTGATTTAAATATCGTTATCGTATAATTTTATATTGCAATGGGGGAATTTTCTTTGTAAGAAAAAAATGTTAAATCATGTTATTAAAGCAAATAAAAAAAGAATAAATACCTGGATGGATGTAGAAAGGTTCATTTAAACAAAGGCTTGTATCCAGTCCATGAAACAGTATGAGAAAAAGAAAGATCAATTGTACTGAAGAAGCCATTCTTTGAATTAATAGTTTATACGACAAGATATATAGTTACATGAATACTAAGTATTTAATCCATCCTTATATATATGATCTTTAATTATTTTTGTGCAATAATTTAGTGAGTGAAGGATATGTATGTGTGCTTGGCAATTTACACTTAGCAGGATGACGTAAAATGTGGTATTTACAAGAAAGGAAAAAGATTAATGTAAAAATGTTGAAAAAGATTTAATATCCAGGGCATATTATTTAGAATGTCAAAATAAGGACATATCAAGAAGTAAAATAAAATGGGCAAACAACCATAAAGCACATTATATGTATGTCAAATATGCTTATTATAGATCTCACCAATTTGAAAAAGTGCATTTAACTTTTTTGTCATTTTAAATGTACAGAAACAACCAATATTTAATTATAGATCTCAGGAATAAAGTCTACATCCGAACAATTTTCAAAAAAAAATCATCAATTCCATTCATCATTTTTGGGATGAAGCATCCATACGTTTTACAAAACTATCATTTACAATCTCCTTCACGGGGAGAAACAAAATAATTCCCGTGTTTCCAAAGCACACAATAACCTAGTGATGGCAATGCACCTTTCAATATTACATTCACTCTGTCTGCTACATCATTGTACCCAAAATTAACCTTAAATATTGGCAATAATTTTCAAACAATTATTTTCGCAACATTATAGCGGCGATGCATCACTGATACCACAGTTTCAATTTCTGCGACCAACAATGTAGGATCTGTACTGGGAACGATGTCGTTCTCCCCGATCATTAGAACAACTACCTCGGGACCTAAAGCAAATACACTCTCCATATCCTTAGATATTATATCACGAACCTTCCTTCCATCACACCCCTGTACAAAACGGAATGCGTTTTTTCCCAGACCAAGGTTTGCAGAATATCTAATGTCATTACCATGTTTCAAGAATTCGTGAAAACGACGCACAATTGAATGACCAAGAATGACAAGCGAAGTTTTGCCCATAGAGACATGATAAAATAATTTTACTCACCAAATACTTCATAAAATAAATAACAAACTTGAAAAAAAAGCATCCGTCCTCCAAGGCTGTAGGAGGTGGGAGAAGAGGCAGAGTGACGCATCGCGTTGCCAGAATTTTAATTGTTTAATTTTGATTGGTCAATCTCTGCCTCTCCTAAGACATGAAACAAAATGACCATTATAATACATCACTATACAATATATCAGACTTGAACATTCAAGGAGGACACTTATTGATTACAATAAAAAATTTTAAGTAAACTTAACTTTATTTATCATCAAGAGTACCTCGTCAATAAGTAGAATCTTTGTGGTGCTTTTGGATTTTGTAGGTCTGTCTGCTTTTTTGCATATCTAGACAACATTTCGATACGTTCTTTTTCACTTTCATGTGATAAAAATGAAATGTGGTACTACACATCAAAAATGTATCTGTATATCATTTTTGATGAATTATTTTGCAATTGTTGATAGAAATGAAATAATCATATGTGAAATTCTTTTTTAATTTACGACTTTGCTTACAGTTTATTTTTATTTCAACTGATTTCCATGAAAATGGGTACACAAACGGAATACATAAATTATATGGAATAGATGCTTACATTTTCGTTCTCGGGGAGTAGTCTCATGAAGGACATTACATATAAAATATTATATTATAACATTTTAAAAACTCATTTTTGTCCAGTTTAATTAGACTTATTTCAATCTATATCTAACTTTGATGAAACTTTACCATATATAAAGACATAACAGCATTGTGGCAAGGATGATTTCCTCGGGAAAAATATTATCTTTTATGAATTAAACAGATTATTCTTGAATATTTTTTTTATAAAAAGCAACATTTCCCATGCATTTAATCATTTTAAAATAAGGACCGGAATAAGGAAAATTGCTTATCTAGGAACAATTTGATTATTTGTGTTTCTATTGTACGGCTGGTAGAATAGGTAGAATTAAGCTGTGATAGAATATGTCAGATATGTACCGTGGTATTACAGGGTGTATTCCTATTAAGTACTTCATTTCATGGACATGCTTTGAAAAATATGCTGATGCATTGACCGAACCTGAAATTACCTTAAACCCTTGTAAATTCCAAGATGGAAATACAATGTGAAAATTTCTTGTGACATATACTGGGTCATACAATTTTACCTTTTGCATTTATTGTCCTAGGAATTATTCTGTTTATATGGAGTAGGTCATATAAATAATTTAGAAATACAGTCCGGAGCTTTTACACGGGATTCAAAACTCTTATCAATTTACATTTTTGTTCATATCAAAAGCACTCTATTTTTCAGGTCTTATATGGTATAAAATTTTAGAAAATTCTAGATAAATTCTAGAAAAAAAAACACACTTTTCTATCCCTGTATATTAAGAAACAAACTAATTGCATAGACGAAATATGGAAATAACAATCAGTAGTCAAGTTCGAATGTCCATAAATTTACATATATTTTTGGACATATTTTTGAATTACATGGAATGAAATGTGGAGAAAACGAACTGAAATCAAGCCCACAAAGAAATGAACAATAATTTCCTCTTTGAAACGTGATGAATCCATTTTATTAAATGATAGTAAGCTATTTGTAATTCATGTTTTTTTTTATGTGCTGCTGAAGAGATGATTGGATATGAAAATCCTAATCAAGTAAAAGTATATGAAAAAAAAATATATTTTTTTTTTAATTCCATGTATATTTAATCTCGCTGATGTGCAGTACAGTTAAGGTGCCAAATGGAAATATCGGCGAATTTTTTTTCAGATAGAAAATACATTTTTTACAAGGATGGGTGAATCTTTTTAGGACTTTGCTATTATCGGACAAATGTAATGTGGTTAAAAAGTACATGTTGAGAACGATTAGGCTTCTTATTTAGACTTGTCACGTGATGTGGCAGTCACGTGATTTTAGCAAATATGTCTGCAGTATTGAGGTCATCTATAAATTCCAATAATGCAAGGGCATAACCAAGTTAAAAAAATCTAAGTTTACTTTATAATTATTAAATCAACACTCTTTATAGTTTGTGAAAAGTGCTGCGAACCTATATAGATTCTACTATCTAATTGCTAAAATTACATTTTTAGACCGTGTGTTGAATATTTTGCTGGTCAAGTACATTAAGTATAGACATAATTAATTCATTTGCAAGATTTCATCAGGTTCACAGAACTTTTCAAATATCTTCATACTTCTTGAGTTTATGTGTAAAAGCTTGTCATAATTCATTGAGGGTATGCCTTGCAATATATCGATTTATTACGACCCTTCTATTACCCTTCAATGAATCTGCATACAAATATACGGCAGTGTCCCTTGTCTAGGGAATGTACGGGAAGTATATGAATAAAATCATAAAATAGACATAGCATCTATGCTAATGGTCTTTTATATATCTGCAAATAATATTTTATTTAATTGCAAAAGTCATTTTTCATTGTATAAAATATTACTTGATCCGCCTCTCACTGCATACAAACTGCGTCAAATTTTACGATATGACGTCACATTGACGAGTGCATTGCGATCAGTGAATTGTTTATATATTTCTGTGTGGGATTTAACCAACGACAAAAATACATGCATTAGTAAGTATTGATGTAGTTTAAAGCTATCCAACAGTATAAAATAGCAAATCATTTCATTTTGTGGTAAATTGAAGAACTTGTATTTTTGTGTGATGCCATAATAAGCATTTACCCTATAAATTAGGCCCCGCATCTTTATTGGCCTTAACTGTGCTGTGTGGTGCTGACGACGCACTGTTGAGAGAGAAAGGGAAGAGCTAGCTTGGAGCAGCTGGAAGGAGGGGCAGGTCGTTGCCAGTTACCGCCGTAAATGGCGCTCTTTGTTGAAGGGCCTCATACGTCCTCCGGGACACGGAGAGGATAAATAAGTAGGTACACTGTAAGTATGATGCTGACAATTCAATATCAAACCAGAGTGCTAAATGGAACACGGGTTTCTTGTTGAAGAAACATGACGGATATCTGAACTTTTTTTTATTTGCAAAGGAGTATTGAAGTCCAAGCTTGTAATTGATAAAAAAATAATAACGTGGTGCATAGACATTTCAATAGTGAAACAAAACTAAACGTTTATAATTGCAAGAAATACATTTTTACCTACTGATTTTTATGTTCAGTGTTTGTTGACTAAGCTTTATAGATAAATATTTTATGTATTTTAATTAATGTTGCACAAATGGATTACCTAAAACCAATAAAGGGGTTTTCCAAAATGTATAAAGTGTAGTCTAATAGGTGTAAAAAAAAAATGCATCTTACACAAATTTTGTTTAAGTTTTGATCTGAATTCACTCTGATTGGTCTGTTTTGTATATTAATTACATTTCTTTTTCAGGAATAAACATTGTATTTTTTTTTCAATTCATACTCTACACACCAACAACAACAATTAATACAAGAGCTTGGAAAATGCCATTATCATAGCCGATAGAAATAGATTCAGTAAAATCTCCAACACACTGATCTATTGGTATTGTCCTGTGTACATGTTATTATGAATTAGGAAAGTAAAAACTATTTTTCAATGAACATGGTTATACATACCGCTCTTCGAAATATTAGAAAACAACACAGTGTGTATTTATCAAACTATTTAAGACGTGTAAATTCCTATATTCATACGTGTTGAATTGAACATTATGTCAGATGTTTTTAAATTTAAATCTTATCCCCTAATGCCTAAGACTATATAGGAAATACCAGCATAAATAATGCATTAGCACCCCGCAGAGCAAATTAGAAAACAGGGGATTATCATCGAGTTTCAGGAAAGAAAATAACGTAATGTAATCGCCCTTATACACTAAAGATGGCGACAACGTTTAACGTACGCAGCACTGTTAAGGCGTACTTCGAAGAATTGAACGGAATATAAACGTGCATAAGCATGTTAAGCATGCCTTAAGCATGCCTTTTTCAAATGAATTTATTTTTGTAAAGGTACTATATTATCACATAACTTTAATATTATTTGAGATAACATTGTATACCCCGCTCTGTACTGAACTTTCTTTGGTCACGTTATTTGACAGTTACGTGATAAATGATTGTAATGTGTACTGCATTTAGGTCACAAACAAATTTTTCAATATCGCAAGAGCATACCCTAGCTAAAATTAAAAATTTAAGTAATAAATGGTTTCTGTGGTTTTGTAGTTTGCTGCTGTTTAAATAGCATTCGCATTTTATTAGTTTAACTTCTAAGTTATCTGGCTTTAGTGAAATATGTGTGACCATTACCAAACATTTTATATATTTATTAAGTTATGCTCTCGATTTCAGGAACACTTTTCAAGTTAAGGAATGTGTCCATTATATATATCCAAAAAAAAATCAAGATCTATCAAGTGTATTCCCTTGCGAAAAGGTGATTTAATGAGGCGCCTTGGCGTGAAACATGCAAACCCTGTAGACAAAACCACATTAGAATTAATTCAATGTATTCTCTCGAAAGTTTTTTTTAATAATGGCACTAAACAAAGGTTTCAGATTTGTATTTATGGTCTAACTAAAATTTGCAAATGATATTCCGTTTAATGATAAAATGTATTTTCAATGTGAAAAAATTACTTCATCCACCTCTCACTGCACATGAAATGCGTCAAATTTTACCACGATGACATCATGTCGACAAGTGCATTGCGATCAGTGACTTGTTCATATCTTGCTGTGTGGGATTAACTAGCGACAGAAATGAATGCAGTGGTAAGTTTTGATGTAGTTCATCGCTCTTGTGCTGTTTGGAATTGCAAATTATTTCATTATCTGTTTTGTGAGGAATTGCTATATTTGTGTGATGTCACAGTAAACATTTCCCGTATAAATTAGACCCTGCGCCCTTTATGCAGCCTTAACAGAGGTGCGTGCAGCTTAATTTTCTTGATCAAGGACCAACACGTGAGATGTATGTGGCAGTATTTCAAAGAAATTCACGCATTTTCCTGCTTAAGAATTAAATCTTGTTCAGGGTGCAATTAGAGTGTGTGACCTGGCGAAACGTGTAATAAAAATTGACGTCACGATATACAACGTGAAATAAACTCAAAATTTAACCATATGAAATTAACACTTTATCAGTTATGTTGTTTTATTTTTTTGTCTCCAACTATTGCTAAATGTGATTACATTTTTAAATTTTGGTTTGTCTGTCCGTCTGCCTGTCATTCTGTACATGTACAACACTAGTTTCTGGACGTTATTTCAAAATATTTACATTTGCTGTGTTTTTCTACTAAGGAAACTGTGATATAGATTTGAAATCATTTTTTGTGTATACTCACGCGTAGTAATATACACTGAGAAACTTGCGCTAAAGTGACGTCACAATGAGGCTACAGAAACGTTAATTAAAATATGACGATATAGGGCAGCGATAAATTCAAACATTGAGTATACTTTTTGGTGCATTTAAACATGTAAAATGTAAATATATGGAGCTTCATGAAATATGCCTACGTGACAAGTCTGTGTGATTTACACACCAATAACTCACACAAAACTGAAAATATTCCTTAAATGTCCTATAGCTTTTGCAATGAGATTGTTTAACTTATTGTGACTAAATACAGATCCCAGTTCATATTTTGGTAAAAAAGTGAAGATGAGAAATTTAGGTATAACATGAAATGCTTTCCAGGTAATAACTTTAGCTCCCTTTAGAGCATCGGTTATAAAAGTTCATATCTTTAAAATTACATAAATAAAAACGTATTGTTATGAGTGAAAAGTTCAAACTCATGGTCATTTATTCATATATAGCGTAAGTGGTCTCCAAGTGATACCTTTAATGTAGTTATTATTGAGCTTTTGCAATAAAATTTTAAATACTAACTCTCCATGGGTTTTCAAGATTCCTATTACATAAAGGCCTATATGGAGAGGACGTATATAGGCAGTGTCTGCTGTCCATTCCTATTATACTTATGCGTGATAAAATATTGTTTAAATTAAATTAAAGGTCTATATGCCGATACCAGTATTTCCTATTTTGCAGCAAGTGGTTTTTAATTAACAAGTTTAGTTTTCCAAAAGCTATTGCAATGTCTCTTTACTTAGATGATGAACCTTTTTAACTGAAAAGAGACCCCTTATTATTTTGAGACAAAAATATGTCAAGGTTAATCCTTTTTTCTTTTTCTTTCTCAATCTGCATTTACCCTCTTATTTTTTGTCCTTAAGGGAGGGACATAATATCCCTGAATTATATTGATTGCTTTCATTATTTTCTTTAAATAGATGCTACCATTTAGAAATCCTGGGCGAGTTTTCATTGGTGATTCTTATTAAATAAAACGCAGCACACTCAGAAACCTCATATCAGTTGTGCTCCTAAAATTTTAAATGTAAGCAAAAGGCTCCTACTTGCTAGAACATTGGTTGAGGAAAAGTCTACATTATTGGTGTTTACTGTAAAATATTCCAATTCAAGCGAAGATGTAAATTAAATTTTATTTAAAGAACACTAGGATAGAGATAAGCCTCACAGATTTTCTTACACAGTGATAAAACTACGTGGGAAGGATGAGTTCTTTGATATTTTGAATAACCTATACTTACCGTGTGATAAGTGTGAACTTTAAACTGTTCAATAAGTCATGGACAACTTCTCGTTCGTAGACGCAGTGACGTCAATGAAGTGTCATTATGAGTTAAGTTATTTTAAAAATATAACAAAGCAGCGTTTTATCAACTTGCCACTCAAGGGGCTTGACGATCATCTGAATATCATTGGTTTCTCAGGCCACATTAGTCCCACCTGGACCTGTAGTTTTGTCTAATTTGATAAATAAATAAGTCTGGTGAGAATTAGCTTGTCTTTATAGAAGTTCAGGAGTAAGTAAGATAAGGAACATAGAATAATAATAAGCCTCAATATACATGTATGGTAAACTTCCCAATTGTGCTGAGATAGTTTTAGGTTTTGCCATCTTAGCAAAACCTTAGAGCCTGAACCCTGAACACATTTTAGTTAAAAGTTTTGTTTGTTCGTCTGTTTGTTGTTAAACGTCCCTCTCGAGAATTTTCATTCATATGGAGAGGCCACCACTTGCCGGTGAAGGGCTACAAATTTTGACCTATATTCGGCAGTTAGGGACATTGAGCTGTGAGGGATCTTTTTCGTGCCAGCACCTACTGTAACACGGGACCTCGGTTTATACGGTCTCATCCGAAGGACCGGTCTCCACGTCCCGCAGTGGGATTCGAACCCTGGTTAAAGGTTAAATACTTTTTATAATCATTGAAACAGTTTGCATGCCAGACGTCATAAGAATGTTTTCTAAGAAGTTCTGTATTTTAATTATAAGACCACCTTAGTCTACCCTGGAGTTTTAACCAAGGGGTCATAAATTTAACGGTTGTTTTTGATGATTAATTGTTCTATAATCTAGACTTTACAAATTGATATCCAAGAAAAAGAAGATTTCTGAAGTTATTTTTGATGGTTTTCTCTATAATCCACAATGAAAATCACAATATTTCTCCTTAAGTGATGAAAACTATATACAGAAATTTGTTCACACTCGTGCAGGGGTTCCGTAGAAGAAACCGAAAACGTGTAATAGTTTGGGACCTATAGACAACTCACAACACAAGATACTAGCAATACATCATTGAAGAGACTCAGGGCACATAATAATTTAATAACTGGCGAATAGGGATTAATGAACAGTAAACTAACTACGTCTAAGTCTCGTACAATTTATTTCAGACCAAATTTATATTTCAATAAGTATACTAATATATCTTAATATGAATTGGCTTATTTCACCTCATCATCTTTTATATTCGCATTTACAATGAAAAGACTTGGCAAAATATACTCTCATTATTTTTTATTTAAAAAAAACAAAAAACATAATAATGTAACCAATGCCTGAAATGCTGTGATGTACTCATATATAAATTACATTATCATCACATTTATTTGTAAATTAAAAAAAGGAGAAAAAGAAAACAAAGAATATTGATTTCGTGATCTATATTAACGTTGCTTTCCACTCTTTACATCACCAGAAGAAAAATTTCTCCTTCAACTGTCATGCGTATGTTCAAATATTCCATTAACAAAGTGATAGATTTCCTACCCCCAAAAAATTCAGAAGATGGAGAATATTAAAGTCATCATTTGATACATATAAACTATATTTAAGCTATATATTGCGTATTTGAGCTTAAGATAATGATACGACATTAAGTGTAGATATACATGATATATTTTTTGCACATTCAAAGTTCTCCTATAATTTTGCTCTATTTGTGTTCATGTTAATATTAAGCTCCTTCACGTGCATGACTGCGGACAAATACATCATTAAGATCTTGATGAAAGAAGACTTACAAATGTACATGCATTTTTGTAATATTGTTAAAATAACATAATTTTTCTCTTTCTTCATATCTGCCTATCTCATACTCGTTTTTCTTTCTGAATCTGTTAAACTTGTGTTCGCTGATCTATCTCTCGTTCTCATTCGACGCGATTATCGTTGATTGTCTTAATATAGTGTCAAGCGGATGTATTATAAAACCTCTTTTATTTTTGTGGGTTGTTAAAAAATGATTTTTGTTTGATTGTTTCATCTTTGAATTGACAGAAAAGTCTCATAAATATATATATATATATATATATATATATATATATATATATATATATATATATATATATATATATATATATATATATATATATATATATATATATAATACGCCATATATATTTTTAAATGGAAAAGGTTATCGTCGGTAACAGATTTGACATGTCTGAGAGCATATTGACACACACAAAAAAAAATCAAATAATTTGCCAAGAAAGTACACAAAGACTTATTCTTATTTAGCGACTCTGATATATTTGATCTCAAAACTATGACTTTTTTTTCAGCTGCTTACAACCGGAAATTAAAATACAATACCTATCCTAACTGCACATACTGTCATCAAAAATATGTGCCTAGACGAGCCTCATATTATTCTGCGGAATGGACAACAAAATGTATCCCTTGTTGAACAATTTCAAAACTTTAAGGAAGCTCTTAACACTAAAGAAAGTTGTTTTCGGACTTAGAGAAAAATACATCATATAAGCGTAAACGTAATGGGTCTATCTTTTCCCATTTGTAACGTAGGTCACCTGCCTTATTTCCCGAGGAAAAAATGTTCATAGACAATCAACTACATTATCTTTGTGAACATTACTATTGTATACTTATGTTAGGGAAAACGTTCAATTACTCAGACATACTTAGTCAAATATAATGTGAAACATTTAAAACCATTAAAAATTGAGTCATGATCAGTAAAATTCTACTTGTTCTAGCTTACTTCTGAGGGCAGATCACTCCAAATTACCGGGGTAAAACTACCCTACATAAAGAACTCTTTATTCTGCAGTGGTTTAAGCTTCCTGAAACAATTTTATTTCTATCGCTTAAAATGACAGTCCAAACTTGTACACGTAACCTTTACCAAAAACAAAAATTGAACATTATTCCTAGAGATCTCAGTTTATTGTTTTACAAAAAATGTTACAGATCCATTTATTCCTTTTATGTTGAAGTAAATTCTTTATTCGTCTTCTATGTCAATGGCTTCCAGGAAACGCTTGTTAAGTTCAGTACATGATATTCTAAGTGCTGGTATCCTAATTTGGTATACAGAAATGAACACAATAACTTGGTAATATTCAAAGTATTTTCATTTATGACAGATATCCACCTATAAGCAGATCTCAGTGCATTTCCCCGATCTGTGCAATAAGAGCAACGCCTAACAGGTCCTTTCATAATTCTTTGCACATATAATTTTCTCTCCCATGTATAATCAATATTTAAAAAGGCGTATATTTTTGCCACTATTCTATGTGGATACTGACAGAGGTTTTCGTAAATTAGTTTCATCATTCTGCTCTTGTGACAGTGTTCCAGATTGTCAAAATTGTTAAGGTCATAGGAAATAGTGTTACACAGTTCTTTAGCCAGGAAAGACACATTTTTTCCTTCATTTATTTTTCGCTCAAACTGAGAGTTTATTATCCCACGAGGATCTCGTAGTAAATAAATAATTTTCAAATTTGGAAGCCATTTTAGGAGCTTTCCCGCCATATATATCGACAGCCGGATAGTTTTTATCGTCCTTGTTGCTGCAGTTCTACATTTGATTCGTAAAAGTACAGAGCACATTTTGACAATTCGGAGTTTGTTTTTGGTTTTCGTTGACCTCTTGGTCCTTAAACAATAATAATAATCTTTGAGCTCTGGAGTGTGAAACAAGATGAAATGGTTTGTTAAAGACGCTATGTCGATATGATCAAAATTGCAGGTAAACCAATGGTAGAGTAACTCTGGATAAACTGATTGCTGTTCTTCTCTGAAAATTTTTCTGCAAAATAAAACATACGGTACATGTAAAGTATACATTAGGTGTATTTTTTTCTTATACGCAAAATCTTTACAAGTGATATTAATTTTCATCAAAGTTTGGCCTTTTTTTAAATTTGGTGGGGAATTTCTGCTACTTAGCCTTAAAAAAGTAATCAAAAAGCTTTATCATTTACAATATTCAGCACTAAGTCTTTACGCCTAAATAAGCTTTTTTCTTTTAATTAGTTATATATTTAATTCGATCGTTTATTCATACTATTTGAAAAGCAAGATCAATGAAAATCGCCTGATTTACTTTCTTTTGACCAGTTGCTCGTGCTCAACGAGAGAGATACTCTGAAAGAGAGGGAGATAAAGAGATCCCTTGTATGAAAATTACTTATAAAAAACACCTCACGGTTCCATTTAGGAACTGTGTTGAACTGTTCCGTCTCATAGCCTGTGATACCCCATGTAACGGTTCAAACATATAAAAGTCCCCCTCCGTGTGTCGGACAATGTCAGCTGTCAGAGTGGATCCCCCTCGCATGTACCCCACAATCAGCCTCAAAGGTGTCATGTCCTTAGCATATCTATCTGCATAGAATACAAAACCATTATAGCAACTGGATAAAGAATAGGTGATGAAAAAAAAATACGTTGGTCAGTGTAAAAATGCTTATGTTGACCTGTAAGTCATACTTACGTTCACTGCTAATATGATAAGTTTTGGTTGAGGATAAGCAGAATAAGCTGTGCATTTGCAACATGTTTAGGATAGGAAATAATCCCCTCTCTAAAGAAGAAAAGACAGTGTTATTATTAAGTAAGGTTAATTGAATAAATCTGAAAGATATTAGGGTTATAAAAAGTGTTTGCTGTCATGTTGTGTTCCTTTTCTGAAATGCTCATGGGTCGGGCGTTATCAAAAATTTCTAATAAATAAGTAAAACTAAAAAATAATGGTAAAAATAATTCAATGTACGACGGCATGCCTTTTCAAGGTAGAATATTGAACCTGATATAATAAAATAATGGCCAAAGGTCATTGTTAACTATTATACCCTTTCATCTAATTTCACACATGCAATGATTTCTTTTCTCTTTTCTCTTTTTGGGATGCTGAACAGAATCTTTTGACACCTTTTAGAATTATGGAAACAAATATCTGCTGAGAAAAATCATTACAATAGAAGCATCACGCGATGTTTTGGTAACTAGCTGGGAAAAAAACACAAAGTTCATTACCAGGGATTTTTTTCATGCTTTTATATTGGAAAGTTGTTCAAAGTAGGACGAAAATACATTATACATTTTGACTTCTATAATACACATTTAGAGGTAAATTATCCCATTTACGGGAAAATAAATAAAAAATTATGATTGTGTAATTATACAGAAAAAGAATTTCACATTACACATTCGTTCCTTACATCCAATTAAGCAAATTCTCAGTTTATGATGGAAAAATAGTTTTTATCAAAAAAAGACATGTATAAACATG
This sequence comes from Saccostrea echinata, assembly GCF_033153115.1. NCBI lineage: Eukaryota > Metazoa > Mollusca > Bivalvia > Ostreida > Ostreidae > Saccostrea > Saccostrea echinata. The sequence goes on from NW_026889777.1 coordinate 2,691,596, forward strand.
TTTGGTATGATGATTGAAAAGTAAATGCATTGTCTTATTATAACTAGGCCCGTTGCAACGGTCTCAAAAGTGCTGGGACCTATTTTCCAAAACATCTGACAAGCAAAAAATATATAATAACTGTTCAAATCCTGGAATTTGCCAGTGCTTGGACTTACAACAAAAAAACTAAAGGAAAATTTTGCCTTAAACTTGAAAATTGAAATACATTTTCCACTTCTTTATAACAATAATTATTGATAAAAGAATTTTGTGTTACGAATATATTTTCTTAAAAATTATACATAAATCTATTAGGAAATAATGGAAAAATTACAAAATTATTCATTTTGGATTGATTATTTCTTTTAAAAAACTTAAATTAAGATTTTCATTATTGTTGATGTGACTAAAATAATTACACTTTCTTGTGACTGTCAAATTTACTTTCAATATATTGATGATATAGCAAAACAGAAAATTCTTTTTAATGCCAAAAATACGTAAACATGAAGGTAGAATATGTTATATTTAAAGACCTTAGTCTAAGATCATTCCTTCAAATCACTACCTCGAAATAAATATAGTCGGATTTACCGGCATTGTCAGAGTCACGATCTTTAAAAAACCATGCAATATCTACACTGTATCTGTCATGTACATAACTATTTCAAAACAAATGTCTAAAGTTAGCATCGTTCTGTCAGAATAAAAAGCAGTAAGATTTATTTCTTTGTACAACGCTATACTTTTAAATCTTTCTCAAAATCCTGATAAGTTATTGAAAAAGAATATTTGTTTCAGTCTAAGTGGTTAACATAGTAATGGCTATTTAAGTTTCACAGTTACAAAATCGAATATTCCAAATATATAAATACGCAAGTCAACTTCGAGAAAAACAATTTTGTATCAATCAATCATGCACTTTGCGTCAGCAACTGAACATAGAAGTAGTCATATTTTACTCATGGCAATGTGTCTTAATTAGTCAACAAATACAAATTAAATATTTTTAAATTAAAAAAGCCAAATCAGAAAAAATAAAATCTGTAGGATTTTTTATCCCATGAGAAGAAAAAATACAAACAGTTCTATGAAAACCTCTGTGTCAACTTACACATTTATATGTAGCACTGCTTGTTTTCCTTCAGATTCATGAGACAGTGAGATTTTGAACAGTGATGTGTTCAGGATCAATATCTTGTAAAAAGGATTGTATCTTTAGAAAGAAATATAAACGAAATAACGAAGACAGATATTACGCTAAAAATTGTGGGTTTTTTATATACATTTGAACGTCTAATACCACTCATAATCAGCTCAGCAGAAAGATAATTTATTTTAAAACATAGAAAAATTCAATTCAGTTTGATTTAGCTGAAATTTAATGTAATGATATGTCAAACGAAGACTAAGAATTTATTTTTATTTTAAAAGGAGTGATATTACATATAAAAAATTTGGTTTAAAACCTTAAAGAAATAAGTTTTTATCCGATAATGCAGTGGTTTATTATCTGATATATAACTAAATATGTTAACCTTGCTAAAAGAAGACTAATTAACATTGAAAACTAATTACCTCGGATTGCGTCATTTAAAATGTAAATGAAGAAGAAACCAATACACAGAAAACTGCCTCTTAGGATAACACAATGTATTCCTCGTAAACAAAACGTCTTCATCATAACTTAATAGCTCAGATTTAAAGTTCCAATTCTGAAACAAAAGAGTCTTATACATTGCGATGCTAAAGATTACAAATATTCATGTCAGATGATTAAAAGGTTATGCTTAAATGGTGTTTAAAGAATCAGTTTAACACATGCTAACCTCTGTTCCCGTACTTATTTTTGTCTTCCCACACTACATGTAAGATGAACTTTGTAAATTGTACATGTTTGTTTGGTGAAAATTGTAAAAATTTTGAACTTTTGAGTGTATTCAAAATATAAATTGTATCTTGAAGAAAAGTTTTTTTGTGTGTTATTGGTCTGCAGAACAAACAGATTTTTCGTTTAGGCATACGTAATTACACTAACAAACTTCAGAAAATTAGTCCTTAAATAGGCATTATATACATAAACTAAGTTTGCAATAAAGAAAAATCGAAAACATGTCGTTATTGGACATCTATTTTGATTGGTGACATTACTTTTATCAAAAAGTATACAATTATTAAAAAGCGTTTCTAGCTATCGTCAAAAAAGCATCGTAATCATTATTTTTTCAATATGGCTGTAAGAGAGCAGAGCTTACACTATCTTTCATACAAATATTGAACTGGCATATATATTTATATTTCCATTTCTATTTGTTTTCTCTGTGATAACTCTTTGAAAGTTAGTCGAGTTGATTTCTTAATCATTCTACCGGAATGTAAATTTTGCCAAGCGAAAGGTCAGTAGCTTAGAAGGCCTAATATGCATGTAAATCTCGTGCTGCTGTCTTTGTGTTTGACGTCAGTGGGCGGGGACTATTGAAATTGACATCTGAGGCCTCGTGTAATTTAAATCTATTAGTCTACATAAAGGGCTTCGTCCGTTATGCAAATTATCCCACGTTTCCAACTATCGTTGATGCCCTGGCATGCTCTACTAACTAGACAGTGATTCCTTAAATAAACATTACTCTCTGATTTTGATGCTTCGGATAAATAATACTTGAATAGTGTGACAGAGCCAGAGAGTCAAGCGAAAGCTTACCTCGTCTAACTACATAAATCTGAGGCTGCGTACTAGATTTATCAAACTTTCAATATTAATGTTGAAGTGTGATCGATTACTGCAGAATAAAATTCACATCAAAATTTCTTCATCTAAATTTTATTTCATTAAATGCTTCAGCAAATTCTGACGATTTTTTTCTTTTACAAATGCACATTTTGCACCAATATCATTGGTAAAGAACAAGGTACGGTTTCAATACATATCTGGCTCTGTATTTTTCTAAAATTTAGAAGTGACGTAAGAGATTTAAATTCATCTTTTCTGAATTATTGAAATTCCATGAAGTTGTTGATTGTTGTTGATTGTATTTTGCTTAACGTCCCTCTCGAGAATTTTTCACTCATATGGAGACGCCACCACTTGCCGGTGGAGAGCTGCAAATTTTGTCCTATGCTCGGCACTTACGGCCATTGAGCAGTGGGGGATCTTTTTCGTGCCAGCACCTACTGCGACACGGGACCTCGGTTTATACAGTCTCATCCGAAGGACCGGTCTCCACGTCCCACAGTGGGATTCGAACCCGCGACGAAAGGATCAACTCCTTACTTCGCGACTCTAGAGCAGACGCTTTAACCACTGCGACACGCGGGCGACAATTTCATGCAGTAAGAATATGCAAATCGTTTTTCCAATATGACGTCCTAAATACTAATTGTGACGTCAAGAACTTGTGCATTTTCTCGCATTTTCTTTAAAAGTTGCAGAAGTCATCAATTTTCAGTGGAATTTTCTTTCAAAAACATACAGCGCATGCATCGCCCACAAAGATTTTGAGATATGTATTTTTCAAATCATTTTACACTATATAAGTAAAAAATTGAAGTGGGTGAGGGCTGTGGAAAGGAAAATAAGCATAGAAATGAGTCATTATCAGGCTTTTTTAGCATAAAACTTAGAAATGTACAAAATTGATGACATCATATTTTCAGAATGGTCCTCCTTTATGCCATATTCTTTAATGATTTATCATATTCATCTACTCAACTTATGTTATAACCAGTTTCATAACCTTTTAAGAACATTAAATTTTTAGGGCACAATAAAGCCCAAACCGTACCTTTTTCTTTGATAATTAAATTTTGAGATAACTATCAGTAATCAAGCTCAAACGTCCATTGAAACAATACAAATTAGGAGTAGAGCAAACGCCTTTGGTGTCTAGGGGGTCCCAAAGAAATGCTGGAAACAGCTGGCAGAAAATGATTGGAAAAAAACACTATATAAAATAATTTTTAAATAATTAAGGACCATGTCTTTATATGCAATAAAATATTCGTACATGAATTTATATAGTTTTTCTTTACTTTTCATATGTCGACTCGATATATCCCAGCGATCTTGAAATAAAAGATAACAAAGAGTCTGACACATCTATTTCATATTTAAATAATCTACTAGAAAAAGACGTTAATGGTAACCTAACAACAAAGCTTTATGATAAACATGATGACTTTAAGTTTTCCATCGTCAACCTCCCTTACTTATTTAGCAATATACCCTTACATGTATCACCTGCATATGCGTTTAATGTCTTTCGGTTGATTCGAGTTGTTACGCAAAAGCATGCTCCAAGTTTGAACATTTTCTAAAACGAGGCTAGCTATTGACAAACAAGTTGATGAAACAAGGATTTCAGCTGTCTCGTTTAATTTTATCATTTCGCGAGTTTTATGGTCGTTAAAATGACTTTGTCACCAAAAACTACCTATAATTAAGTTAAATGGTGACTGACATTTTACATACTAATTGTTAGGTTATTATTTACACAATATTTACACACTACATCGTCCACAGATTTTTCCGATTTTTATTTATTTATTCATTTATTTATTTATTATTTATTTTTTTTTTATTATGACAAGGAGCACACGGCGGGTGTAACTGGTTGGCAGGGGATGATCACTCCTCCATGGCACCTGATCCCACCACTGATGTTTTTGGAGGTCTTTGTTTGCTCTGCTCCCAATTTCTATTGTTTGGATAGACTTTTAGCTTGTCTACTGTCCTTTTTCTCCATATTTCATTTTTTTTTTGCTTTGTACTTTTGGTAGAAAGGATATTTATACTCTCTCTCTCTCTCTGAGATTTAGGCAAAAGTGCACTTCATTGCTGGGAAAAGAAATATTTTGAAATACTCAGCAAATGATAAATACGCATTTGATACTACATTTTGTAAAAAAAAAAAACCTTACATGTTATTTTACGGCATGTACATGTAGTGAAATAACATTAATTCCTCTACATGTAGTAAAATAAGATTAATTTTACAACATTTAGTGTAATTACATTCATTTTGTAACTATTCATTATTCAAGAATAAATTAAAGAGATCAAAACAAAAAATATGGAGAAACTCTTTTGTTCTTTATATTGCTTAAAGTAATTTTAAATAGCAATACATAACAAACCATTTAGACAGAAAGTCAAATCAAATTTTAGGTAAGGAATATGAAACATCCTTTTTTTACACAAATTTTTACATTTTGAATATCAAGAAAAAAATCAAGATAAATTAAGCATAAAATATAATAAAATAAACTACATATTTTAATGTGATAGTTTATAAAATAATTTCAATTTTTTCATTGAAAATAATTTAAAAGGAAAACGTAAAATACCCCAAATTTGGCGTCTTTTACTCAAAATATGGGACGGGCAAAATCTTTTGAAATCGTGTTAAATGATGAAGCTATTCTTTCCAAATAAAATGATATATGACATTTGTAGAATTTAAAAAAAAATGGAGGGGGTTGCAAGACTTATCTTAAGTTCTCTATTTCCACTTTTTAATTATTTTTTTTTTCAATTTGAAAAATCATTTTTACAATATTTAGTGTGCTGATATGCCAAAAAATTACCCATACCGCATTACTAGACAAATAAAATTCAAACATACGAGTATTTCCTACATTATTTTGTCAGCAGGTTGTATTTCTTTTCATTGTTAACTCAAAATTCCTTTTCAATGCAAAGCCTGAAAATATCTGTATGTAAGGTTTCACACTCGAATACGAGGTAGAGGTCTGTATCCCTGGGGCTTTCTGAACAAACTTGTGAATTGTGAAAAAAAACTTCGATAATTTTGTTGATTAATCAGTTTGAACCCATGGTGTCCTTTAGCCTCTTCTTTTTTTGCAACCATGCTTTTGAAAAATAAACACATTAGAAAAACAGATTAAGTAAACATTTTCTGTATGTAAGATAAATTCTTTTACATGTAAGAGGACACTCTTTAAAAATTCCCTTCTTTGTACATTTCGCAATTTATACTTTATGCAACAGTATCTTTTGAATAACTTCGTGAACGAGTCATATAAAACATAGCTTATTTAAAGGCGTCATGTTATTTGAACCTAAAATGATCAATGTATCAAATAAAAAATACTTTAAAGAAATTACCCTTAAGATGCATTAAAAATGAACGCAGAGCATGTCGCTAAGACAGGAGCATGGTGATAGACAGCATCATAGAAAAATAACAGGACTACATGTACAAAACAACATAAATCAAAAATGGCACGACAAATGAAGGCATGATCTATATACAACATAACAAGAAACAGCATGTCACAAAGATGGGACAATGGTACAACAAATTAAAAGAGAGCATGATAATTGATACATATGTACATCTACAAAAAGTGCCTAGAGAATGTTTAACGTCAAAATCCTCTTGGCACTTTTTGTATATGTATCAATTAGTAAAAAAGTGTTTTAGTTTTACGGTTTAATTTAACATATTTATTAAGTTTTATGTTCAAAACATAAAATCCTAGTATTAAGTACTGGTTCTTATGACCTTTAACCATTGATACATTGACAGAGGAAGAAGATCACTTACAATCAAAATACACATGGAAAGATTTAAAGGGTCATTCAAAGAGTTCTTGAACTGATATAGACATGAATGTATGGTACAATAAACGGTTGTAAACAGTTTACAATATAGAAGAAGACACGTATAACAGAATATTAAAGGTCGATTTGTCAAATAGTGAACGACAAAAATTCGAAGGTGAAATCTCTCATATAACCTCTGTTTTATTTTAGAAGTAATCGTTGCCTTCCAATATAGTACCTTTCTGCATTGATTCAATATACGTGTATACATGTATTGAATCGGGTGCACAAAGAGCAGGTTGTTTCACTAAGAGTTACTTATCTACGTTTAAATAGTAAATTTTCACTACATCAATTTCAATAAATACTTATTTAAGACAAGCTCGACTGCGTGGCTCCATATGATACTGAGAAAATTCTTTTCTTAGAAACCTTAGAAATACGAATTACACCAACGTTTTAATCATGCTATGGCCTTAAGAGTATTGACACCGCTTGAGAGACTTTAAACTAAAATATATCAGCCCTTTTTCCAAAGAAGTATTCTTATACAAGGGGCCATGACAATTTCAAGTTGTGTAATTAACTACTTTTTATCGACTTACATGTAGTTCTTGGACCCATAAACTTCCGATCACGGAGTGAGCGCTCTACTGACTAAGCTAACCGTGACGGACCCTCCAGCACTTGTATTGACTTTCTATTAAAAATGTAATAAACATTTTAAATTCAAAATTTTCATTTTGAATTAAATATTTTTGTGTAAAGTTATCATCAGTTAAACTGTATCAAAATTTTTAATCAGATTTACATATCGTGAAACTGGAAATATCTTTTACTTCAGCAAAACGTTGGATGAATTTACAGAGTTATGCTCCCTTTCATAGTATTTCTCACAGAACGCTGTGCCGGATAATTCTGCCACGTCCTAAATGGGAAATTGGCGCCCGCCAAACTCTTAGTTTAAGTAAAATCCATATATACCATGTGGTAGACCATCACTTACAGAGTTCAAAACTACCTTTGTAACAAGTGAATCTCACCTGTCAGGTGAGATAATCACATTTAAAAATAAAATTCCCATGGGAAAAATAAAGTTCCTGTAGGAAAATTAAAATTCCTTAGGGATATTATCAAAATCCTATGGGATTCAATCATTTCCTGCAGGATATTTCAGAAGTCCTGCAGGAAATTAATTTACCAAGGAGAATTTTATTTCCTACGGGAATTTACCTTCCTATATGAGAAAGAAAAATCCTGTAGGAGGACAAAAGTTCTACAGGAAAAAACTTTCTCTTAAGGGAATTTTTTTCCCTTAGGAAAATAATTTCCATTAGAATAAAAATTCCCTTAGGAATTTTTAAATTACTCCTATGGGATTTTTGATATGTGTTATTTTTCTTCTCAGATTGATAATATTGAAAAAAAAAATCCCTTAGGAATTTATAATATTACTCCCTGTCCATACGATTTTCTTTTCTGTCTGCCTTCTAATATCCATTTGATAATGTTGTATGAACTGTATTCTCTTCTCATGTGTGTGTGTGTATAAATGTGTGTGTGTGTTTGTTCATTCATTTTTTTAATTAGGAATGTAAAATAAAAGTTCCACTATCTTTCCACTATCTCGTAAATCTGATTGATTACACCATCACGCGTTTTTTTTTTCTGTAACTAAACCAAACGCTAGAAGAATTAATGAATATTAAATTTCCATCATTGATGCTATTCTGAAGCATATAACCTTAATTCTCATAAACAAAGATGAATCGTTGTAGTAAAATTTCAAAAAAAAGAAGAAGAAGAAGGAAATATCACTTTTTTCAAAGCGACAGCAGATGTACTTGACTTGATACTTGACCTAGAGTAAGACCATTACATATCTAATAGTTCATGAAACAATTTACTTAAGTTTGAAGCAATTTCTGTCAAAGTTTTAAGTTTTATAGTCAATATAAATTTTCTTATCTCAATGACCTTGACTTTTGTCTGAAATATGATGTTGGGTCAATATCAATGACACTATACATGTGTATATCATAATCATACTAAAATACTACATACTACATACTAAAATTTGACTTCATTTCGACTTCATTCCTATCAAGAATTGGAGAGTTATGGGCGAAAAACAAGTCCTGGCAGACAAACACACAGACAAAACTGGTGGAAAAACCAGCAAACCAACAAACATGCCAAAACCTAATTCTAGACCTCCCTTTGAGGAGAAAAAATAAGAGGAATAAATTTCATACATCTCCTCCCTTTCCATACACCACATAAAAATTTGAATTAATATAATTACTTATGAAAGATTGAGTAATGTGTTGTCTTTTCTTCCACATTCAATCAGCACACTTGACAAGTATACGTACAAGCATAACGCATCAATTAATCCAGTTGGAATGTTCAAGGTTGACAAACTATAAACAATAGCCTGTAAATATCCTCCAAATATCTGTTGGTTTACTAGTACAATTGCGTTCAATTGCAGAAATAAATCATACAATTATCATTAGCAAAAATGTCCACATTGACCGTTTCAGGTAATTAAGGTCTTCCGTTTCCAACGGAAGTTCAACTGATTCTGATGATTAAGATTACTCTTATCATTCTTTTTTTTCCTAAACGCCAACATTAAAGCTTCATATCTTCCCCATTCCTGAACGGAATTTGTTCAAATTTTCAGGGCTTTTAGACCTTATAAAACACTCTCAAAACTCTTTCATACAATTCAGAAACTACTTTCTGTTTACGAGTTATTCCCCTTTGATTGAAATTTTGAGGCCTTTGATTTCCAGACAAAGGCTCTGAGACTGTAATAAATGGAGCACAAAACCCTTTGAAATTGAAAAGAAGAAGCATTAAAGTTGAGCACATCGGTTTTTTTTTATTTTTGCATTAAAAATGGCGCCAGAGAGGGGTCAAAAGTTAGAACGCAGAAAAGAGCAAAAATTTTGACATATTTTCCTTTATATCTTTAAAACTAAAAATATTTTGTTAAAATATGTAGAATAAATGTTGTGCATAATTGCAAGAGCTTTCATTTGATATCATTTAAAGGGGCTGGCCCCTAAAATTAGGGATCTAAAGCCCTTGAAAGTTTTTGCTTTATAACTCAAAAACGGTAAATACTTCGATATGGCTTTCGGAATTAAAGTTGTTCTTTAACACCTTATTGATCTCAAAAAAATTTAGTTTTGTTCGAGTATTGCATAATATGTCGTAATATGTAGGTAAAAAGCAGGTCCCGTAAACAGATAAGCGTTTTCATTCTGCAAGTAAATTAGAACTCTTCATGTGTATAACATAATCAAACTTGCTATAAATAATATACCCTACTGTACTTAATGCAAATTTTCTTCTAAATAAGGTTTTAAACGTGTTCTGTGGTTCACTTACAAAATTGATTTTTACAACTTTCTCTTTTTTTTTTAATTTAGTTTTAAAGAGAATACATCTTCAAAAAAGGAAGGAATAAAATGTATCTATATAACTATATAAGTAATATTAAATTTTAAGCATCGAATAATTAATGATCATTAATTAACTGTACGCATTTTACGTTCTCCATGTTCACCTCGATGTTAATAGTTATGTAACACAACCCCCGATCCCACGTTGCCGAGGTCACCAGTGTACCAGCCACCTGCGGTCATAAACCATGTAAACAAAACAAACATCTGTGAAGACTGCGATCGCGTTTTAAATCCATTGTGTAGAAACAACGATTTATAAAACATTATGTTTTTTTTATTTATATCGAATCTTTAAGATAACTTAATCTCATCTTTGATTTAATCTTAATTCCAAACACTAGTGCATAAAATCATTTCGAATTTTAATCGCTTTCACCGGCCTGTTCACTGTCGACACAACAATACGATTGAAAAAAAAAATATTTTTCTATCCCGTGTTATTGTATTCTATTTCAATTGTAATTGAAAAGGTGCTACGGCAAATAATGCAAAATATTAATGGAAGTATTAAGTATAATACTTGTGTAAAGTATAATTTTTACTATCAGTCTCTTGTTTCTTCATTTAATTTTTCATTTAATATTAAATAAACTATATACATAAAATAATACTTTTAAACATACAATAATTCACGCCTTCTTACAGCACACAGCTTACTTTCCGCCCTGACGCCTTGTGTTTAAACTCGTTCACACGTGGCCGCAGAGATCAGCGAGCCGAGGTCATATCGGTGTTAAAATGCAATGTGTACTCCTAGCGATTAATGGAAAATTGGGTTTGAAACCATTTCGAATCTTACACTGTACATATTGTTTTATTTCACTCTATCTCACGCTTATTTTTATCATAGTCTCAAAAGGCCTGTGCATTAATTCATTTCAAGTTTTATGCATTTTAATTGCAGACTTAACCACTATGTTTGCAACAATTTATTTCTCATGTTTTAAACTGCATGTACGCATGCATAATAATTGTAAGTAGAGGTGACGTTTTCAATTCTCGGGAAAACCGAAAATCAATTAATCACTTCTGAGTTTGCATTATTTGCTATCATGCTTAATATAATTGTACAGAATGATATACTTATGCATTTCTTTTATTTCGTCGAATAAACAAAATATCCCAATTACACGATTTTACGGATACATGCTTTAAGTACATGCAGTTTTACATTGAAAAGCGCCCAAAATAAATACATCCTGGGCTTTCAGAATACACATGATTGTGTACAAAGCAAAACGGGTAATTCACAGATAAGGAAAAACAGGAAAAAACATGTCTCCATAAATTAAGTACACAATCGCAATGATGTGTTTTAAATGATCAGCATGGGGTTTTTTATCCTTCGTCTATGCATTTCGACTATACGGAGAAAAGATCCGATTCCGTAAATTATAGCAAATGAGGTTGAAAATTGACGGACTTTTTATCCAAATTAACTTCAATGAACGTCTTCAGACTTGTGTTCCAAATAAAACCGCGTGGTCTGGGTTTGTCAATTTGTTTTAGAGCAGGACCTTTGGTAATATATAAAAAAAATGTGTTAGTCCTTTGCATGGCAATACATCCGAATAGTAATTACACAGCCTATCAAATATATCACGGCGTCCATAAAAGAATGAAACTTTTTGTTTTGTAAATAAAGTGGTTCTTACAAATATGTATGAAATCTAAAACAGCTAAATAATTATTTAATTTTTCTAACAAATACTAATTTGGTTCTAAGAGAGACACGCAGTTGTATACAAATATTCCAAAATAATCTTTCATGTTTAATGGACTGGCAGGTGATCTAATTTCCTCTCATCACGATACGTACACCCCCCCCCCCCCCTTTTAAAGAATACAGTGTTTTTCTTTAGAGCCGAAAATGTCAATCGGTTGGTTTGTTCAGATACGTATACATATAGGTGAGGGCTGGTGTTGAATTCCGAGAGAAATCCACAACCTATTTTAATGTAAACCAATAATCTTACGCGACGTTTGTTATTAACAAATCGTCAAATCAATGAAAAACAACGTCTGCAACGATTAATATCCGTGTCTAAGCTTTCCTATTTTATAAGCTTTTTAAGGTCTTTTATTTTATTTCTAAAACTTAAAAAACATAACGATTTTATGTGTTCATTGGAGTGGTCAATTGAGCGTCGAAGTGTGTACTATTAGTTTTTTGGGTGGGGGAGGCACCATTTTCGGTGCATTTAATTTCCGGAATTTTGCATTGCACTTCTGACAATTAATATTTTCATTCCGGATTTTTGACTATATTAATTTCCAGCAATTAAATGTTAACAAAATAGATGGAATTAAAATTTTAATAGAATATAAATGGCGAATGGCTGAAACTGTAAACCTGTACAATGTACATGGTACTTACAGCCTTTGAGCAGTAAGGGAAGAAATACGGAGAAAATGATCAGCATTCAAGCTTAAAAGACCATTCAAACAATACAAATCAGGAGCAGTGCAATCACGAACCTTTTAAAAGCAGAGAAGGAATCAAGTGCCATGGATCTGTCATGTTGTAAATTTTGAACTTACCGGTTGATAGTAAATACAAAATTTACATGTCATGTTGTAAATTTTGTATTTGCTGTCACCCGGTCAATTCAAAATTTATAGCATGTAAGATCCTTTTCATGCTAGCACTTACCCTGACACGAGACCTTATACGGTCTCATCCAAAGGACCGATCTCCACGTTTTACTACTTATCTAAACTGGACATAAAACATTCCTAATGAATTTTTAAATCATTGTGTTGAACCAATATAACAAATTATTCCGACTCGTTGTATGGTCTGAAAAAAAACATGGATGAACTTATCCAGTCAGAAACCTACGGATTAGGATTGTTCTTAAATAAATGTGTGTTATGGCCTTGATGCAAGGTCATTTGGTCGAGTCAATGTCACTGACAGAGAAACTGTAATTTCGCTACCGTGTTTCTACTAGTGAAACATTGCAGAGTGTGACATGGCCTTGACTCAAGGTCAAGGTCACTAAGGATAAGATGTTTTGACTAAAAGAACATGTGTCATTATGAATTTTTCAAATCGGTAACACACAGATTGGGTTTTATGGCCTGAGTGTGTCATGGCTTGACGCAAGGTCATTTGGAATGTTCAAGGTCACGTACATTCCTTTACAGTTTTCCTAGCGAAATATTGTAAGTTGCTTCCCCTTTCAAGATTGCTTACATGTATAACTTTAGAATGTGGCATGCCATTGACTCAAGGTCACTTCTTTCTTTCGCTACTCCAATGGAAGACCTATTCGTTGCTTTGCAACAAGCTCGCTCTAGTTTTTGTCTACTTTCTGTTTCAGCTTGCAAGCAGTCAGCCTCATGCTAATACTTACATTTAAACAAATGTCGCTTAAGTCTATAATGACAGCAGAATTGACATACTGGTGATGTTAATGAAGTATTTCACACATGCTAAATCAAACAGAATGATTTAAAACTTGCATGAATTAACCCACTCTCTACCGTCGGCTCATATATTCACCTCTGTTGTTGGCTCGCATATATCACAGTGATAAGCACGAGAAATAGTGCGTTTGCTTTAATTCATTATAAATAAATCCTTGCGCTTATGTTTGTCTTTAAGGTAGATATTTCCTAAATAGATATAGAAATATTAGTATAATTTGAAATAATCCTTGGAATATCATGTTTTCTACTTTATGTCAAAAATTTTGACGCGAGCCCATTGCAGAGGTGTCTGAGAGAGGAACAAACGACAACTTTGCATAAGTGATTGGAATTAACCCTTGTAAAACCAAATTTCTTTCCTTTCCATTCGGGTAGTTTTCGTCTCCAAGTTTAAAACGCTCTACTGACTTAGATGAAAGCGTACACTAAAAGTTAAAACTCGTTAAAACTTTCCGGGAAGCTCACTTTTTCCACTTGTCGGTAAGGTCCGATAAGTTGCGATTGCAAAAACTTTTTTTAGCAAAAATTTCGGTTGAAATAAGGTAAATATATAAGACTCAAAAAATGCTTAAAATGTATTTAGATTTATTAAGTAGCAAAGCTAGGTTAAAATATGCTTATAGAAACATCTGTGATCTGGGGTAAAAGGGACTTGTTTCAATGGTTTTGTATAATGTTATACATGGAATTGGTATTTTTTTTTTAAATCTTATGTTTTGTTATTCATTATTACTAATTATTATTATCATCATTGTTATAACTTTTTTTTTTTGGAGGGGGGATACACATGAGTGATTGTCTGAATAGCACAATTGTCGGATGATTAAAAAACTAGTAACTTTCAGCAAACAGTAATTTCATATAGGTATAAGTTCATGATTATTTATATTTGTAATTCGTTTTGAAAACAATATATTTCTATTTTTTTTTTCTTTTTGATGCAGACTAGACGTACAGTACTATGAATTTTAATTTTGGATCCAGTCAAAGCCGCGTCGGAAAAAAGGAAGAGTTGTGTACGATCTTCAATTAAATTCTTCAAAAAAAAAAAAATTAAATTAAATTAAAAAAAACTTGAAAATACCTTTTAAAAACAATTCATTTTTTATCTGATAAAAGAAATGCTGCTTCTTATTTATTTTATTTGCATGGTAAAAAAAATATTAACTTCTATATTGCATCAGATCCCAGCAAATTGGTTCCCATTTACAATTCTTTTTTCTGTCTGACTCTGAGAAGGTGATACCCCCCTCCCCCCCCCCCCCCATCGTTTCAGACACTGGCGACGGCCCTGCGAGTTGATACACTTTCATCATTGCCTTTTTGATTCATCATTTTTTTACTCAGTTTGTTATAGACCATCATAGAGTTTTTCCTGTCAACAATTACCATAGATTACAAGGGAACACAAATTTCTACTGATTTTTTTTTTCATAAACACCTTCATATTACATAAACTGTTTTATTCTCTGGAGAACGAAAATCCAGAATAAACCTTTATGCTACTTAGTATCAGAGTATTGAGAAAAAGCTGTATTTCATTTTCGGAATATTTTAAAATATCGAACTTTTCATTTCCGACATTTTGAAGTTCTCATTTCCGACATTTTAAAGTTTTAATTCATTACTGAATGGCGATATTTATCACATCTTACCTTTCAGGTAGTGAAAATAGAACTGAAGATTTCCCTCATATAAATTGTTAAAGAATAAATCAAGAATATATTATAATCCCTGATTTAAAAATAATCAGGAATGCTTGGCTTATAAAAAAGCTTATTCGGTACGATGATTTTACGTGTTTACCCAGAGGCACATGTAAGTATTGTGAACTTTCGTTCATCTCCTTTTCAATTCAAGATACATAAATAACAAAATGTTATTTATGTCTCTTCATGTATTCAGTTTGAGATCGGATAGGTTAAGATGGAAATGATAAGACATGCAGAAACTAGTTGAGGGAATAAAGCAAAATCGTTGAGGGAATTCTGGTTTTCGGTGCAGTCCCTGACATATAATTCAATGGACATTAAAACTGAACAAAAAGTGAACAAAAATTGCATGCTCATGTTACTTATGAAAAACTTTTAACTTGACTTAGTGTTGCATGTATATACAGTGTATTTTATTGTTTTTATTAAGTAAAAGTGGCTTGAAATATATGTAATATTTATGTCATTTAATTTCTATAAAATAATTGATTCTGATTGGATAAAAAAATTCTTTTGATAGCTGCATCAATAGAATCTGGAGTTCACTTGCACTTAGCAGCCAGAACTACTTTGGCTTACTTTACATGTATATTTAATTTTCTGCTTCCATATTTTTCTAATATATATATATATATATATATATATATATATATATATATATATATATATATATATATATATATATATATATATATATATATATATATAATACGCAATATATATTTTTAAGTGGAAAAGACTATCATCAGTAACAGATTTGACATGTCTGAGAGCATATTGACACACAAAAAAAGAGAATCAAATAATTTGCCAAGAAAGTACACGAAGACTAATTCTTATTTTGCGACTCTGATACATTTGAACTAACCTATGATTTTTTTTTCAGCTGCTAACAACCGGAAATTAAAATACAATACCAAGCATCCTAACTGCACTTATTGTCATCAACATTATGTGCTTAGACGAGCCTCATATTATCCTGCGGAATGGACAACAAAATGTATCACTTGATAAACATTTTCATAACTTTAAGGAAGCTCTTAACACTAAAGAAAGTTGTTTTCGGACTTAGACATCATATAAGAGTAAACATAATGGGTATATCTTTTCCTATTTGTAACGTAGGTCACCTGCCTTATTTCCCGAGGAAAAAATGTTCTTAGACAATAAACTACATTATATTTGTGAACAATTATTACTATTGTATACTTATGTTGGGAAAAGTGTTCAATTACTTAGACACACTTGTTCAAACATAATGTGAAACATTTAAATCCATTAAAAATTGAGTCATGATCAGTAAAATTCTGCTCGTTCTAGCTTACTTCTGAGGGCAGATCACTCCAAACTACCGGGTAAAACTATCCTACATAAAGAACTCTTTATTCTGCAGTGGATTAAGCTTCCTTAAACAATTTTATTTCTATCGCTTAAAATGACAGTCCAAACTTTTACACGTAACCTTTACCAAAAACAAAAATTGAACATTATTCCTAGAGATCTCAGTTTATTGTTTTACAAAAAATGTTACAGGTTCCATTTATTTCTTTTATGTTGAAGTACATTTCTTTATTCGTGTTCTATGTCAATGGCTTCCAGGAAACGCTTGTTATGTTCAGTACGTGATATTCTAAGTGCTCGTATCCTAATTTGGAATACATAAATGAACACAATAACTTGGTAATATTCAAAGTATTTTCATTTATGACAGAAATCCACCTATAAGCAGATTTCAGTGCATTTCCTCGATCTGTGCAATAAGAGCAACGCCTAATAGGTCCTTTCATAATCCTTCGCACAAATAATTTTCTCTCTGCTGTATAATTAACATTTAAAAAGGCGTATATTTTTGCCACTACTATATGCGGATACTGACAGAGGTTTTCGTAAATTAGCTTCATCATTCTGCTCTGGTGACAGTGCTCTAGATTGTCAAAACTGTTAAGGTCATTGGAAATAGTGTTACACAGTTCTTTAGCCAAGAAAGACAGATTTTTTCCTTCATTTATTTTTCGCTCAAACTGAGAGTTTATTATCCCTCGAGGATCTCGTAGTAAATAAATAATTTTCAAATTTGGAAGCCATTTTAGGAGCTGTCCCGCCATAAATATCGAGAGTCGGATAGTTTTTATCGTCCTTGTTGCTGCACTTCTACATTTGATTCGTAAAAGTACAGAACACATTTTGACAATTCGTAGTTTGTTTTTCGTTTGCGCTGACCTCTTGGTACTTACACAATCATAATAATCCTTTAGCTCTGGAGTGTGATACAAGATGAAATGGTTTGTTAAAGATGCCATGTCGATATGATCAAAATTGCAAGTAAACCAATAGTAAAGTAATTCTGAATAAACTGATTGCTGTTCTTCTCTGAAAATTTTTCTGTAAAATAAAACGTACAGTGCATAAAAAGTATATATTATGTGTATTTTTTCTCATACGCATAATCTTGTTAATATGTAGTTGGTTTACAAATAATATCATCAAAGAGCAAGGGCCACTTAGGACGTTTTTTGGCCCTGTAAATTTCTGAAAATTTTAAACTGCATGGGTTTAGTCGACAAGGCCATAAATATCACTTGAACACTTGGTGACTGAATTTCTACTAAAAATGACGTAATTTTCTTGCTACTCAATGCATTATGACGTCATGAATTGCGTCATTATTCACAAATCCCGTATATTTCTTCAAAAATGGCCAAAATATGATGCTATATTTCAATATTTCGTATACAGCACAACCTCCGATCCAAATGTTCAAATATATTATGAAAAAACTGCTCTTTAAGATTATAAAACATGATTTAATATCTGGATCGAGGAGTGTGCTCATATTTTGTTTCTTTGTTGAAGGTTTTCAATTTCACCTGTTTTCTGCAAAATTCAAGAACATTGCAATTTCTCACAACATGTTTTCCAGTACCTGGACTCTTTAGAGGAAACTTTTATATACAAACTGAAAGCGCCAAGTCTCTACTTTATATTGATGTCGAGAAAGGGTCATAATGTGTCAGTGGATAAATTGGTTTATATACAGGGCCATTTTATGCATAAAGTAGGCATAGCTCTTTGGCCTTTTTTGATTTTGGAGGAAACCTTAGCCTTATAAAAAGTAACCAAAAAAAGCTGTATCATTTACCTTTTTTGGCATTAATTCTTTACACCTAAATAAACTTTTTTCTTTTGATCAGTTATATAATTAATATATATAGTTTGGTCGTTTATTCATTTTATTTGAAAAGCAAAGATCAATAAAAATCT
This sequence comes from Saccostrea echinata, assembly GCF_033153115.1. Taxonomy (NCBI): domain Eukaryota; kingdom Metazoa; phylum Mollusca; class Bivalvia; order Ostreida; family Ostreidae; genus Saccostrea; species Saccostrea echinata. The sequence continues at coordinate 2,710,030 of NW_026889777.1, forward strand.
CCTGATTCACTCTATTTTAAAGAGTTGCCAGAGAGGTATTCTCACAGAGACAGAGATAAAGAGATCCCTCATACGAAAATTAGTTAAATATAACCACCTTTCGGTTCCGTTTAGGAACTGTGTTGAACTGTTCCGTCTTATAGCCTGTGACACCCCATGTAACGGTTCAAACATATAAAAGTCCTCCTCCGTGTGTCGAACAATATCAGCTGTCAGAGTGGTTCCCCCTCGCATGTACCCCACAATCAGCCTCAAAGGTGTCATGTCCCTAGCATATCTATCTGCACAGAATACAAATCACTAAAACAGCTGGATAAAGAATAAGTGACGGGAAAAAATATGTTACTAAAACACGTCACGAGTCTCAATGCTTTCAGCACAAAAATAAGCAATAAAGAGCGTTATTCTTTTTGATATTCATATTTCCTTTCTACACATTTATACATGTGATCAAATTGCTAATGAACGCGCCATTCTGCCATACATATACTTTTGCAAAGAGAGCATGATGAAATTTTTTGAGAAAAGGAGTTCAATCTTATTTCTCTTTTGAACAAAATAATAATTGTAATTTGTATTGTAATTGTAATTGGATTGTATACAATCATAGAACTATGGTATGTTATTGAGAAGGAATTGAAGCTTGTTAAAATTTACTTACCAAACTCAGATGCTTTCATACGTATTGCTTTTAAATAACAGTTCAAGTACATTATATATATAGTTTACACATTTGATAGATTTGAAGTAAGTTTCAAGATCATACGCGACGTACATGTTCACAATGTTCCCTTAACAATGATAATTTCCTCCATATATTTAGTTTAAAATCATAGTACCATCAGATATGCTCTTCGACAAAACACCAGCATACAATACAAGGAGTTTTCCGTAGATATCAAATGATGAAACTCCTTGTATTTTTAAAGAAAAATTAACAAAAAAATATAGTAATAGCTGGTATTTCTCAAAATTTCATTCAGATGATGAGTACAGCATTACCAGGTATAATAAAATTGCACAAAACTTCTTCAGTTATTGGAGCTTTTGAATTACAGAGGGAATAAGTAAATACAATTTTAAAAATGGTGTATGTTCTTAAGTAGAAATAGATTTTTATGATTACTAAGCAGCACGGAAGAATTTAAATAAACTAATTCACCCTAACAAAACCTTGCCATAATTAACTATGACTTATTGTCTCTTACTATGGAACTTTGAAACTTTAAAACTGTTTCCTGATACTTAAGCATAACTATTACTATTTCGCAGATTTCATATCAGAAATGGTTATTTTTGGAAACAAGTAATTTTTCCCTTTTATATCAAACATGTTTGAAAATCAACAAAAATGAAAAATCTGTATAAGAAGTTGAATTTCATAGTAAAATTACTTTGATTTAATACATGTATAGTGAAAGTTTGATTTACTTTACTTAACTACACGATTTTTTTTTTGGGGGGGGGGGGGTAAAAATGCATAAATTGACCTGTAGAGAATATGTACTTACGTTCACTTGTAATATGAAAAGGTTTGGCTGAGGATAAACAGAATACGCTGTGCATTTGCAACATGTTTATGATAGGAAATAATCCCCTCTCTAAAAAAGAAAAGACAGTGGCATTATTAAGTGAAGATAATGAAATGCCGGTAAATCTGAAAGATAAGAGGGTTATGAAAAGTGTTTGCGGTCAGAATGTGTTGTGAGGTCGATATTTGCTTTTCTAACAACGCTCGTAGGACGGGTGGTATCAAATAGTTCTAATAAATAAGTAGAAATAAAACTAATGTTAAAAATAATTTGATGCACGACGGCATGCCATTTCAAAGTAGAATATTAACTCTAATAAAGTGGAATAATGATAAAGGGTCATTGTTCACTTTTATTCCCTGCTAACTATTTTCACACATACAATGATTTCTTTTCTCTTTTTGGGACGCTGAATAGAAGAATTCGACACCTTTTAGAATTATGGAAACAAATATCTGCTGAGAACAATCATTACAATAGAAGCATCACGCGATGCTTCGGTAATTAGCTGGGGAAACAAACACAGATTTCATTGCCAGTGATTCTTTCATGCTTTTATACTCGTCCAACATTAATAATTACATATGTAAATAGATGTTATCTTTCAATAAGCACGTGGAGATAAACCAGATTAAGAAAGTAAAATTGTTTCAAAAGAACTCAAAGCAGGAAGAAAATACATAATATATTAAGACAGCTATAATGCTCATTCAGAGGTAGGAACGAGTCAAATTATCTCATTAACCGAAACAAAAATCAAAGGTTATGTATGGGTAATTATACAGTAATTCGTTCCTTACATCCATGTAAGCAAATTCTTAATTTATAATAAAACAAAAAAGTTTTCATTAGAACCAGACACGTATAAACATGTTTGACACGGTAATTGAAAAATAAGACTATTGTCTCATTACAGCCAGGCCCGTGACAACGGTCTCAAAAGTGGTGGCACCTACGTCCAAGAAAATCTAACAAGCAAAAATATAATAATAATAATAATTAAGAAATAATGTATCATTTTTAAACATCTATCGGGATATAAATACGGGTTGGTCACGAGACCCGAAGGGCTTTATGGTAAATTTGATCTCGTACCAACCCGTATTTATATCTGATAGATGTTTAAAAATGATACATTATTACTTATATTTACATTTATGACTTATTCATATTTTATATTTTCCTGATTATAATCTTTAACGCGTGAAATGTTTTATTTTTCAAATTCAACGGCACGTATTTGATCCATTGTTTGCGCGTCGACCTTTTATGACGTCACTGAGAAATTACGCAGAACGTTTATGACGCGAGGAACCAATGTTTATACGGATATAGATACGCGTTGCTTTCAATAGTGTTATATAAGGGAAACATTTGCAAATGTAAATATTAATAAATAACTGTCCAAATCCTGGAATTTGCTAGTGCTTGGTCTTACAGCAGCAAAATGTTGGGGGGAGCATCTAAAGGAATGTTTAATAAAGCAAAATATTATACTCCGAAAAAGATGCTTTCTTTCCCCCGCGTTCTACGGGCCTGATGGCAATGATACACACTTTACATGTATATCATTAATGATGTGAAGCTTCTTTTATGGACATATAATCTTCAAATGTTTCGAATCACTATAAGACATATCTTAAGGATAAGCAATTTTGCCTTAAACTTGAAAATTGAAATATATTTTATAACCATGATTATTGGGAAAAAAATTGTGTTACGAATATATTCTCTTTAAGATAATACAAAAACTTATAAAGAAATACGTGTAATCGAATAATTGCAAAATAACTCGTTTGAATTGAATATTTCTTTTATAAACTGTTTTCCTTAAAATCAAGATTTTCATTATTGCTATGTGTTCTTCTATAAAACTAAAACTTTCTTGCAGCTGTCAAATTTACTCGCAACATACTAATGATTTAGCAAAACAGAACATATCCTTTTTATTGCCAAAAATACATAAACATGAACGTAGAAAATGTTATTTTTAAAGATCTTAAACCATTCCTTCAAATCCTACCTCGAAATAAATATAGTCGGATTTTACGCAAGTGTCAGAGTCACGATCTTTTAAAACCCATGCAATATCTATACTGTATCTGTCATGTACACTACTATTTTAGAATAAATATCTAAACTTAGCATCGTTCTGTCAGAATAAAAAGCCGTAAGAATTATTTGTTTGTACGACACGATACTTTAAAATCTTTTTTGCAAACCTGATACATTATTTTAGAATATATTTCTCAATCAGATTGGTTTACATATTTATGACTATTTAAGTTTCTCAGTTACAAAATCTTATGTTCCAAATATGTAAAGACTCAAGTCAACTTCGCTGGAAAAAAAATGGTATCCATCAATTCTGCAGTTTGCTTAAGCATTTGAACATAGAAGTACATATTTCTTAATTAGTCAACATATACAAATTAAACAATTAAACAATTTAAAAAGCCAGATCTGACAAAATAAAATCCATAAGTTTTTTTTTCCATGAGAAGGAAATATACAGTGTATGAAAACCTAAAACAACAGCACAAATGCTACAGACGTCTGTTTCAACTAATATATTTATATGTTGCATTGCTTCTTTTCCTTTTAATTCATGAGACAGTGAGATTTTGAACAGTGATGCGATCTGGATCAAAATATTGTAGAAAGTTTGCATTTTTAGAAAGAAATACAAAACGAAGTAACGAAGACTGATATTATGTTAAAGGATTTCACTATTTTTATTCATTTGAACCTCTATTACCACTCATTATCAGCTCAACAGAAACTTGATTTATTTCAAAACATGGAATAATTCAATATAAGCGTTTTAAATTTAGCCGAAATTTAATACAAAGATAAGACAAACAAAGACAGAATTTATTTTTATATTTCAAAATAAGCGATATTTCAAAGCAAGTGATTTGAATAAAAATAATGTAGCCTTTACAATAACTATAAGCTTAAAAATCGGTTTTTATCTTATAATGAAGTGGTTTATTATCTAATACATAACCTGTTCTGTAAACCTTGCGAAAAGAAGACTAATTAACATTGAAAACTAATTACCTCGGATCGTGTCATATAAAATGTAAATGAAGAAGAAACCAATACACAGAAAACTGCCCTTTAGGTGAACACAGTTTATTCCTCGTAAGCAAAACATGTCTTCATCATAGCTTAATTCCTCAAATTTAAAGTTCCATTTATGAAACAAAAGAGTCTTATACATCGCGATGTTAAAGATTACAAATATTTATGTCAGATGACAAAAAAAGGTTAAGCTTGAATGGTGTGTAAAGAATCACTTTAACACATGCTAACCTATATTCCGGTACTTATTTTTGTTTTCCCATACTAACATGCACTTTGTTATACATGTGTTTGTATGATGAAAATTGTAAAAATTTTAACTGAGTGTATTTTTTAAATATAAATTGTGACCTTAATAACAGATTTGTTTTTTTTTTTTAGTTTGTGAGTGTTATTGGTCTGTAGATCAAACAGATTTCTCATGTAGGCATTAGCAATAACACTCACAAACTTCAGAAAATAAGTCCTTGAATAGGCATTATAGATATAAATTAAGTCCGCAATAAAGAAAAAATGAAAACATACCGTTATTGGTACATCTATTTCGATTTGTAACATTACTTTTATCAAACAGCATAAAATTATTAAAAACGTTTCTAGCCATCGTCAAAATAGCAGTGTAATCTATTTTTTTTCTCAATGTGGTTGTAAGAGTACACTATCTCTGATACAAGGATTGAACTAGCATATGTATTTATAAACATCACTTTCTGATTTTGATGCTTCTTATGAATAGTACTTGAATAGTGTGACAGAGCCAGAGAGTCAAGAGAAAGCTTACCTCTTCTAACTGCACAAATCTAAGACTGCGTACTAGATAGCATATCACACTTTCAATATTGTAGCGTTATCGATTACTGCAGAATAAAATTAACATGATTGAAGAGTCAAATTCCTTCATCTACCTTTTATTTCATTAAATGCTTCAGCAAATTCAGATGATTTTTCCTTTTACCTTTTGCACCAATATCATTGGTAAATTTGATAAATTAAATATTGAGATAACGAACAGTAATCAAGCTCTCAAGTCCATTGAAACAGAACAAATCGGGAGTAAAGCAAACACGGACCTCTATAAAAATTGGAATTGGGTGTCATTGGGTTAAAAAACATATGCTAGTATATGATTTCACGGGAACTTATCTAGTTATCAATATCTATCTTTAATAATAAGAAATTTTGCACATTTGTTTCATTTGATCTTGATTAAAAATGTTGACGAATTTTCATGAATTTATCTCTTTCCTTTATGGAGTAAGGGTACAAAATCTTTCAATAATTTCCGAACAGCCCTTGCATGTAGCAAACCCTTATCACCAGTAAATTGGGTTTATGTCTCTCAGTTGATTCGATACGCAAGAGCATGCTTTATCTTTGAACAATTTCTAAAACGAGGCAAGCTATTGACAAAGAAGTTATTGAAACAAGGATATCAGCTGTCTCATTTGAAGTCATCATTTTGCAAGTTTCATGGTCGTTACTATGACCTTGTCACCAAATACAACCTATCATTAAATCAAATGGGGACTGACGTTTTTCATACTAATTGTTAGGCCAATATTTGCACACTTTATCGTCTACAGATTTTTCTGTTTTTTTTTTTCCGATAATGACCAGAAGTACACGGCGGATGAGACTGGTTGGCAGGGGATGTTCCCTCCTCCATGGCACCTTACCCCAACTCTGCGTTGTTGGAGGTCCGTATTTGCTTTGTTCTCAATTTCTATTGTTTGATTAGACTTTAAGCTTGATTACTGTTCGTTATCTCCATATTTCATTTATTTGCTTCGTACTTCTGGCAGAAAGTAATTTTACATCTCTCTCTCTCTCTCTCTCTCTCTCTCTCTCAGATTCAGACAAAAGTGCACTTGATTGGGATAGGAAATATTTTGAAATACTCGGCAAATGATAAATACGTATTAGATACTACAAGAAATGGAAAATCAGACAAACTGAAATAACACAAATGTGCATTTTTACATTTTATATCATATCATTAATTTCACAAATGCATTGTAATAACATTGATTCCACTATGTGTAGTATAATAACATTAATTTCACTACGTTTTGTGTAATAATACTAATGTATTAACCATTTATTATACAAGACAAGATTAAAGAGACGAAAAAAATAAAATAAAGAGAAACCCATTTGTTCTTTGTCTTTTTTTTTTTTTTTTTTTTTTTTTTTTTTTTTTTTTTTTTGCTAAAAGTACTTTTTAATAGCAATACATGACATAACACTTAGCCAGAAAGACAACCCTTTTAAATTTTAATGTCTTTATATCCACTTTATGATGATTTGTTGTTGTTGTTTTTTTTTTCAATTTGAAAAATCCATTTTAACAACATTTACATGTAGTATGTTGATATGCCCAAAAAATTATTTCCATGTCGCATTACTAGACAAATAAAATTGTAAATATATTTTGTACATTATTATCTTACAGCGAGTTGTATTTCTGTTCGTTGTTCACTCAAAAACCCTTCACACTTCAAGGCCTGAAAATATCTGTATATAAGGTTTCATATTTGGGTACAAGGCAGAGGTCTGTATCCCTGGGGCCTTCTGGAGAAACTTGTGAATTGTGAAAAAAAAAATCGATAATTTCGAAGATCAATCAGTTGAACCCACGGTGTCCTTTAACGTCTTTTATATCTTGTTATTTTGCAACTATGCTTTGAAAAGTAAACACATTAGAAAAACAGATCAAGAAAACATGATTTGTATGTGAGATAAATTCTTTTACATGTAAGTGGACACGCTTAAAAAAACTCCTATGCTTTGTATATTTTAGCAATTTATACTTTATGCAACAGTAGTTGTTGAATAACTAAGTGAAGACGTCAGATAAATTATAACTTATTTAAAGGCGTCATGTTATATGAACCTAAAATGATCAAAGTATGAAACAAAAAAAAGAACTTTAAAAATATTATTACCCTTAAGATGCATTAATAAATGAAAATAGAGCATGTCGCTAAGACAAGAGCATGGTGAAAGACAGCATCATAGAAAAATAACAGGACTACAAAACATTGTGTTTCAAAAATGGCACGGCAAAAGGCATGATCTATATACAACATAAGAAGAAACAGCATGTCACAAAGATGGTACAACGGTACAACAAATTAAAAGAGAGCAGGATAATTGATACATCTACAAAAAGTGAGAAGAGGATTTTGATGTTTTTAACGTCAAAATCCTCTTGGCACTTTTTGTAGATGTATCAATAGGAAAAAAAAGTTTTAAGTTTTACGTTTTACTTTAACATATTTATTAAGTGAAAAAGCAAAGAGCAAAAAAATTTTACTACACGTAATTTAACATTTTTTTTTTCCCATAAGTACTAAGCTTTATGCTCAAAACATAAAATCCTAGTGTTAAGTACTGTTTCTTATGACCTTTAACCATTGATATATTGACAGATCATGAAGTTTTTATCATTGTTTATTTACATTCGAAATATTCATGGAATGATTTAAAGGGTCATACAATGGGTTCTTGAACTGATGTAGACATGGATTTATGGTACAATAAACGTTTGATGTGTGAACAGTTTACAATATAGAAGAGGACAGGTATAACAGAATATTAAAGGTCGATTTATCAAAAAGTGAACGAGAAAAAAATCGAAGATGAAGTCTTTCATATAACCTCTGTTTCATTTCAGAAGTAACACAGACTAACAATCTTGGCCTTCTAATATGGTGGCTTTTTGCATTGAGTCAATATATTCGTGTACATATATTGAATGGGTTGCACAAAGAGCAGGTTATTTCACAAAGAGAAACTTATCTACGTGTTATAATAGTAAATTTTCAATACAGCAATATTAATTTCAACAAATATTCATTCAAGACCAGCTCGACTGCATGGCTGCATATGACGATGAGAAAATTATATTCCTAGAAACCTGTGACAGTTTTGTATCTTTTTTGATTTTCGAAAAATACAATTTACACCAACTTTTATCATAGGTTAACCAACTTTTAAATCATGCATTGGCCTTAAGAGAATTGACACAGCTTTAGAAATTTTAAAAATATCAGAGCACTTTTTCCAAAAAAGTATTCTGATACAAGGAACCAAGAATCTGTGTAATTAACTATTTTTATCGACCTAGTTCTTGGACCCAGAAACTTCAGATCACGGAGTGAGCACTCTACCGACTGAGCTACCGTGACGGACCCTACAGGATTTGCATTGACTTTCTATTAAAAATAAAATTTTAAATTCAAGCATCCAATTCGAATTTATATTATATATATGTAAAGTTATCATCAGTTACACTGTATCAAGATTTTTAAACAGATTGACATATGGTGAAAAACTGGAAATACCCTTTACTTCAGCAAAACATTGGATGGATATATATATGGAGTTATGCTCCTTTTCATAGTATTTCTCAAAGGTTAATAAATCATGCTAACGTACTTTGGCGTGCCAAAATATGCCTACCCTTCATTTGTTTTGTATCTGTTTGATGCCATTCATCAAAAAATAATTACTGTTGCAATTAGTTTGACGCTACACCTACATCTTCCCTGAGTTTACTGGACTTCTTTGTGATATCCCAACAAAAATTTACAATAGTTTACTAATGCTAACTATAATGAAAACTTTGATACTTTGATATACTATGAAACTTTACTCTGAAACTTTTTTTGAGATTTCAAAGCTTAAAAATCTCTTAAATTCGATAACAGTTATGCAAAATTAGGAAATAATATGTAAATATACAAAATATCACTTCCATTTAATTTGAAAAAAATGTGCGTGTGCCAAAAAAAAAATAAGAATTTGAAATCCATAGTAAAAATACTTCAATTTACTATAGTAAAAAAAAAACTTTTATACTATGGTAAACTAAAGTTAACTATAGTATTTTTTGTTACGGTAGCTTTATTTTATTTTCTTTTTTTTTTTTTAGAAATGTAAAGTATTTTAAATATTGTGTGAAAAAGTTAAAACCACCTTTCCAATTTGGTATATTTGCATTCTTCTTTATCCTGTAGGCTCCCATGAAGCCTTCGTTGAATTCAATTTATCATATTCTAGATGTTGATACCCGAAGTGTGAATACAAAAATGAACAATGAAGATCAATGTCTAATAATGTCTTTTCTTCAATATCACGGATCCACCTGTAAGCATTTCCTAGAGCATCCCCTCGATCTGTACAATAGTGACATTTTCTAGCGGGTCCATTCATAATCCGTTTGACATAATTTCCTGTCTCATTCGTAAACTCAACATTTAAAAACTTATATATTTTTGGTACAAGTATGCTTGGATACTGACACAGGTTTTCGTAAATAATAATCAGCATTCTGTTTTTATAGCAAAGCTCTAAGTATTTAAAGTTTGTAAAGTCTGTCGAAATAGTATTACACACTTTTTTGATAGTTGCAATCGTATCATTTTCTTCGGTCACGTGTTGCTCAAATTGCGAATTTAAGATTCCTCGGGGGTCTCGTATTAAATAAGTAATTTTCAGATTTGGCAGCCATTTTAAGAGTTTTCCCGCCATTAACATTGACAAACGAACAGTCTTTATCGTCCTAGTCTTTGCTGTTGAACATCGTATACTCAAAAAGTCAACGCAATCTTTTACACTTTCAATAACACTTTTGTTTTCTTTCATATTATCTTCAAAACATTTATAGTAGTCTTTATGTTCTGGTGTATGTATTGCTATAAAAGGATCTGTTAAGGCAGTCAGATCAATATGATCGAAGTTACACGTAAACCAGTAATAAATCATTTCGGGATAAACATATTCAAGTCTCTCTTTTAGAATCGTCCTGTAATAAAAGGAAACAACATTAAATTAATATCGGTTGGACTATTCATTCGTTTTATTCTATGTATATCTTTTATTATGGTTATCAAACATAAATTGTCGATTAAAGTTGTGTTCCCTTCAAATTATTTTTTTTTATTTATAAATATTTGATGTTAATTCCTTAATAACATCAAAACACTTAATAAACGTATGGCCGTCATTGTTAATTTTGCATAACTTCCATTCTAAACTTCTTACCTTTGTGCATTAGAATAGCCTAAATAGGCTAAAATATATAAAAGTCTGCCAAAGAAAAATACATTTCTTGATAGATAAAATTACCTCTCTGTACCATTTAGAAACTTTGTTGTATTGTTCCATCTAACTGCCTGAGACAATGCGTGTAATGGTTCAAACATGTAGAAGTCCCCCTCCGTGTGACGTATAAGGTCAGCTGTTAGAGTGGTTCCTCCTCTCATATACCCCAAAACCAGCCTCATCTGCGCCTTGTCACTTGTATTATTATCATTATTACTTGCATTATACATATCTGTGTAAAATAATCAAATTTTAAATATTGTATCTCATTTGTGGTTTGCCGGATGTGTGTATTCCTGAGCAAATCGTCTGAATTAATGATGCATCTTGATTAATGAAATGTACTTCGTATATATTAATTGCCCCCCCCCCTCCACACTTCATCCAGAAGGTGGAGCATTCAGATTGTTGACATCCAGATTAAGGAGGCTCCGCTGTATACATGTTTGCATGAATCTTGAACAGATATATTAAATATTTCCTTATCCATCAATGCATACCTGATTTATGCATCTTTCTTGGAAATGTCCTGTTCATTTGCAAGCTCTCAACTGTAGATAGCAATCCTTTCTCTAATGATAAAAAAGGGAGTCGTTATTTATACAAAGTTTATATTTATGTACTTTAGTCAATTTTTTTATTCAATCCTGCAACCTGCGGTTGTCCTTATTTATATATGTAAATTGTTCTTTCCAGTTATTTTGTTTTTCACATACTTCAAATGTCAAAAACACTAGAACTTTTTAATTTCCTTATTTTTTGATATATTACTAATGATCGGTATCTCCACTGTTAGCAGGCATAACAGGATTACAGTTAGATATCTTAATCTGAATTTCTATGTCTGTGTTTCATTCATCGTTGTCGCCTGCGTGGTTAGAAACTGGTTAGAGCGTCTGCTCTAGAGTCGCGGAGTAAGCAGTTGATCCTTACGTTGCAAGTTCGAATCCCACTGTGGGACGTGGAGACCGGTCCATCGGATGAGACCGTATAAATTGAGGTCCCGTGTCGCAGTAGGTGCTGGCACGAAAAAGATCCCTCACTGCTCATTGGCCCTGAGTGCCAAGTATAGATCAAAATTTGTTGCCCTCTACCGGCAAGTGGTTGCGTCTCCATATGAGTGAAAAATTCTCGAGAGGGACGTTAAACATCATACAATCAATCAATTGATCAATCATCGTTATTTGCGGTGGACCAATGTTCGTGGATTTTGTAGGACACCTAAACCCACGAGTTTATATCCCCAAAACTTTGTCTTTACAAGAGTTACCAACGTAATCACGTTCCCATGAACCAGAACAACTTGCTAGCCAACGAACATTGACCCCACAAATGATTTCACATTACCGACTCATTTCAAATTATGTGTCATTTAAAATATTTTTAAACACACATAAGTATCCCGTTTAAATCCTAAACTATTCAATGAACAAAGTGAAATAGTAAAATCAATACATCTATGTGAAAGTTACAGCAATTGCAGAACAATTGTTTTAACTAGTGACATGATTAGTCCAAATGTTAGAATCCAGGTGTGATATTTTCCCTAACATAAGACCGCACAGTAAAGCCTTGTCAATCCGGACATCTGGATAAATGAAGCATCTGGAATACTGAATCATACTCCACAGTACTTGATATATAATAATTGCTCCCCATAAACTTCGCCCAAAAGGAAAAGCGTTCGGACTATTGACATCCGTATTAACGAAACTCGATTGTACACATATGTATCGTGTTGCCAAGTTTGAATCTTGAACAGATATATTAAATATTTCATTTTCCATCAAAGCATACCTGAATTATGCGTCTTTCTTGGAAATGTCCTGTTCATTTGCAAACTCTCAACTGTAGATAGCAATCCTTTCTCTAAGGATAAAAAAGGGAGACGTTATTTAAGTTCATATTTATGTGCTATACTCATATTTTTTATCAAATCCTGCAAATGAAAAAAAAATTAACGATTGTTTTAATTTTGATAGGTAAATTATTTCCACTTTATTTTGCTTGTATCTTGACATCTGATTTTGTAAGTCACGCAGGTGTTTTAAGGCGGCACCCTGATCATTATTCTGCAAATTTACACTTTTTTGGTAAAATGTAACATTGATAAATCGGAAAAGTTATGAAAAATTATTTACATTTATTATTCATTTTATACAGTCGCCCGTGTGGCGTAGTGGTTAGAGCTTTTGTACAGGAGTCGCGGTGTAAGGAGTTGATCCTTACGTCGAAGGTTCGAATCCAACTGCGGGAAGTGGAGACCGGTCCTTCGGATGAGACCGTATAAACCGAAGTCACGTGTCGCAGTAGGTGCTGGCTCGAAAAAGATCCCTCACTGCTCAATGACCCTGAGTGCCGAGTGTAGGTCTAAATTTGCAACCCTCCACCAGCAAGTGGTGGCGCCTCCATGTGTGAAAAATTCTCAAATGGGACGTTAAACCAATAAACAAATGGGAAACATACATTTTATAGATAAGCTAAAATAAGATTGTCATGTTAAATCTAAAAATATAACAAATGGTTTAATGAAAAAAGTTAAAAATTCAACACTAACATGGGGATAATTCATTAGTTTTTGTGAAATTAATTATGTAAAAACATCTCTGGGGCATGAAAAGTGCTGCAAGAATCTTACTCTCAAGTCACATAAATAATTATTCCACTCTTTCGTATGAAATCTTACCCACTTTTTTTTTACATTTGATCGAAGAAGTTTTATCAATTCATGTTAACCACACGATTCTAGCAGCACTTTCCAAATACTGTAGAATACAGACTTTCAATATAAGCAATAATTGTGTTTCTAAGTATGCTGCATAGTGTTGAACCTTTGCATCTTTGTTGTTATGAAGGACAGAGGAAAGGCTGATTGAGATTTCAAAACACCGAATGTCTTCAGTATAAGAGAAATGATAAAAATAGATCAGCGTACCTGATACTTTATCTTTAATTCCTTATGAATCACACATGATATTTACGGTATATGCTTTCTAACTCCCATTTCATATATTTGTTTACAACAATTTTGTCATGTTTCCTTGTTACTCGGCAAATATTTGATCAGCAGTTATGACGGCTTGGGTCAGGCATTTAACTCCCATGACAAATATTTACTATTAATACAATCCAATAATTGCAAGATTTAGTTAATATCATTTTTTGCATGTTTCGATTCAATTCTAGGACGTGAAATAGATTTTTAAACATAGATATCAAGAAATCCTTATCTGTAAAGTTCAGGTCATATAACCTACTATGACGTCTTATTGTATAGGGAAGTAGATTTACTGAATGTGGCCTTAACTTACCTGTGCAGTGTTTCAAGGATAGTGACACATTGCGAAGTATATGTCATTTATAATTTCTTTTGAATGCATAGAATTATGCCTTTAAAATTCTAAACTATTCAAAGTACAAAATCTTATAATTAAAATAATACATCAATCTGAAAGCTACAGAATATTCAGGAAAAATATTTATGAACTAGTGGCTTAATTAGTCTAAATGATGTAAGTCTGTGTGTTACATCTGCTCTAACGTAAGGCAACACAAAAGCTCAGTTGTAGCAAGATTTGATTCGCTCACTTGGAAGATATCATAGACAGCATCCAAGGAGTAACCAAGCATTTTACATTCTATGAAATCAATGCTATTTTTACATACTGTAAACCAACTTTTATTCGCTTGCGAGAAATATCCGCAAGTTTCGCTACCTACTTTGACTCGCGAATATTAATCGCCGAGAACCAATTATGTTACTTTGTATTTGTAGAGAATGTTACCTCAGTCGCGAAAATTAATCGTCGCGAAATGATTTAAACTGAAGAATCGCGAATAAAAGATGACGCGAATAATAATTGGTTTACAGTAGTCCTTTATATGTAGAATGTTTACACAATTCATACATCAGAAATGCAGTAAATATCATAAATAAAATACTTAAGAAGAAGAAATACCTCTAACCGTTTCACAAATGAAATAAAACACTAAACATCCAAAAAGTAAGAAATTATATGGAAAGCATTTAAAATAACGTGACATTCTGATATAAACAATTTTCTTGGGTCCAATGGCAATAACGCCAATGGTTCACGAAAACAAGACAGGGAAAGTTCATTGTTTAAATAGTAAATTTATGACACCTTATTTAAATTTTTCATATCTTTAACTTCAGCAATAAAAATGAAGAGAAGTCATGTAGTAAATAAATACCAAAGTAATTTATGATTTAGCGATTCAGAAAACTATCCTGTTTTTATGCCGAAAATTTATAAAACAAGTACGTAGAAAACATTTACTTCTTCTAAATTAATATTTAGACCCTTCCTTCTAAATTCTCGAAACCATACAAACAGGGCGTCTTTAACCCACTGTAACAGAGTCACGATCTGTTTATCGGATATCTATACTCTGTCATCGCTGCTGCCAGCGGACTGATCCTCCGGTTAATACGGCATTTGTAGTGTTATGAACCGTGTGCGATTGCATAGATTGCATAGGAAATATAAATAAACTATATAAATATTATCTAGATCTACCATCTTTCGCGGTTCGTGTGCAGTTTAGGTATTTATGGTAAATCTTGTCAATAAATTCATGGAATTCGCTTAGCTTTCTGATCATAGAAGCATATATCTTACGCATGCGCGTGTGCCTTAAGTATACAACGTTAACAAATCAAGATGTTTTTGTTTGAAAGCTAAGATAATGCAAAAAAATATCTAAGCTCTTCCACGAGAAGGAAAAATGCATGTGAATTGATAATATTGTGAATACATACAACAATATAATGAATGCTAAATTTTCATCTGTTTGAACTTAACTATTAACAATGTGGCATTAAATGTTTTCTTTAAGATTCTTGCGACAGCGAGATTTTTTAACATAAAAATGTTAAGGAACGATTTATTGAAAATTAAAAAAGGCGAGGAGAGCAAAAAACTGATCAATCTCAAAAACCTATAAACAATATCCTCTGTTAATTGGTAAAACCGTCTTCAGCCGTATGTTTTGATCAAGTAGACGGAAATATAGTATCAAAACAAATGCCTCACAATTTGCATGAAATATGTCAGTCAAAATACAACCCAGTGATAAGAAATATAAAATTTACGAAATTTTGACCCTACAATGAGGTTGTTGAAACCCCTGTAACATCAGCTAATTTTTCAATAGCCTGTCTCGGTTTACAAATAATCGTACTAAGAGCATTCTCTTGAGTTTTGAATAAGCAGGGAGACATAAAAACATAATGCAATTGATTGTGAAATATTACTACACATACGAGGTTGTCCCAAAAATACGCGAACATTTTCAATATCTTTTGTTTCAAGTTAAAAGTTAAAGTTAAAATTTGGCATACATCATAATCAACATTTTTTGAATAACTCATAAGAATTTCAATGAAATATCTCCAAAAATAACATTTTTCTCTCAAGTAAACGAATCTTACAAATCAGTTGTCGGCGCAACACTGACGACGTCAAAACATAGCTCGTGGCGTTTGTGAATTTGTTTTGGAAATGTGCTTCTGATAAAATTCGTTTAAGCATTAATTCGGCACTGTATTTAATTTTCTTTCATTTACCAAGTTATACATCTCAAATCCTTGTAACAAAAAAATCGGAATTAATTCTTCTAATCGACAATTTCTCAATCCTGATAATAAACATAACAGTTTGCATTGTTAAACGGCGGTCTTTACTCAGGCCTACGGCGTTCAGCTCCTGACTTTCAGTTTGTTCTCATTTTTGTTGGTCTACAAAACGCCTCTTCTGTCGGATAACCAGTCAAGCCATCCTCAAACCTCTTCAACTAGGAATAAAGCTGTGTCCGAGATAACTGTTTTTATTTCTCCATCGTTAACATATCTTTTATGGTATGGATAGGAGTCATATCCCGCTCAACACAGTACTGCTTAATAATTTGGTGCTCCACATTATCGCCAAACGTCACCATTTTTGACAATATCTAATTAAAAGTGTTTTGGCATATATCGTCATATATTTGTCATTAATGATGTCAAATTAATAAATTTTTATACAGGATCCGGAGTACACCAGATCAAAGAGTATGCGGAGGTAAATTTTGTGACATTATATTTACGTATAGCCTGGTAATAAAGAAAACTTCATTGACAATGCTACTTTTAAAAGTCAAAAACTCGCCGTGCGCTGACCACTGATATTCAACATCCTGTAAATACTGTTTTTATATACTTATGACATAACAAACCTAAAATATTTTGTCAAAATAAAGAAAATATTATTTTCCAACAACGTGCAAAAAATTATTTGTTTTGATCGAATAGTTTCTGAAATATTGAAAAAGTTCGCGTTTTTCTGGAACAACCCTCGTATAAGGAAAGTTCACAATGGAAAAGTTCAAAGTTATCTCGTTTGTCATAAAGTGAGTTGTTTGTTTTTCACATCTATAGACAGTAAAACATCCAAATATGAAACAGAAGTAGCTGAATCTTTGGTGCCTTTCATTTAGATTTCACAGGAATGGAAGTATTTATTGTATTGATAAAACTTCGTTGATATATCTTGATGTCGTGTTGTCACAGCAAGTATGTTTTCTTCTCATGTAAAAGTTTTTGAATAAATTCTACTTCATAGGAATATAAAAAAAAAAAACAGGTCGGCTAATAAAGGAGCAAAATTAGTGACCATAAAAAAACCAAGCAGGTTGATGAAAGACCTGGTCTCTAAAGACTACATAGATGTTTTCAGAAAGGAATTCCAGGATCCTTTTAATATCAACTTCAGACTACTAGTGTGTAGAATCATAGTGATATTTAGATAAAGTAATTCCGTTCAAGACCAATCACAATATATGAATATTTCCTACTTCCATTTTTAATCTAGTATTATTTCTGAGTTCCATTTTTATTGAAGAAGCAGTTGCCTATTATATCAAAAAGCTTAGTTTTAATCTGCCATGAGGAATGGTTGCACAAAGTGTTGAAAAATCATACATTTTCATGTTACTGAATTTTGAAAAATGTTATGCTTTTTATTTTTTCTTAAAGTTCTTTGGCGTGTTGGATACTGCACATTTGTTTTGACCACTTCAAGAATATGCTATAGCACAGTATGTCCTAAGATTCTACTTAATAGTATTTAATATCTTTGTGACTTGTCTATTTTCAAAAGGAAGAGCAGAACAGAGAAATGAAGACAGTTATTATGTCAACAGAATTGTACTATTTTTATTCATCTCAACGTTGAATACCTTTCATTATCAGCTCAGCAGAAAGATGATTTATTTCAAAACATGGAATAATTCAATTTTAGCGATTTCGATTTATCTGATATTTTGTTACAAATATAACATGAAATCAAGAATTGGGCTTTTTTTTAAATTTCAAAATAAAGGATCTTTCAAAAGAAAGCGATTTCAATGTAAGTTGAATGGGCTTTTGTATTATTGCCTCCATGAAAAGCATATTCATTTTTCAATCTTTGATGATATATTTGTTTATTATTTTATATGTAACTAAATTTGTAAACGTTAATTTAAAAAAAGTCTTAGTAACAATAAACATCAATTACCTCTGATCATGCCGTACAAAATATAAAGAAACATGCCAAAAATCAGGAAAATGCACATTAGGTTTACACGATATACTCCTCGGTATGTAAAACATGTCTTCATCATAATTTTACAGTTCAACTTTAAAGTTCCTTCTATAAAACAAAAGAACCTTACTTCTTGTTGTTAAATATTAAAATTATTAATGCCAAATGACCAGAAAGGATTACATTTGAATGGATTTAAAAAAAAAACAGTTTTAACGCAATAATACGCAGTTGTGGATATTTTTGTGTGATGAAGTTTGTATATTCTTATTCAGTTTAATCTATTTATACGTACGCATTAAGTTGTTGAAAAATAAAAATCACATTTGTATCTATTAGGGATGTCAACGAATACTGGTAGTCGACTATTCGACCGTCAGTCGAATGGACCGAAGATCGAATAATGAAACGACATTCGAATCTATACTTATAAATTAATAAATTTTGCATATAAACCCCGAAACGGGTGCACCAGAGTTCTTACTTACTCCTCTAACAATACACTAGATACAAGCTGATGTCCGTAAACTATATTCAGATTTCACTCGCATAGTAAGTATCGTACATTAAATTAAAAGTCTACTTTCATTTTCTATAAACAGCCATGAAATAGCTAAAACGTGAGTACGGTGGTGTTTCCGGTTGGCGGAACTAAGTTACTGGCAATTTTTAATGAAACTGACAACAAACAATCGTTTATTTATTATATAAAACGTCATCACTGAATTAGTCAATTAAAACTCGATTTAAATGATATAAAAGAAGTAAGTTTTTCAAAATAAAGAAATAAGTTTTTTCAAAATAAACTGACGGACGTTTTTCATACTAATTGTTAGGCCATTATTTACACACTGAATTGTCGACGGATTTTTCCGTTATTTCCCGATCATGACAAGGAGCACACGGCGGGTGTGACCGGTCGGCAGGGGATGCTCACTCCTCCATGGCACCTGATCCCACCTCTGATGTTTGGAGGTCCGTGTTTGCTCTGCTCCTATTTTGTATTGTTTAATGGACTTTTGAGCTTGAATACTGTTCGTTATCTCCATATATTTCATTGTGATAACCGATTAAAAAGGGAAATGTGCAAAATATTTCGTCATTCACCGATCTTTATATTGACGGAAGCTTCTAGAACATCATATAGCATCGAGTCCGATATTAAGAAAATAAAGAGGCGATTATAGCTACATGACCATAAGAAAAGCTTTCGTGTAAATGGTCAATTGAAATAATGGTAAATCACTGATAACACTATAAGTTGTGAATATAATTATATATCGAAAGACTATTACATTTACATGTATGTAGTAGGTTTTCCTAATAAATTTATCGGTAAAATTTGTATATATTCCCACTCTCTACCATCCGCTCATACATTCAGTGTTTGAGAGAGGAACGAACGACAACTCTGCATAGGAGATTGATATATTCCTACTGAGAGCATCGTGACAACGAACTCGAAGTACAATTTGTACTTCGTAATAAACTTGTTTACATGAAAAGAGAAAATTAATGAATAAGGTATTGTTCAAATACAATTAAAGATGTAAATTTTGCGCTTTAATCAACGCACAGTTAATTTCTGAATACAATCTTTTATAGCTGCAATAATGTAGCCCTCTCCTTTTTTGAGAGGGGGGGGGGGGGAGTAGGGGCCAGAAAATATCAGATCAAAGAAGAAAAAGAAAAACTGAGAGGGCTACATTATTGCAGCTTAGTCTTTTGTATCAAATACTCAGCCTATTCATAGGGCGATAAAAGCTCATTTTTACACAGGTACTTGGTTCTTGGTTAATTTAAATATGTATGTACCTTATTGGCAGGTAAAAAAGTAAAGTACACTTTTTACATATCAATAAGGTACAAACATATTTATAAACCAAGACCCAAGTACCTGTGAATTTTTACCCCCCCCCCCCCATCATTTTATTAGTAAAATGTTCATATTCGTTGCTTTTATCCTTGACGGAAATGAAATAAGAGCATCTGAAGTACAATATCCATAACGCAGTATAACAGGTTTCACAATAAATGTCAATTAATGAAATTGCTGTTTTTCAAATTTAAAAATAAATAAATAAATAAATAAATAAATAAAACACAAAAAACGGGGGGGGGGGTGGATAGGTAAATCTACTGCATGCGGGATTTTGAACAAAGTATTTGTTCCTGCATGCTGAACAAAGTATTTGTTCCTGCTATAAGCCGGTAGGCTGTCAATAGAGAACTACAATATATTTTCTGTCGGTAGTGGTATAAATTCAATTCCCCGCGGTTGCGCGGGATTTCATCTAGTATCAAAGAAATGCAAGAAAAGGGGGCGATAAAGAGAAGGAATTCTCGTCTTAAAATTGAAAAAAGCGTCCTTCCTCAAACCATCTAATATACGTCCTCAGACGATTAAGAACTCGACGGCAATCACAGTTGATAAATAATTTTCCACAGCAAAATCTGTTGACTTTCAATGTACATATGGAAAGTACAGTAATTACAAATGCTTCCCTACAGCGATAATCATTTCTCAATGACTGACCTTTTAGTTTTTGTAACGAATTATGCAACTTTGTTTGTAAAACTATTAATTGGACTTGAACTCAAACCATTGTACCAATTATATGTTACTACTTCTAAGAATGTTTGAACGCTAGGAACACACCATAGCTGTGAAGTTTTGAAACTTCGATAATTATTAAAACAATAATCTTACATTGTAAGGACATTTTGATAGCCGGGACAATCATTTATTGAACAAACAGTATTTAATCAACAATATCACCTGACGTGGGGATAGTGTGTGTTTACCCCTCCCCCTTCCACAATTCATTTTATTAGCTTTAAAAGTACCATGCTGACAATTCTCTAAGCTTACTAGAATAAAAACTGACTGTACAGACCAATTTATGAATGTGATTTACGGGAAATCATCATAATCATGCATTTTGGAGAATTGCCGATGTATATCTATTTCATTTCAAAATCTTATCCCTACGTTATCTCAACGTTAGGTGCCTCTCAATATCTGTGTGTAATATAGACATTTTGATGTTTCGAATAGTCGATTATCGTTCGGATAATGCAATCGAATGTTCGACTAAGAAAAATAAATATTTTGACATCCCTATAGCTAGTATCTATACATTTTTCTCACATTTAGAATGATACATGTGTATTGTGACAAAAACGGAGTATTTAGAGAGTGCCCACCTCATATTACTTATGAAATACAAGAATACGAACTAGAGATAACAGATATTCCATATTGCAGAGTGGTTTCTCCAGAGTGAAAAAAAAACAAATTGTTCATCTCTTGTCCTATTGGACCATAAGCTCAAGAAAATTCAAGTGATTTACCCTTCAACCAATACATATTTTGCACCAATATCATTGATTGATTTGATGTCTTTCGACAAATTTTACAAACAAGAGATGGAGACAGAAAAAAGAAAAAAAACACAATGTCGATTCGTTTATTATTCAATTAAGGGTCCACAAGGGGCAATCTAAGGTTAAATGCAAAATACTAGGGCATGCCTGTAAATGCAATGCAATATTCATCCTTTACCTTAAAAAAAAAAAAGAAAGAAAATAAGTATCAGACTCTTTAACCAGAGAGATGGGGTAAGATGGATAAAATAAACCCTCTTTCGAACTATATTAATAAAAAAAGAAAACAAATCTTTATAATTAATGATGAAATCTTGCTTCAAAATTTTTATGTTTTTTTTTTCATATTTAGGAACATTTTCCTTAAAATTCTAATCATACTTGATACTCAACAGAATTTTAGTCTAGGTTTACCACACTAGCTGTTTGTTTCCCTTTCCCTTTAAGTTTGTTTGGCTACCCCATTCTCAATGAAATTACTTCCTACGGGTCTCTTTTAATATGTATAAGCCTAAGTAGTTTAAGATACCGCAAGTAGGCCTTAGGGTATGAAGGCAATTAAGCATTTAGAAGTGTAGCCACTCTATAACAAAAAGATAATTCCTCCTTTTGACATTTTGGCATTTATGTAGATAATCATCATTGAATTTAGTCATCCATTTATAGAATAGTAAAGTACACATGTCATGTAACAGATCACTGTTTAAAATCATTCAAATAGAATAATCACGTCAGATTGGTGATAATACGTTTAAAAAACTAAATAAAGAGGAAATATGGTTAAGTAGAAAAAACTCTATTTTGATTTAAAGTGGATTTCTGATAAAGAAATGCAAAAAAAAAAAAAAAAAAAAAAAAAAAAAAATTATTTTATTTTATTTAATCTGCGAAAACTAAATCACATTATATATAAGCAAAGTGATTCATTTTGCTACGTTTTTGGCTGCTACAATCTAGAAAAATAGATGTACAACTGACCTTCCGTATCCTTAACACCATGGATATGTCAAATAACTTTTTATTTAATATATTTTTCAATCTCATATCAATTGAAAAAAAAATCTCGATTTTTTGCAGTCCCATAGAGTTCGATGCGTTTGATTGTTTAAAAGTTAGTTTATGTCTGTAAAATGTTGCTGAGGAAGAAAGTAAAGAAATAATTGTACACTAATTAAAGTTCCATTTATTCATTCAAATATTTTAGTAAACAAATGAAAAATAAGTATGCAATGTCCATGTCAAAAATGATTGTAGAGACAAAATAATTTTGTTTTATTTTCAAATGTAACGATTTTGGTTTCCTCTATGGTAACTTTATGATGTTTCTTTATGATATTTCTCAGTCTATCAACAGATCAAAATTCATGAAAACAATACACTATAAAATAAACACATGTGAAAACAAAAGGGAACACTCTATTTTTTTTTTTTTTTTTTTTTTTTTTTTTTTGGTTCTGATGTTGCATTTCCTTTTTTAAAGCGGTCACGGTAACCTAGTATTAGGGCATTCAATCATGATCAAGACGTTAACATTGGTAGTGACTATTCTTTCGCCAAGTGACCAGCATGAGAAGTATAACGCAGGAGACCTCCCCATATACCGGTGAAGGGCTTCAAATTTAGACCCTTTACTTTTACTCGGCACTCAGGGCCATTAAGCAGTGAGGGTTCTTTATCGTGCCAACGCCTACCGTGACATTGGGACTCGTTTTTAAGGTCTCATCCGAAGGACCAGAAACTTTTACTTCAAAGTGTCGAGCGCTTGGCGAAGGAAAAGTTGCTTCCTATTTTCTATCGACTTAGGTCGGTCGCGGATTGATTCGAACACACGACCTTCCGATCACGGAGGGAGCGCTATACCGACGGTCATTTTAAATTTTAAAAAACATCTGGCTTAGATTCAAATGAATAGCAAAACATTTTCAAAAATTTGTTAATGAATATTTTGAGTCGTCAAGTACATGTACAGGAGAAGTTTAATTATGAATTTACAATGCATATAAGTGCAAACAGCTCTCCTGAATCAATTGGATGAATTGTGAAGATTATGAACAGTAAACATGCTCAAAATCCACTTTAACAATACAAATTGTGAGCAAAGCAAACATGGACCTCTGAAAACTGAGGAGGAGTTAGGTATTATTGAGTAATGAGCACCTTATCCTATTTGTATTTTAATGAAAGGTTGTTGTACATTCAAAAATCATACAGAGAAATTTCATTTGATAAAGATTTGTTACCATTTTATTCCAAATTAAAGCTCAATACCTATAGGACTATTACTTTTATTAGATATTGTTTTATCTAACTTATCCGTTTAAATATACGTATCCGTATCGAGGTATGAGAGGCATAATAATCCAGATGTCTAAACTATTTAATGAAATTTCCATTGTTGATTGTTTGATTTTAAAGCGGACCCATTTATTGGGAATATCGTACAGTAATTTTTCTAAACAAATTGTATTAAGCTGTTGTATATCCCTATCATTTCGAGGGAAAATATGAAAATAAGTAAATTTGTTTTTGTTGCAATTATATTGACTTAAAAAACAAACTGCAATTTTGATTCAAACATTTACCGGGCTTTTCTCTTTTTAACAACAAAAGACACATTTATTGTTGATCGTGTTGGTATTTAACGTCTTTTGTACATGAATTTTAGAGTAGGGAACGAGGACTAACTGTTTTGCCAAGTAATAATATACAGTAGTTGGCCATAATTTAGTTCCCAAAATGGCCGCCGATGTTTTCGTGAATCTTTTTGGCGATGATGTTCTGTCTCCTAGTTTCCCAGTACGTTAAAAAATCTTACCTTTCTGCGTCCGGATATAAGCACCAATATCGAATTTGGTTTTAAATTTATTTTCCTAATTCTATTTCCGTTATGTTTGTTGATAAACTTCTGCTAACAAAATGGGTCGCCGTGGAAAAGATTTGACACCGGAGGTGAGAAAAATCATCGTAAGTTTATCTGAGAAAGGTTATTCTGGCCATAAGATCTCGAAAATCACTGGAGTTAATCCGAGGACTGTAAATAAATTTATAAAACGAGTGAAAGAAAGGGGAAACGAAAAAAAAAGAAGTGGCAGGCGGAGAAAAAACTGACAATAGAGCCGATCGTCGACTTTTTCGGATGGTACGGAACAACCGACGGCAGACCTTGGAAGACCTCACAAATAAATTTAACAACAATTCTGTTGAAAATATTTCTTCAAGGACTGTTAGAAAAAGATTGTTTGAAAATAATTATAAAAGACATATTGTTTCTGAGAAAATCACGATAAGGAGAGAAAACAGATCTCGGCGGACCAGTTTTTGTAGACAGAAATTGTGTTGGACAGTTGAAAATAACTGGTGTAAAGTAATTTTTAGTGACGAAACAAAAGTGGTAATTGGAGAGGACAAAAAAATTTATGTGTGGAGAAAATCTAACGAACGTTGAATGGGAGAATGCACAGGAATGTTTAAGGACAGAGAGAAGCAAGGTACAATCTCTGCAATGTTCTGGGGCTGTGTCACCTATAATGGTGTCGGAACACTAACACTTATAAATGGAAACACGAATTCCAATATTTATATTGAAACTTTGGATAGATATTTGTGGCCAGTGGTAACAAAAAACTTTGGAAATCACCCTTGGATATTCCAAAAAGATAATGCTCCTTGCCACGTATCTCGACAATGTAATGCCTGGAAAGCAGACAATAATATTCCCATTTTACCTTGGTCTGCAAAAAGCCCAGATATGAACATAATAGAAAATGTATGGAGAGTTTTGAAATTCCGCATCAAACGCCGCATAAATGAAATTAACAACAAGTCAGATCTTGAAAGAGTAGTGACTGAAATCTGGGCATTACTTCCTTTGCATTATATAAAAAGCCTGTATCAAAGTATTCCAAAGAGAATCAGAGCCGTAATTAAAGCAAAAGAATATTGTCAAAATACTAGAAATTTAAGGTAAGTGTGTGTTGTTATTTGCATGCTATTTAAGTTTTACATTACAACAGGCTAGTCCAACATTTAACGGCGGCGGCCATTTTTGGAACTAAATTATGGCCAACTTCTGTATGTATATAATAGAACGAATCAATAAAATGTAATATAAAGAAAGAAAGAGAAAGGACAGGACTTTCAAGTCTCTATAGTTGCGGCCGTTCAAAGGCCCCGTTTCCAATCCACAAAAGGTAAACTTTCCAAGTTGAATGTGTGACTACACGATCAGTATATATTGGTCAAAGCTGACAAAGCAGGCAACAACATTGTCTTTACAAGTGGCAATCAAACTTATACGCAAAGCTTCCTTTCTAAGGAGGAAATTCTTCAAAATCATATGTCAGTTTTGAATATTTTTAATATTCCCAACAAGCAAAATGAATTCGAATTACCAAATACATGTATTTATATTTGATTCTGAAAATTTCATAAAAATCCTTACAAACAAAGATACATAGCGGGTTCCAGTAAATGTTCTACCAAGCCTCTTTCTTTACTCCTACCTAAAATATTAACAACAGTGAAGGAGTAATTACAGGAGTACTGTACAATAATTTATTATTTTGTGCTGCAAATCAGATGTGGATACTTAAAAACTCCAAGGAACTTTTGGAAAATTTGAAATCACAAAATTTTACCAAAGTCAATAACAAAAAAATTACTGGTTTAAACTCTGTATACAACCATTCCCGAAGATAAATTAAAGTCCAGGCTTTTTGACATAATTGACAGCTGCTTTTTCAATAAAAATGGAACTCGAAAATTTACTTACCTTGTCAATCGTTATTTGCAAATTTATTTTGTTTAAAAAAAGACATTCTGATTGTACACGCAAGTACTCTGAAGTTTATGAAAAAGATGTTTGAGTTTCTCATTGACAATATCTTTGTGGTTTTGAAGACCAAGTCTCCAAATTCCAATGGGTAATTCCCATGCCAATTGCGCCCCGTTGTTTGCAGACCTATTTTTATATTCATATGAAGCAGAATTTATATTCAAAATCTTACACATGAGAAAAAGCCTCAACTCAACATTTAAATATATCGATTTATATATTATCAATTAACATTAGTTTTTTCCATTCATATGTCGACACGATATATCCAAGTGAGCATGAAATAAAAGAAACCACAGAGTCTGACACATCTGTTCCAGAAATTAAAATTTGAAGTTCATCAATTTCATTGACTAAAAATTAACGAAGACGATATTACATGCATGTGTTGCCAAATGTCTATGAACAAGTTGATTTTTCAAATAAGTATGTAATTCATCAACACATTGACTAAACATTTATCAAAATCATTACATGTACATAATTATTAATCGCTAGAAGTCTATAACCGAGTTGAGTTTATAAAAAAAAAACTCCAAAAAATTAATCCAGAGTTTGTCTCAAAATTTCATTTTTTAATGAAAAATAGAGAATCTATACTTTGTTCCGAGATGTCACCAATGAATAATAATGTGCCTTGTTGTGGAAACGATACATTCGGTATCGTTTGAAATATAACACGCCTTACATACAGAGCCTGATCTAGAGGATGGGACTGAGAGAAAAGAAAATGAGGATGAAAATGTTCAGTGACTCCCCCACCTCATCCCTCTTCCACTTTTTTTTTCACAGTATGATCAAACCGTCAACAGTTAATGTACCTGGCATAAACTTTGTGAAAAAGAAAAAATAGAGTAGAGAATCATTATACCCCCACCCACCCATCCTACCCAAGAATAGGTTTATAAAGTTTGGCCAATTTCTACACACTTGTTTGGCTTCAAAGTTTTGTTTATGTCGCTTCTTGCTTTCTTCCTGTCTCGCATCCTCCCCATCCTCCACTTTGTAAAGCCATTTTTAAATGTCTGTCTAAAAGAGACAAACTTACTCATCAAAAATGTTTTATCTTCAACACTTCAACAAACTGCAAAAAGTATTATTTTCATGTAAGTTAAACACTTTATCAGATCGCATCCTCGAATATTTCTAAGTTTTATTTAGTCACGTAAAATTTGAAGTAACGAGGTTTGACTAAATAAATAAATTTTAAGGGATAAATAGATGTACTTAAAGTTTCTAATACCAAATGTTTAGTGAAAAAGAGGAAAGCGGAACAAAATGCAAACTTGCTCTGTAAATCATAAATAAAAGTTGCGAACCAAAACTTAGTTCAAAATCTGCAAGCGTCAACGAAAAAAATCCTCTATCTAATGGTGGAAATAAACTGTCTGATAAAAAAGAGGACATAGCTGCAAATGAAGAGAGGGATCCGGAGAGGAAGCATTTCCACCCATTTCGCTTTAACTGATAGGTGACAAATAATGCAACATATAAATAGGAGGCGTGTTTCCGACTGATTAAGATGCTCGCCTGCTGAGCACATGGTCAAGAGTTCGATTCCCGAAATGTGTCTTTTTTTGTGACGTCCAATGCAATTTTAAGGCACCCATGGTCCATTTTAAGCCACTTCGAAGAAATCTTTTAAGGAGCCCCCTCTTAAGGAGTAGATTATATGTTTAGTAGTAAAAGATGACGTATATAAAGTTTATTTTAAAATTAAGGAAAAAAATCATTTCATGAGGTACTAAGCGGTATTTAGCGGATTAAAATGAATTGTAGACATCTGATTTAATTAATGTTCTAAAGGAGGGCATGTTTATCAAATACTTTTTAAGGAAATTAAAGGAATTCCCATTTGCTAGAAGGAGTTCTCAACAGCGTACAAATAGGTCAACAGAACGCCTTATGAGTGTTTATATATATATATAACATAGGTTCCTCAGGGTTCTCCATCATTTCAAATTTAACTGTGGCGCAAGACTTACGCGAAGTGCTAATATTCGCATTTATTTCGCGACCGAATTCGCGAGGGAAGCACGAAATAAGTTGAAAAACACACTGTCCCTATGAATCAATAGTTTAATATACAAATGATATTTATTTCTTGGCAAATTGATTATTAAATTTAATAATAAAAGTAATTAAACCGATTACTAAACATAGGGTAAAACAAAAATTAGGATATTCCCAAAATATATGCATACTGTGAAAAAGACCCTCCCCCTCCCAAACACACACATACTTATAAATAAACAAATATTAGCTTATAAAATCTGAAAATAAAAGTACCATTAACAATAAGTTTTAAGCATTAAACCTTCTTTAAAAAAAATACAACAGGTAAATTATATAGTGTTCATTAGAGGACGGGGAAAATTTGTGAATTAAAAAAAATACTTAAGCAGTTTAGAGTCATGAAATTATATTTTGGTGGATCTATCAACATTGCAAAAATACATGATTACGATATACGTGCGATGCTTGACACGGACTGCCAATATAATTTTGGAGACGTGGTTATCTATAGAACTATTTTAAAACATGAATGAAATAATATTAAAAATTTCATTTGCAATTTACGTGAAATGTGTGGAAAAATGGCTTGTCTCTTTTCATTCAAGTGTCCAGCGAGGTCTAGAAGATAATTGTTTGTGCAAGCCAAACAATGGGCCCTTATTAGAGTAATTAAAGGTTTCGCATTAGAAACTGAAAAACGGTACATAATTTGGAGGTTCATTTGGTTTATAAATTTATATATTTATCTTACTGACGACGACGATCTTACTGTGGCGCTAATATTTTAACTGTGGCGGAAGTATGGCGCTGATTTTTTAACAGTGGCGCTAAGGATTTAACTGTGGCGGGGCCGCCAGGTTAAACAGCCCATGGAGAACCCTGGGTTCCTATTTCTTTATCAAATGTATTTTTCATGATGGATAAACAAAAATGAAGGATCATATACATGTATACATTCTTTATGTGTGAAGAATTGATGAAATAAATGATGATAAATACCTATAATTCTTTCGTATATGTAGTAGAAAGAAATATATCCAAAAAGCAAGAAAATCAATGTCACACATCGAGAAAAAACGACGCCTTTTTGAGAAGGCACCTGCTCTCCAAAACATCACAAATAAACTGCTTCTTCATATGTACAAAATCATTTAGTCATTATTGCATTGGCATTGAGCTGATGAAATAAACCAGTTCTTTTATATTTAAAAAAATTATAATTTTAAAGTAAGTAGAGGGTGTGTCGCAGAGGAAACTTCCGTATTTTACCAAGGGCACAGGTAATATGTTGACTTTGAATTTGATGTTCCAGCTATGAGCTTTATTATAAAGCAAGGAATTCCATTAACCTTTAGAAAGTTTTTTTTTATTATGGAAATGTGACATTGTCTACCTTTTAAAACTCTCATACGGAACAAATAGGGTAAAGAAAACATGATTTTTGCTTGGTAACAAATGAAACCCAAATGCCGGATCAAAAAAATTCAAAGGTAAAGTATTGATTATTTTAATGTTAGACAACTCTAATTATTGAGCATTTTATGGTTATTTCGTATGCAATGTCTGAAATTGCTAAACTTTAAGTCAAAGAAGGAGTACAATTCAGCAATGATATACCCTGTTGAAAAGGTAGACCAAATTCTCTGTTCCTGAATAAAAATCCCTATCGTTTATAAAATAAACATTTTTTTTTTTTCATAAGGACTTGAAAAAGTCTCCTGCAGATTATGACACTAGCATCTATATTTTCAAAAGCTTTGCAAAGAGGCGAATCCCAATTGACGTAAAATAAAATCTTCTTAAAATGTAATTTCAAAGTAATAATAATAATAATAATAATAATAATTGACAAAAAATATAGCCGATTTCTTTTACCTTAATATTTCTCCATCTACCATTACAGCATAACTTATTTAGTAGGTGAAGCTTATGTGACGAAAGAAAATGGTTAAACTGACTTTCTAGTTTTTAATTTATTGATAAATTCTAACACATTTAGGTGATAATCTAACAGGGTTTTCGTTGTTTTCGTTGTTGTTGTTTATGTTAAACATGTAAGGCCAACGATTTTTTTATTTTTAACTTTACAAACCCGCTGCTCAAGTTTTTGAATTTTCAACAACAAAAAATAATAAAATAAAATTGAGAAAAAAGGAACTGTTACGTTTTTCTTTCCGATGTTTAAGGCCTCGATTGTGTATAGTATTAGAACATTTTTTTTTTTACACATTTATTCAACACATTTTCTTAAAAAATTGAAGATATTGAAAGAGTGAAGAAAATTAATCTATTTAATCTTGTATTTTGACAAATATATCATTATGGCAGATCATGAAATGTACAATTTAAGGTTCTATTTTGAGTCCTATTTGTAACCATTGTATGGCCAGTGGCAAGGAACCTGTTAGGTGAGCATCGAAAAAGAAGCAAAAATCTAGTACAAAATGTATTGTATTTCCTCCTCCTACGAGAATATATAATTCTGGTGTTCGTAAACCTAAAAATTAAAAAAGAATACTGGCCTAAGAAAGTAAAGTAGACCATTAAATCAAATTTTAAACCCATTTTCTACCTTTGACTGTTTTTCAAAATACAAGAAGATTCTACCCCAGGTCATCTGAGATCTCATTTACAAGTATCAGATTATTTTAACAACTGCTTGCAATTGTTTCCAAGATATTGTTAAAAATATTACTAATTTAGGTTATTTAAGTAGTTCGATCAACGTTCGTTATCTTCGTGTTTTTCATTCTAATATCTGTAGCCTTCTTTCTCTGGCCACTTTGCATATCTGAAGCAAAGTTTATTAAAAAGGGATATAGACACACAAACAGGAAAAGTTATAAGGACCCCATCCTTTAAAGTTTAGTGAGGGAATATGCCGGTATGTTTAGGAAGCATTCTAAACATTTCTCGGGAAATTTAGACTTTTTAAAGAAATTTGTTATGTTTGTTTGTGGATTGTTTAAGTCCCTCTAGAGAATTTTTCACACTTATGAAGACGCCACCACTTCTCGGTGGAGACCTGCAAATTTATACTAATACTCGAAACTTAGAGCCATCGAGTACTGAGTTATCTTTTTCGTGCCAACACCTACTGTGACACGGGAACTCGGTTTATCAGCTCCTTACTCCGCGACTCTAGAACAGACGTTCTAACCATTCGCCACCGTAAGAAATTTAAGTTTGATA
This sequence comes from Saccostrea echinata, assembly GCF_033153115.1. Lineage (NCBI taxonomy): Eukaryota > Metazoa > Mollusca > Bivalvia > Ostreida > Ostreidae > Saccostrea > Saccostrea echinata. The sequence goes on from NW_026889777.1 coordinate 2,741,772, forward strand.
AATTATCAAAACCGCAATAAAAACACACACACACACACACACACACCTACACACACACACACACATATATATACAGGAACAACAAAAACGAGAAAGTGGGGTTTTGGCTTCTTGAAATTGAAACAAATTATACGTGAACATTTTGAAAACATCAATGCTATACGTCAATTTACTTTGGTTTGAAAATGCAGATATTTTTGTACCAAAAAAAATAAAGTTCATTTGAATTTTTTCTAGAATTTATCTTGTATAATTTCTACTTGAAAGCATTTAACAAAATATTGATCATGGGACAAATCACCTCAAATCATCTGAAAAAAATCAAGAGCTCTACAGAGCAAAAACATAAAATAAGAAACTTCTACGCTTGTGTAAATTTTATTCGAGTTCTTTTATCATGTAGGCATCCAAGAAACCAAAGTTGAATTTAATCTATCATAATCCAAAAGCTTATATCCTAATGATGGAAAGAGAAATGAGCAATAGAGATCAATAATTATTAAAGTTTTTTCTTCAATGACGTGGATCCATCTATAAGCGTTTCCTAGAGCATCCCCACGGTCTGTGCAGTAGTGACATTTCTTAACTGTTCCATTCAGAATCCTTTTGACAAATATTTCTACCTTTTTTGGATACTCCATGTTCAAAAACTTGTATATTTTTGGCACAACTTTTAGTGGATATTGACAAAGGTTTTCATAAATAATTCTCATTATCCTGCTTTTGTGACACAGTTCTAATTCCTTAATGTGTGACAGGTCTGAAGATATAGTATTACACACTTTTTTAACAGTCGTGAAAATCCTTTTTTCTTCAGTGACGTGTTGTTCAAACTGCGAGTTGAGTATCCCACGAGGATCGCGGACTAAATGAATAATTCTCAGATTCGGTAGCCATTTTAAAAGTTTTCCCGCCATAAACATAGACATTCTAATGGTTTTAATTGTTCGTGTCCGTGCTGTAATGCATCTTGTGTACAATAAACTAACACACATTTTCACGCTATCAATAACACTTTTGGATTCATTCAACTTCAATACTGTACAATTGTAATACTCTGTAAGCTCTGGTGTGTGTATTGAAATGAATGGGTTTGTGAGGGCAGCTAGGTCAATTTGATCAAAATTGCAGGTAAACCAGTGATAAAGCAATTCCGGATAAATTGTATCACGTTCATCTCGAAAAATAGTTCTGTAAAATAAAAGATAGCAAACACGATCTAAAATAAATATTATTAGCATTTGAAAAAAAAGATAAGTGAAAAATTTTCGCAATTTTTTCCTTATATTATGCGTTTCATTTATTTGAATAAATAATGACAAAAGAGACAGATTTTGTTTGCAAATTCACATTTTTATTAAATTAACATGTATAAGTGTATAAAAAAAAAGCGTGATTTGTATACTTCTTATATTTGGTATTCATAAATATATTACCGTTTAGTTCCGTTTAAGAATTGTATTGTTTTGTTCCAACGTTGTGAAATGCCATGCAAAGGCTCAAACATATAAAAGTCCCCTTCTGTCTGACGAACAATGTCTGCTGTCAGAGTTGACCCCCCTCGCATATAACCCACGATTAGCCGCTGAGGTGTCTTCTCCCCAACTTTGTAAAACTCTGAATTAAAATCGGGTATTCATTTATCTGTAATTGTCTTCGTTACAGGGTGTTCCCTCGTTTAAAAGATCATAAAAAACCTGACAATACATACCTAAGCCGTGCAATTGAATACGGTTTGCAGAGGACAAACATTGTAAGCTGCTCATCTGCAAACTCTCAAATGTAGAAAATATTCCTTTTTCTAAAATTGAAATTAAAATTCTGTGAACAAAATATTTTGATATGCTGATATACGAAGATTGCATTGCTTGTTTAAAAACACTGACGAACAACTCATGACTATTGCATGCAATAACATTCCCTGTTGTTCTAATTGTTTGCTCAGATTGAAATTTAGGTAATTGTAATATCACATACGTCGATCGACCGTGATCAGTATATAATATTATATAATAAATATAATATAATATATAATATTATATAATAAACATTATTGTTCACTTTTTTGTACAACCCTAATTAATTAATTAAGATCGTTTAATGAAATTGCAAATTAAACGTGCAATCATCTATCATTATGCACTTCTAATAATTTTTAAAGCCTCCTAGAACGGTTCTATATCCATTGAATAGATCTGTTACGTTAAAAGATCGTTCTAGTATCTTCATGATATACATTGTAAGTTTTAATGTTCTTTAATGTACGGATTTGCAAATGACAATTATTATCGGCCACTGGAGCTGCCGATGAATTTGTTGTGTTAGAAAGTGCTCATTGGGTAGGAAACATGTTTTATTGGTTCGGAAAATAACTCCTTAATGATAATCATATGTCCGTTTTAGATATTTTTAATATTCCCAACAATCAAAATGAATTTGGATTACCATACCTTTACTGAATCCCTTAACTTTATAAAATTCTTATAAACAAAGATACATAGCGGGTTCCAGTAAATGTTCTACCAAGCCTCTTTCTTTACTCCTGATTTAAATATTTGATCTAATGAAGGAGAAGTTTCAGGATTACTGTACAACAGTATATTCGATAAATTGTGTAAATCAGATGTGGATACTTAAAACTCCAAGGAACTTTTATAAAAATTTGAAATCACAAAATTTTACTTAAATCAATAACATCAAAATGTACGACTTTTCAACACTTTATACAACCATTCCCTTCGATAAATTGAAGTCCAGGCTTTTTGACATGATAGACAGTTGCTTTTTTCATTAAAAACGGAGCTCGTAAGCTCGTATGCTTACCTTGTCATAGGTTAATTGCAATTTTTTTGTTGTTAAAAGCATTATCATTGTACATACAAGTACTCTGAAATTGATATTAAAAAGATGCTTGAGTTTCTGATTGACAATAACTATGTAGTTTTTGGAGATCAGGTCTTCCAACAATCTGTTGGAATTCCCATGGGTACCAATTGCGCCCCGTTATTAGCGGACCTATTGTTGTATTCGTATGAAGCAGAATTTATACAAAAACTTCTACATGAGAAAAAGAAAAAAACTTGAGGTGGCCTTCAACCCGACATTTCGATATATCGACAACGTATCATTGGCGTCAGAAGCAAATTAAAAGTGGGGTCTAATTGAAAGAGAAAAAATTTGAACCTGAAAAAACTTGACAAGAAAGGAAAAAAAGGAATTTTTTTTCATTTTTTTTTTCCAAACCCCAACACTTACCCTTCTTTGACTGCACTGCAACCTGTGCCTCTTGAAAGTAGGGGGTGGGGGGCTAATCCTACGTCCCAATGTTCAATGCTTGTCTATTTTTGCAAAAAGTGGGGGGGGGGCTAAGCCCCCCTCACTCCCCCCCCCCCCGTTCCGACGCCTATGCGTATTATCATTTAACAATAGTCGGTATGTCGGCTCGATATAACCCAGTGAGCTTGAAATAAAAGATAACACAGGTTCTGACCCATTTGTTTCATATTTAGATATTTTGCTAGAAAAAAACGTTAATGGTAACTTAACAACAAAGCTTTATTTAAACGTTATGATTTCAACATTTTCAATCGTCAACTTCCCTTACTTATGTAGCAATATACCCTTATCACCTACATATGGGGTTTATCTCTCTCAGTTGATTCGATATGCAGGAGCAGGCTCTACGTATAAACAATTTCTAAATCGAGGCAAGCTACTGACAAACAATTTGATGAAACAAGGATATCAACAGTCTTGTTTGAACTTTAAAGGCATCATTTCTTAAGTTTTATGGTCGATACAATGACCTTGTCAGCATATACAACCTATCATTGAGTCAAATGCTGACTGACGTTTCCCATATTAATTGTTAGACCATTAATTATACACTGACCTGTGTACGAATTTTTCCGGAAGGGGGGGGGGGTCCCGATCATGACAAGCAGCAAACGGCAGATGTGACCGGTTTGCAGGGGATGCTCACTCCCCCATGGCAACTGATCCCACCTCTAAATTTTGAGGTCCTTGTTTGCTCTGGTCCAAATTTGTATCTTTTCATTGGACTTTCGAGATTGAATACTGTTCGTTATTTTCATATTTCATGTTGAAATCATGAGTAAACTTTATCTTAAACTTGCTTTATTTTAAGAATTAATCGTTGTTATGTTAAATTTTATTCAATTTTTTCTCACCAAATATTAATCAATGAATGATTTTAAAAAACAGGATTCACAAGAGGAAAACCTTGACATGCGAGTGTGTTATAAATGAATGCAAATCGTTTTGAGTTTCCGGATAATAATTACAATATCAAAATTGATAAATAAAAATTGGGGGAAAAGTTGGAATATCAAGTAAATTTTTATCTTTTGAATATGATACAACTTCAAATGACACATTATTTTTATTTTTTTATTTTTTTACAAATGACACATTATTTTTTTTATGTGGAGATCCGATTTATTATAATAATTTATCACTGATTGTCCTATCAATTCATTGACTGTTTTGTTTAAAATACACTTAATTTAGGGTACTGGTATAGTATGTGCCACTTTTGTGTATCTTGCAATTTGTGTAATTTTATTTATAGCTCTGTACATATATACAGTTTGGAAATAAAAATATGTATACTTTTTCTGCTTTGTAGAATTTTGTGCTTTTTGGACTTTTTCTTGCAAAAAACATGATTCAAAATGTTTCATTCTTTGCGGTTGATTTCATGCTTAGCAATTTAAACTTGTTCAAGCATTTTTTAAAACGATTTTTTTTAACTTCACATATTGTTCAACCATGACTAGATTCAAGGAACGAATAAAGCATGTAAATATTTGTCTGCACATATGTCATTTCTATCAACATTTTCTTCATTTAATTAGTTTTGTTAAGCCTGACACTTCATTTGAGACATTTTTCTTAAATAATTGAGCCTGTCCAGTTTATTCAGTGTGAGCAAAAACAAAATGTATTTGTCCTTTTGTCTTGACAAATTGAATTTAATCCAAACATTAAGGATTCCTAGGACACCATGCGGCTTCTAGCAAGACCAGAAAACACGTATTTAACACGGCATGCATTTTTGGTTCAGAAGCCTATACATACTGCACTGGGCTCTTTTAGCCGACTAGTTTTATGAGGACATTTGCTTCGAAATAAAACCCATGTTATAAAAACAATAAACACGTACCAAATGAATTTATTCATTAGTCAACTTATTTTAAAATCAAATGTTGAATATTTCTTCCTTTGCCCACTTTCTGAAAGCGCTAGGAATCATATGAATTTGAGTCCTCTCCTTTAATAATTATTTTTAAGAATCTTTTACATTGCTCCTTTATACGCAGCATTGAATGTTCTTGTCTTTAAACCATCTTGCTGAATAATTATAATTATCACCATTTCTGCGACTGGGTAAAAGAACAAAGGAAAAGAAATAACATATTAATTACTTATTTTTACGAAAATCAGTTTAAGACGCTATACTTTCTAGTCCCGTCACATAACGCTTAATATCACTATCTTCTGCTTCGATAGGGTTTTGATTTTAAAATACATCTCAGACAATGAAAAAAATCCTCATTATGAAAATGATCCATGTCCGTACAATGCTGAACAACAAAATGTTATTTCTTAATTTTACGAGAACGTCGGAGTTAGAAATATGACTCTCTCCTGGATTTATTAACAACAGGTAACAGGGTTAAATAAACAGTGTGCATTGGCGAATACGAATGTCAGCAGGTGTCATGTCCACGGACAATTATCATACAATCGGCAAGGTACTTTACACAACAAAGAATTTATTTTTCATCGCATTTTCGTCAAAAGTGAGGGAAATACATGAACAAAATATAAATCTCATGTAACAAAAACAATTATTTTGATACCAGGGACGTAAATAGGTCCTTTTTGTTAACCATCATGAAATTAAAAAAAAAAAATTAAGGTTATGTTAGAAAATTTAATTATCCAATTACTGTCAACATTACGAATACACATTTTTATTCAATATATATAGGGAAAATTATTATGAAAAATGTGTCGATACATTTTTTTTTCGCTATATATATATATTTTTTTATATTTTCTAACTTTTCTTAAATTTCTACTATCAAAAGACAGGTGTAAATACATGATTATGTAACAGAGTTGGAAGTGGATATGCGTTGTATATAGTGAGGCCACGCTCCTACTAGCACTAGTTAGTGGGTTAACCCTTTAGCTCAGTCGGTAGAGCGTTGGATTTTTAATCTGAGGGTTGTAGATTCGAGCCACAGTGTGGACACCCCTAGCTAATCGGTCATAATTAAAAAAGAATAGACTTAAAACTTTTTTCCTACTTAATATCAAACCAAATTCATCTGTAATTTTATTTTCTGATGTCATTTCTAATTAAACCTGATATTTTTATAAATAAATTAAATGAACATTCAAAAATATTAGTTGAATTTTCACCAGACTTTATTCTTTCAACTAAATATTTAATGAGTAATCATTTTGACCTTTACTGTTAATATCCTAATATCCACTATAAAGAAAAGAATCATAAATGGACAACTACAGCAAATAAAATACCAAGGGGGCGTAATTTCATGATTGATTAATGAAGAAAAACGAAATGCTCAATCCGTATTTAAATGTGGTGCATATAGACTGATTTGCCAAAATCAACTCAAATATCTGGAAAGATCTAGGAAAAAACTGAAATGATTTAGACAGAACGAAATGTGAATTACCTATAATAAACAATGTAGAATCACATGCCAACTCAAATATCAGTTCAAAGTTAGCACCTTGAAGTTTCAAGAAAAAAATGTGGAAAACTTAAAATATAATGAGTATAATACCTAAATTCCCAAGTCTGGGGGCTTTTATTTCATTAAAATTCATTTATGGGGAACCAAATGCGAACTTCATCAATTATTCATCATGGTAACCACATATTAGAAATCAATTCAATATCTGAAATTGTCTTTTTTAAAAATCTTGGAAAAAGGTAAATATACTACATGTAATATATTAAATTTACAAATCAAAATGCCACAGTTCAGTCAAAAATACTCCTTACTGGATACATTCAACCCTTTTTTTTTTTTACACATAAGAGACAGATATATGGATATAGGGAGAGGAAATCTTGAATCTCTTGAATCTCTTTTCTTTTCATCGGAAGTGAACAAATGACAAAAATAAACATATATTTAGAATAACTGAGTGGTATCAATCAAGATATTCGACCGCGAGTCATATTGTCAAGGGTTCCATTCTAGACATTTGAGTTTTTATTAATTTTTTTGCGACTGAAAGGGTTTTTTGACATTACAGACTGCACGTCTGGTTCAATGACGACTGCAAAGACCAACTACGAGGGCTGTTCGATAAATCCTGAGGATAATGTCTATCCGTGTTTTACTTTTTCTTAAATTTCAAAATGACAATATCACATGTAAAAAAAAAAAAGATATTGATCTTTTTGATGTGTTGTTTCATTTCATGTGATTAAATGAAAATCATGTAGCTCAATTCTTAAATCAACATGCTTATACATGTAACCACGGAGCATTCATATCAATTTATATATATATATATATATATATATATATATATATATATATATATATATATATATATATATATATATATATATATATATATATATATATATATATTGTAACATCAAAGACATAACGCCAAGAGTTCATCCAAAACATACTCTCTTTATAAAACATTTCAAACGGTTGGACCCATACCAACTCATTAAAGAGGTTTCTAAATCACTTGAAATTAATTTTGCTAAAAAATGCTCCAATGGCAGAAGTTTGTCAATGTTTTATTTCTTTTTAGTTAACCTAGTGACTGTGCTTTTACAAAATCAGCAAAGTGAAGGGTCCATCAATTTGGATGTCGTATTTACACTTTAAAATTATTATCAGATTTTTTTTTGAAACAGTGAACTCTGTTTCCTCACAGATTGCATTTGTCTGATGAAGTCTCTACCATCCAAAACCGCCTGTTCCTTTTACACACAAATGTCAGGCTCACTTTTGACATATTCTCTGCTTCGTCCATCATTTCAAGAGTTTACATATTGTATTTTGGAGTTTTTCCGTGTACAATTATACAAAATCGTGTCTTTAGTAACTGTTGTTCCTCAATGATTTTCTACGCCATCAACTTTTCTTTGCATTTGATGTGAGGACAATCTATCTTCTGAAATTGATTTCTTTTCAAAGACGCAAAATATTAAGTCATAATTTGGCATATGAAACGATATAACAATTTTTTATACTTAAATGTAGGATTTCTTCAGTTTCTGAGCCATTATGCAGATATGACGGCAGACATTATTTAGTGTATTGTTTTTAAATTTTGACGTGCTCTGCGACACTATTTTCGCAGATTTAAATTTTAAATAAGTTTACAATATATCACAATATAATCAAATTTTATTACATTTCATTTTAATTTTTTTGTTTAAACATATCTGTTGAACATGAATATAATTTGATGTTAAATAAAATAGTTATGACAGAAGTCCGAGAACTTTTCGAACAACCCTCGTAGAATCCACATTTACGCACCTACAGTCAATCTTTATGTTCTAAGTTTCTTTTAAACCCTCTTTAAGGAGCCAGGTATGCATTAATTACAGCTTTTATGTATTGCGTACATATTACTTGAAAAGTGTTTCAGACTTCTAAACGATAACCTAAAGATGACCTTTTGTTATCTTTAAATCCACATTTAATTCAAGCTTAAAGGGAATGTTATTATCTTATGAATTGTATATAGGTTTTTTTTTTAAAACAATCTAACTGGATTCTTACATATCTGATATAAAATTTAGTTGATAGTGCAATAAAACAATTAACTAGTTGTGCTTTGTTTTTGTTTTTGTTTTTTTTTAGTTCATAGAGGAAGAGGTCTTCAACGTGGGAAGATGCCAATAAAATGCGAAATGGGTATACATATAAATTTGAAGTACTTGATGTCCGTTTTTTATTAAATATCAAAATTGTAATTTGAAGATGTACAAATTAAATGAAACTTTTTGCATTTCGAAAAGAATCTGTGAAAAATTAGACAATAAATGATAATAAAATACCTATAATTCTTTCGTACATGTAGTAAATAGAAATATATCCAAAGAGCACTAAATGGAATACCATACATCCAGACAAATGACGCATTTTGGTAAACACACTAGAAATGGGCTACCTCCCCTTCCAAAGCAGCACGATTAAACAGTTTCTCTATCATTTATACAGATAAAGAAAAACTCCGTCATTCACTACCATGAAATATACGTAGTATCAATGAATGTTTAAATCTGACAAAATAGAGCAGGCTACCTTTGTCTAAAACATAGTGACGAATATTCCCGTGCATAAACACGATCGATAACCTATGTGCATTTTAAATTCTGAAATAAACGGTATAAGGTTAACTCACACAGGAAACTTTTTGTATGGCATAGCACAAAAACAATATGGACAAATGTGCCAAGAGCACAAGTAATGTACTTGCTTTACATTTGGTGTCGTCAGCTATTATATGTTCTATTCTGAAGGAAATTGTATTTCTATTCACTACAGACAGAAATTTAAATGTTGCAAGATTTTAAGTGTTAAATTTCTTTCCGCCTTCAGAAAACCTTTTTTGACATTTTTTTATTGAAGTTTTTAAAGACAACATGATTATATCCAGATTTACTGCTATGTACGATGATTGTCCCAGAAGAACGTGTACATTAACAAATGAATATATTTTGTTTCTCTAAAATTATGAATTTAAAAATTAACAAGCACCATAGTCACAGTTTTTTGAATGCTACATACTGTGCTTGCAGAAAGTTTAGTAAAATACCTCTATAAATATTACATTTTTCTCATTGTTAAACGAATTGTACATAATTGCTGTCGGTGCAACTTCAACGACGCTAAAACAGAGATTGTGGCGTTTATGAAATTGTTCAAGAATCGTTGCTTATGGTCATTATAATGTCCTTGTCAGTTCACATAACCTAGCATTAGGTCGACTTTTGACGGACATATTTCACACCAATTGTCAGGCCTTTGTTTTAACACTAAATATTCCGTCTATCTGATCAGTACATAAGGTTCACAGCGGGTTTGTCCAGTCAATAGGGGATGCTTACACCTTCTAGGTATCTGATCCGAACTTTGCAATTTCCAGGAGTTTCTGAGGTTCGTGTTTCATGTCCTGATTACAGATTTATATTGTTTGTAGGTTTTTTGAGATTGGTGATAGTTCGTTAGATCGTTCGCTATCTTCATCTTCTTCATTTTGTGATTTACCATTGACTACCAAACGCCTCTTCTATCGGATTACAAAATATGACCAACCTTGAACCTCTTTTGTTACGTATCACCTGCGGTGTCTCAGACATTGTTTCCATCTTTTCCGTTATGAACAAAATTCGTACCCCGCCCAACATAGTATGGAATACAAATTTATTACGCCGCATTATCACCCAACGTCGCCATTTTGACAATTTCAATTGTAGCAATGATGCATAAAACGTCATTGATATCAAATTCATGAATTTCGGCACATTTGAACCATGATATATAGTTTTTGGCGCTGTATTATTTCACGTATTATTTCCCGATAATCCGATAATCTGGTAATAAACAAAGCATCGCTGACAGTGGTATTTTTGGAAAATAGAAGAAACTGGTGTGGCGACAGGTATATTATCCCGCGTAAAATCCACCTTTTTAAATGCTTATAATTATTGTTTGTTAATATATAAGAAAGAATATTTATAAGATACACTGTAAATATACATTTAATAACATATTAGTAGTATTTATTTATATAAAGATAGAAAGTAAGGCAAAAATGTGTACTAAAGTTATTTAAATCCGCTGTCATTCAACAGCTTCGAATGCCTAGTGAGATGAATACCTGACTCTGAAGGTGAAAGTACCGGTTTTGATTCTCAACAGTGCCACATTAATATATTTATTTTCTTTATGTGTAAATAAATTTGTTAAAATTTTCTAAATTCTTTCCTATGTAGAGGTACGGGAAGGAGAATATCAACGTTAACATAAACAATTCTGTTTTTGATGTAATTTGCAACTCTCCATTCCTGAAAAATAATGGAGCGTTCAAACAAAAGAGTGACGTCACAGGTGGATTTTACCTGTGTTTAATCATTTTTTTAAAATTTGCATTCACTATCTATTAAAAAGTGCTAATATTTCCAAATTAACAAAAAGTATGAAATAAGAATTGAAAATGTCCATTTCAGATTTATATTATCAGTGCAAAATAATGATCTAATAAATTGTATCAAAAAAGTAAAACTCAGATTATGCTTTTATGAAAAACAGGAATTTCTCTTGATTTACTTCAGAAAAACATCATTTTGGTTACAAATTTATGCCCCTTTTCTATAATAATTCCAATAGATAATTAAATTATGCTAAAATAAGCTTTTAGTTGATTAGATTTTCTTAGATTTTCACTTTAAATATTTTGTACGTTAAATCAAACTTATGACAAAGTGATTTGTGTTGAAATTAGGTTGATGCTGGGCCATATTTTCGTTAAAATGAGGTTTTATGTCAAGAAAAAGCACGTCACAAAAATGGTAGGACAAAGACAGCATCATCTATAAATAAATCATGAAGATAAAGATTGCAGGATAACAGACAGCATGATATAAATACAGCAAGACGAAAAAAAAACATGATAGGCTAAATTGACTTTGAAGTTTTTATAACTTTTAACACGGCCTTTGACACATTTATTGTAACTTTAAACACTTTTTCAAATGATAATCGAGATTTTTTGTTAACATTACAAATGTAAGAAAGAAAAGCGGAAAATTGAACCCAATTACTACCTTTGATGGTTGACCATTTTTCAAATTGCAAGGGAATTCTTCCTCAGGTCATTCAGTATCTCATCGGCGAATATCAGATTAGACTGATTAGTTTTAATTGTATGTAAAACATTTCTGACATTTTATTGATTTATATCTTTATTGTAATTCTCATTAAAGTAGTTGTGTGTCTCTTTCTCCGACCATATGCATCTTCCTAATCTGAAGCAAAGTGAATAACAAAAGGTTTGAAAACACACAGGGAAAAATTAAATGGACCCAGTCTGTCGCAATTTTATTGAGGGAATATAAAGTGAGTTACAAGAAATGATATTCTGTGTATTCAAGAATCTCCGTTTGAATTGAAGTTATATTGAGGAAAATCAGAATATAAAATACATAGCCGAGATTTAAATATAAAAGGAAGAACGTAATATGGAGGTTAAGGTGAAATATCTTGACATACTGAATTGTTTACTTACATACCTTTCTGAATGCATGAAGAATGATATTAACGGTCATTTACTGAGTTTTTTAAACTGATAAAAGAAAGAGGTTTCAATACAAAGCATACCCGGTATTCATCGGAATTATGAAATTGTTGTGACAAATTAAAATTCATGCTTTCAACCTCCATGGAATAAGAACATACAAATTGTTTTTCTTATATGATCTCCTAAATACCAACTGTGGCGTTTTGAATTGTGCAGTATATCCAGTATATTCTTAAAAAGTTTCAGAAGACACCTATTCTTTAAGTGGAATTTTCTTTCAGACAATATAGACTATAGCTACCTGCATCGCCCACAAAAATTTTAAGATGTTTGATTTCCAAACGATGTATACAAAACATATCCGAGAAATAAAGAGGGCGGCGGTGTAGACACTATTTTTGTACTGAAAGTAACCCTTTAAATGAATCGTTTTGAGATTTTTCTGTTTAAAGTTTAGAAATGAAACATTTTAATGACGTCATATTTCCAGATGGGTCTTCCCTTATGCTTACTTCTTTCATGATTTACATGTATAACATTCGTGAATCCAAGTTATGTTTAAGAAAATTTCAAAACTTTAAGAAAACATCAAATTTTGAGGGCATGATATAGCCAGAACCGTACCGTCTTCTTTTTAATACAAAATATTAAACGGTTGATATGCTATACGAGAAGAGGGGAATTACATGCACAGACGAATACATAACTGACACAGGGTATAGGATACTTATGTAATCGATATCACAATTTAAAAAAATCTAACATTACAACAAGTTACAAATTAAAAGAATAAAAATAAACTACAAATGAAAGGATTTTGCATATATTTAAACTATATAAAGTGACATGAAAAATGGCTACATAGACAACACTTTTAAAATCCGAATTTGCTCGAAATGGACATCTTTGTTCATACTGGTAAGATTATTATTGCCTTGAATATTTCAGGATTAATTCTCTTAATCAGGGAAGTTAGCAAGTAGAAAATTTGATAATTAGCCAATATTATTCGTTAAATATGATGGTAATTATTACGACTGTAAAAACTGACGAATATAAGAGAATATTATCATTGTTTTCGCTTGTCAACAAGGAGATAGAAAGAATGTGCTTAAAGGCGCTATTTTGTTTTAGCCACTTTGCAGCTGCAGCTCATAGGATGTTCACAAAGAGACACCTTTTTAAACTGAATTCATTTTTGTTAAGCTATTATGTTATTATGTGAATTTGAAATGAATTGGAATAAAATAGTATAACCTCAATCAATGATGATTTCATCTTGATTAAACAGTTACTTGATTAATGCAGTTTGATGTGTACTGCATGCAGATCAGAAGCAAATTTCAATATTGCAAGAGCATGCTCTCATCAACATCAAAATATGAATTGATAAATTGTTTAAATATATCTTTTAGTTTCCTAAAAATGCTGCTGCTTTAAATATAATGTATCTTATTAGTTAGAAATTAGAATAATGGGACTCCATTTGAAATTCTTATGACCTTTACCAAGTTTTTTATGTGTTTATTAAGTAACTTCCTCCATTGGAGGATAGCAGAAGGAGTTTTAAAGTTACGGAACACATCCTTTATCTATAAATAAAAAAAATGAGTAAGATCAACTTAGTGATTATCCCTTGCAAAAAGAAGATTTGAAGAGGCACCTTGATGTTAATCATACAATCCCTGTACACCATACACAGTAGAATAAATTCAATATGCTTTAAATTCTCGATAATAATTAAAAAATGCCATTAAAGAAAGGTTAATGCATTGGCATTAATTATCTATAAAACATTTTTGAATAGTATTCTAAGTAATAAAATGCATTTTTCACTGCAAAAAAATCATTTCATTCTTTACTCACCGCACATTTTTCCATGATGACATAATGTCGACAAGAACATTGCAATCAGCTTTGCTGTGTGGAATTTAAGCAGTAATAAAAATGCAGTTGTTAGATTTGGTGTAATTCAATGCTCAAATGCAGTTTCAAATTTCTAATTATTTCAGTTTCTGATCTTATGAGATATCATAATAATTGTGTAATGTCTAAGTAAACATATCCCGTGTAAATTAAGCCCAACCTTTTTTTTTTTTTTTTTTTTTTTTTTTTTTTTTTTTTTTTTGCAGTCCTAACAGTGCTGCGTAAATAATGTATCCATTTCTTTGAGTCTTTTTTGTAATCTTTTGACAACTTTACGGTACCTAACAAACTTTTAAAAAATTATCCAAAATCTTTCTTAACATACCTTTTACGTTACGTTACCTTTTATTCATTTATTAATTTCGTCTTTTCACTTTTGAATCACGGAAATAAATCACAAGTTTCATTTAATATACACATATTTATTATAAAAGCATTTTTCTTAAGAAATATATACACGTACGAAATACTTATAAGCATACGTATTTCGAAAATAAATGTAGAATATTTCTTTTGTCCTTATTCTCTCCCCCCCCCCCCCCCCCCCCCCCGAAAGCGCAAGGAACCATGAAAATTTCGAAGAATTTATTCATGTACCAATACATGTACATGTGTAAAATTAATTTCTTGTCTTCAAATCATCTCTCTCAATGATGTAGATTATCACTCACCATGTTCTGCTAAAGGGGTGTTAAAAAGGAAATCATTAGTTGCCTATTTTAAACTTAGAATTTAAGACAAATCATAAAAAAATATAATGAATTTGATGTTTGAAAACAAATTTAAGTGCTTACATCACAAAGATATTTTGATTTAAAACAATATAAATTCTTTTTTCATTCTCATTGTGAAAACGAAACCTATCAGTTTACTCTAAAAACAACACAATGTTATACCACGAGAAGGGTGGAGTGGGAAAGGTGACTCTCTGCTAGACTGAAACACGACAGGAAACACGGTTACCTAAACAGGTGCATGAGAGAGAGGAAAAGAAAATTAGTGTCAATTGACTGCGTAACATGAAGACCATGTTTCACTGGTAAACTATTTAACCAACTACGGTCATTACAGGTTTCAACGACCGAATTTTTAATCAAAAGTGAAAGAAGTACAAAATAAAATATAGATTTACATCGCATTTAAAAAGACAATTGTCTGGATACTCTTTTTAAGAGAAAAAGAACTAAAATATAAATTTTCTTCAGATTTTATATTTTCCAACCACAATCTACAATAACAGACTCGCGGGTGCCATCGCCTTTTTAATGAAGGAGTCGCCCCTTCCCCAACAATTTTGACGATATATACTATAAAATCTGAAAAAGAGCTATTATATCATTTTACCTCCTCAATATTAACATTTGATGACTCCTTTGGGGGAAGGGGGTGGGGTGTCAAGGATTTTTTTTGTTTAGTTTGGACCCAAATTGAAATTGTTTGGTTAACATCCCCCAATTAATTTTCATGTTATATAAGGCAGATATTTTTTTTTAAATATATCAAGTAATGAGTCAAATGGTCATAATTCCATTAAAACTATCAAAAGGAACAAAATACGATCTTGTTGTTGATGCATCACGGTAACAAACCAAATAGCTTCTTGATATCTACAAGCGATTAACAGGTCATGGTAGCCCACAGGTAGGGCGCTCGCTTTGAGATCGGGAGAGCAGGGTTCGATTTTCGTTCGCCGCACCGAGTCAAACCTAAAACCTAAACATAGGTAGTGAATGTTCCTTTCGCCAAGCACTCGGCATTTGAAGTGAAAGTCACGGGTCTTTCGGATGAGCTCTTTAAAACCCAGGTCCCGTGTCACGATAGGCGTTGGCACGATAAAGAACTATCACTGCTAAATGGCCATGAGTGCAGAGTGAAGTCTCTGTACATGCTGTATTAGTGAAAAGTTCTCAAATGGTACGGTAAACACATACAATCAATCAATCTGCAAGCGATTGGAAAAAAAAGGTGAAAAAAACGTATATATACTTAAATTTCTTTTAAAAAAAAGCAGCAGAGCGGAACAAATTGCAAACTCATCTATAATTCATCTGGGAAGGGTTTAGGAAAGACAATCCACTAAGCGAAGGTGGAATAAACTGTCTGACAGATAACAGGATATAGCTGCAGAGGTGGAGACGGATCCGGAGAGGTAGACTTTACGCCCCTTTGCTTTATCCTATAGGTGACAAATAATGCAAAAAATAAATAGGAGGCGTGTAGCCGACTGATAAAGATGCACGGCTGCTGAGATACGGTCGAGTTCGATTCCCGAAATGTGTACTTTGTTGTGACGTTTAAATGCCACCTTAAGGCACCTATGGTCCATTTTAAGCCACTTTGAAGTAACCTTTTAGCCCACTTTTAAGACGTCGGTGCTAGATTAAATGTATAGTAAAGATGGCATATATATATTGTTTATTTTTCAATTTTTTCATGAAGTACTAAGCGGATTCAGTGCCTTAAATAGATAAACTGTAGACCTCTGATTTAATTTATGTTCTATTGGAGGATATGTTTATATAAACAAAGGTGGAGAATCATACACACACACCCTCTTACACACACCCTCACACACACACACACACACACTCACACACACACACACACACATATATATATATATATATATATATATATATATACAATGTGTGAAAAATAGATGAAATAAATTATGATAAATACCTTTAATTCTTTCGGATATGTAGTAGAAAGAAATATTCTATAAACAATGTGTGAAAAATAGATGAAATAAATTATGATAAATACCTTTAATTCTTTCGGATATGTAGTAGAAAGAAATATATCCAAAAAGCAGGAAAATCAATACCACACATCCAGAAAAACGACGCATTTTTTGAGAAGACACCTTCTTTTCCAAAACATCAAGAATAATCTTTTTCTTTATATATGCACATGTAGAAAATATTTCCGTCATTCATTGTCATTATATATTGATCTGATGAAATAGAACAGTCCCTTTTATGTTTAAAACATAGTAACAAATACACTGTATAAAAATAATTGACAAGTACTTTAGTTAAACATAAAATTCTAAAGTAGAGGGTGTGAGGTTGACTTGCATAGGAAACTTTTGTATTTTATCAAGGGCACAGGTAATGTGCTGACTTTGAATTTGATGCTCCAAATATAAGTTTTATTAAAGTGCAGGGAATTCTGTTAACCTATAGAAAACTTTTATGTTATAATGGAAATGTGACAATTTCTTCCTTTTAAAAATTTTCATAAGGAGCTTGTAGGATAAAGGGAACATGATTTTTGCTTTGTAATAAATGAAACCAAATCCTGCATCAAAAAAGTCAATCGGTAAAGTATTGATTAGTTTAATGTTCGACAAATCTAATTATTGAGTATTTAATGGTTAATTATTTCCTATGCAATGTCTGAAATCAGTTAAACTTTAAATCAAAGAAGGAGTACAATTTGGCTCTTGATATACCCAGTTGAAAAGGGAGAAAAAAATCCTGTTCCTGGATAAACTTTCTATCTTTTTTTAAATAAACATTTTTTTTTTCAAAAGGATTTGAAAATTTCTCCTCAGTTTATTCCATTTGTGTCTATATAATCAAAAGCTTTGCAAAGGGTGTTTCCCGATTGGCTTAAAATTAAATCATGATATCACTTTATGATAAACGTTATGACTTCAACTTTTCTTACTTATGTAGCAATATACCCTTATCGACTGCATATGGGGTTTATGTTTCCCAGTTGATTCGATACACAGGAGCATGCTTTACGTACGAGCCTGCGTGGCACAGTGGTTAGAGCG
This sequence comes from Saccostrea echinata, assembly GCF_033153115.1. Lineage (NCBI taxonomy): Eukaryota > Metazoa > Mollusca > Bivalvia > Ostreida > Ostreidae > Saccostrea > Saccostrea echinata. The sequence goes on from NW_026889777.1 coordinate 2,759,833, forward strand.
TCTGCTCTAGAGTCGCAGAGTAAGGAGTTGATCCTTAAGTCGCGGGTTCGAATCTATCGCGGGACATTGAAGCTGGTCCTTCGGATGAGACCGTATAAACCAAGGTCCCTTTTTTGCATAAGGTTTTGGCATGAAAAAGATCCCTCACTGCTCAATGGCCTTAAGGAACGTGTATAGGTATAAATTTGCAGCTCTCCACCGGCAAGTGGTGGCGTCCACATATAAGTGAAAAATTCTCGTTAAACAACAATCAAACAAAAACAATAAACGTATGATCAATTTTTAAAACGAGGCAAACTATTAACCAACAAGCTGATGAAACAAGGATATCAACAATCTCGTTTGAAGTCATCATTTCGCAAGTTCTGTGGTCAATACAATGACCTTGTCAGCAAATACAATTTATCATTAGGTCAAGTGCTGACTGACGTTTTTCATACTAATTGTTAGGTCATTATTTACAATCTGGAATTTCTACGAATTTTTTCATTTACCGGATCATGACAAGGAGCACACGTCGGGTGTGACCGGTCGACAGGGGATCCTTACTCCATCATGGCACTTGATCCCGCCTCTGATGTTTTGGAGATCTGTGTTTGCTTTGCTTCCGATTTATATTGGTTAAAAAGACTATGAGCTTGTTCGCTATCTCCATGTTTCATCATTCTAAAAATGTGATTTCCAAAAAATAAACAAATGACAATAACAATATAGCCCATTTCTTTTACCTTTATATTTCTCCATCAACCTTCACAGCTAAACATAAGTAGATTAAGCTTACATAATGAAAGAAAATAGGCTAAATTGACTTTCTAGTTATTAATTTATTAATCAATTCCAGCATTGCCTTTGAAACACAATAGTTAATTTAAACACTCTTTTTGATGATAATGTAACAGTTTGTTGTTGTTGTTATTGTTTATGTTATACATATAAGAAAGGAACGTAAAAAATTAAACCAAATTACTACCTTTGACGGTTTTTCAAAATGGTAGATGACTCTTCCCCAGGTCAACTACGATCTCTTTTACAAGTATCAAATTAGTTAATAGCTCCTTACAATTGTTTCCAAAACATTGTTAAACATATTACTGATTTAGGTTGTAAAAGTAGTTCGATCATTGTCCGTAATCTTTACCTTTTTTCATTCAAAAATATGTAGGTCTCTTTCTCTGGTCACTTTGAATATCTGAAGTAGAGTTTATTACAAAAGGTATGAACACACAACCAGGGAAAGTTATCAGGACCCCATCTTTTAAATTTCTAGCGAGGGGAATATAAAGTGATCTTAGCTTGAATCAAAGTTTTATGAGAAAAATTTCCTCCATAAAAGGTACGAACTTGATGAAGGGGTTAAGTGAAAAATCTTGACATACAGTGAATTGTTTACTTTCCTGAATTTCCTGAATACAAGTAGGGGTCATTTATTGAGTTCTTAAACTGATGTGACATAAATTTATGGTACAATAAACGGTTTATATGCTTTAAGAAGAGGGCAACTATAATTTAACACATAGGATACGTAATCGATATCACAATAGAAAACAAATTTTTTAACCTTACCTTACAGGAAATAGAAGTTGCACCAGTTTTAGTAATTATCTATATTAGTACATGCATTACTGTAATAACTTATACAATTTATTATCCATCCGTTTGCTCTTACTCAATTTTTTATTAATTTTCTTTTGTAAAAGTCTGAGAGAAAAAGCAAATCTAATTTTCCCATTCATGTCAAGTAACATGTATATGTTATCTAAAATTTTGAAAGAAAATGCCTTTATGATATTATGATATAATGGTTTTTTTTCTATTATACAGACTTCCATGAAATCCTTGTTGAGTTCAATTTATCATAATCTAGATGCTGATATCCAAAATTTGAATAAAAAAATGAGCAATAAAAATCAATGATCATTAATGTCTTTTCTTCAATGACACGGATCCATCTGTAAGCATTCTCTAGTGCGTTTCCCCGATCAGTGCAATAATTACAGTTCTTAATCGGTCCGTTCATTATTTGCTGCACATAATTTTCTGTCTTTTTTGTATATTCAACTTTCAAAAACTTATATACTTGTTGCACAAGTGTGATTGGATTTTGACACAAGTTTTCGTAAATAATACTTATTATTCTGCTTTTGTAGCAAAGATCCATTTGTCTAAGATGTGACAAATCTAAAGAAATAGCATTGCACACTCTTTTGACAGTAGCAGACATGTTTCTTTCTTCGGTCACCTGTTGCTCAAACTGCGAATTTAAGATTCCTCGGGGGTCTCGTATTAGATAAATAATCTTCAGATTTGGCAGCCATTTTAAGAGTTTTCCAGCCATTAACATGGACAAACGAACAGTCTTTATCGTCCTCGTCTTTGCTGTTGAACATCGTGTAATCAACAATTCAACACAATCTTTAACACTTTCAGTTACACTCTTGTTTTCTATAATCTTACTTTCAAAACATTTATAGTAATCCTGATGTTCTGGCGTATGTATTGCTATAAAAGGATCTGTTAAAGCAGTCAGGACGATATGGTCAAAGTTACACGTAAACCAGCAATAAATCATTTCTGGATAAACATATTCAAGTCTCTCTCTTGGAATCGCCCTGTAATAAGAAGAAACAACACCAAATAAATATCAGTTCGACTTTTACTCGTTTAATGCTACGTAAATCTTTTGTAATGATTATTGAGCATAAACTGACGAACAGGGTCATGTTGTATTTCAATTTGTTTCCTTGGTCATTTTTTTTTATTTAAAGAGCATTTAATTGTGAAATCCTCATAGATATCCAAACACATAAATATTTTCCTGTCATTGTTAATTTTGCTTAATGTTTAATTCAGAACTTACATAATGCATAAAATACATTTCTCAATAGATAAAATTACCTCTCTGTACCATTTAGAAACTGTGTTGTATTGTTCCATCTAACTGCCTGAGACAATGCGTGTAATGGTTCAAACATGTAGAAGTCCCCCTCCGTGTGGCGTATAAGGTCAGCTGTCAGAGTGGTTCCTCCTCTCATATACCCCAAAACCAGCCTCATCTGCGTCTTGTCACTTGTATTATTATCATTATTACTTGCATTACACATATCTGTGTAAAATAATCAAATCTTAAATACAGTATTATATCTCTATTGTGGTTTGCAAAATATATATAGTAGCGCCTCGTATAACCGTCATTGTTAATTTTGCTTAATTTCAAATCCGAACTACATGTATTAGAATAAGCTAAAAAGGTGAAGAATCATACAAAAATGCTGAAAAAGAAGTATTAACATTTCTCGATTGAAAGGGGGAAATTGAAGGTATATCTCTATGCTATTTTGAAATGTTGTATTAATATTATCGTTAATAATTGCATCTGTGTGTAAAATAATCAATCTTAAATTTTATATCTCTATTATGAGTTGCCAAATGTGTATACATAAAGTAGCGCCTCATTAATCCGGACGTATATGTTCCCGAGAAAAATCGTTTGGATTAATGAAGCGTACTTAACATACATAACATAAAAACATATATAAATACCGGAAGGTGAAGGTCCAGATTATTGGTGTCCGGGTTAACGAGACTCCACTGTATACATCGTGTTGCCAAGTTAGAATCTCACGCAGATATATTAAATATTTTCTTTTCCCTCAATGCATACCTGTTTTTAGTGTCTTTCTTGGAAATGTCCTGTTCATCTCCAAACTCTCAATTGTAGATAGCAATTCTTTTTCTAGGGATAAAAGGAGTAGTCTTTATTTCTACCAAGCTTATATTCTTATACATGAAATCTGCTATACTTATATTCTTAATTAAATCCTGCAAATGGAAAACTTCGAAACTTCGAAACGATCGTCTTATTTATATTTGTGAATTATTTATAATTATTGTGTTTATTGTCTTCAAAGATCCTGATAGTCTACTAAGCCAAAGACGTAACGTGAGTACTGCATTTTCTTTTGTAATTTTTTCCATCCAAATAATGTCTTTTTTCAAATTACATCGATTGTAGAAATATTAACAACGTTTTAACTGGTGGCATAAGAAGTCTAAATGCTAGATAGTCACAACTGACCTTATATAAAGGCAGCACAAAAAGATGAAATGTAACAAGATTTGATCTACAAAGCATTTACTATTATTATAGATTTTTTACAAGTTAGCTAAACAAGCAGTTTACATTAGAGAATATCAATAAACTTTTTAATAGTCCATTATATGTAGAAGATATATAAAATCAGCATTATAAACTAAGACTAAAAATACCTCGAATCGTTTCACATATGAAATAAAACAATAAACATCCAGCAAGTAAGATATTATATGCAAAGCATTTAAAATATCGTGGCATTCTGGCAATTACTGTACAATTTCTAGGGTACAATGGAAACAAGACCAATGCTTCAAGAAAACAAGGCAGGAAAAGTTCATTGTTTGAACAGCTAATTTATGACACCTAATTTAGAGTTTTTATATCATTATTGTCGCAATAAAATGTAAAGAAATAGTCTAATAAATCAATATCATACTGAACGACAAAATGCATGAATTAATGACTTGGAAAGTAAATGTGAATGCTGACTGTTTTAATTTATTGCACGCTAAATTACAACCACTAGAATATCTAGCAGTTTGACCAACAATTCATCAACAAGAAAACAAACTTCTCCATTTTGTATTTCCTTTGCATTCCCACGACATGAAACCCATAAGCCCTTTGGGCTCCGTTTCTTATTTGCTAGCAAAATCTCTCGACTTTCAAGGTATATTCTCCAACAATTCCTCTTTCTTAAATCAGTTATAGTTATACATGGTAAAAAATTAAAGAGCTTTTCTGTTGTAGTTTTTACACTATTAAACTCCAGTCTCCTCCATTGAATAGCTTCCAAACTTCTTTGAACACATCAAGAGTACAGTACTGATCAATTATGTTAACCTCTTTTTCAATGTTAAGAAACTAAACGTTTTCTTACATCGTTTAATTATCCTTAATCAATTAGATCAAATTTGAATAAAGTATTATAGCATTTTAAAGATTATACTTATTTGAATCCATAATGTAACATGTTCTATAGCTATGTTTGCATGGGTTACATCAGAAATTCTGTGAGAAATTCGTTGAATCCAGGACGGAAGCATCTCTTAGTTTTTCTGTTTTAATATATTGGTACCTTTTGCAATCAAAACTATCATTGGAAACATCTCAAAATTGATAATTGATTTGTGATGCATAATTAAGAAAAAGAAGATTGCATGTACATTATTTATTTTGGTTTAGTACATGTTCTCTAATCATTTCCTTGCTTTAGTAAAACGAGAAGGGTGAAACTTCCCATAAAATCAATTCAATCGAAAACTGAAAAATCTTGCTCGGTCAATCAATAAAGAGGAACATTCCAAGAAGAAACTTAAATATGCTTCTAGATGCTGATGAAGGTAGCAATATATTCTTGTTTGTTACCAAATCGTACAAATGATAGCATTTTATAGGTCCGAAAGACTGACAGTTTTGATGATGAACTCCTGTCACAACCTTATATTCATAGCATAAGGATATTGCATTGTAACTAAACTGCGTGCACTGCGACTTTCAAATTTCGCTTATCTCTAACATGCTTCAAAACTTTTTACAAAAAAGCAAGTCTTGGTACAGAGACCCATTTTAAGTGGATGAAAAACATGAAAAAGTAGAACTGCAAGATTTGTAACACATTGAAAAGGATTAACTTGTTTGGTGTCATGTACCATCTAGGATTTCATCGGTGTTCAATGTTGATCCATTTGCAAAATGTTTGTTTTTTATTAAAAAAAAAAACAACAATATCTATTGCAGATATGAAATTAGATTATACATGTATAGTCCTTTCTTTTTAATTATTATATTTTTTTCATTTTAGTTCATTTTTTATTATTTTTTAATATTAATTTTTACTAATTTAGTTTTTCATGTTGGAACTTTCTATCCGAATATATGTGAGTCTTTTTTGTCATCTAGAATATAAGCAGGAAAGGTCCTCTGGGAATTGATGCATAAACCCATGAACGGCTTTTACCCTATTGCAATTTTAAGTGAGGAAATCATAAATGATATACAATACTTGATAATATTTAACATATTCAGCAATATATGCTTGAAGCACAATTATATTCATTCATATTTCGACTCGATATGTCGCAGTGAGACCACACAGAGTCTGCCACGTCTGTTTCATATTTGGATGTTTTAGTGACTATAGATGATAATGGCCAACTAATTACTAAACTGCATGATAAACGGGATGACCAGCTTTTCCATTGTCTATTTCCTTTATTTATGAAGTAAAATTTCAACCACCTGGATTTATGTATCCCAACTGATTCGATGTACAAGAGCATACTCCGTTTAAGATTCATTTTCAAACCAAGGCGTCCTGCTGACAAATAAGTTCATTTTACAAGGATTTCAATAACCGAGTTTATAGGCAGAGTTTCGCAATTTCTACAGTCATTTTTATGACCTTGTTTGTAAATTAACATACCATTAGGTTGTATTTTGTCTGACATGTTTTATACCATTTGTTAATTCATTGCTTTTATACTGAATTTGACTGCGGATTATTCCGTCTTCCTGACAATAAACAGGACTCACGGCGGGTGAGACGGGTGACAAGGCGTGCCTAATCCTCTTAGGCTCCTGTTCACATCTTTGGAGTTTCCAGGGTATCGTGGTTTTCCCTGTTCAGGATTTTGTTTTGTGTATTGGATTTATGAGATTGATCACTTTTCATATCTTCATCTTAAATTACATTATACATAAAAAGAATTGAAAATCTTAACAAATAGCTATAAATCACTATTTCCTCTAGCAGACCGTAAAAACGTGGCATTGATATTAAAAGCAAATCATGGCAAATGTTTTATAGAGTCATTCAATGAGTTCTTGAACTGATGTGGACGTGAAGTAATGGCAAAATAAACGGTTGATATGTAAATACCGGTAGTTTACAATGAAGAGGACACGTAAAATAGAATATGTAAGTTCGATTTGTCACAATGTGAACGAGAGGAAGTCGAAAATGAAGTCTTCGATAAAACTTCTATTAACTTCGAAAGTTATTTATTCGCATCACACACGTAGCATGTAGAAAAAAAATACATCTGACAAAACACCAATTCTTTAATTTTAAAATATTCAACTGTCTGATAGCTACATGTATTACATTTTTTTTCAAAAATATTATCTATCCCATTTTTTATATTCTGTCTTATGATAAACAATGTCATTGATCTGATTTTGTGTAATATTTCAAAAAAAAAAAAAAATAGTTATACCTTGGTTATCAAACTGGATTCACTAGATACACACACTTTCTACGTTTGAATAGCCCTCAATTTCAACTAGTATAGAGCAAAGAAAGCTAATCAGTTAGCAAGGCTTTAACATTACAAAAAAGACCATCAAGAGATGAATAATTATCTCCGACATTTTTTGTCGCGTGCCATTGATACCTCCATGAATTTAAACGTGTTTGGAATAAATTTATAGGTCACATGCGGAAAATCTCCGGAAAAGCGACAACGCACCCCCCCCCTCTTTTTTTCCTGCTAATTTTTCCTGCTTCTTGCCTTGCTTGTTCAATGAACTATAGAGATAAGGAAAAGTATTCAAGCTCAAAGACCATTTAGACAATACAAATCAGGAGCAGAGCAAACACAGACCTCTAAACACGTCAGAGGTGGGAGCAAGTGCCATTGAGGAGTGAAAACGTTTATATGCATGTATTCACCTTGACCTTCATGCAGGGAGAGGGCTACATTAAGCTGTGTCTGCTGCCCAATCCCTCTCACTTTGTGAATGGAATATCCTTTAAGATAATCCTTCTTTTGTATGAGTTGTCTATCTATTTTAAAACAAGCTACATTCCTTAATTTTATGATCCATTCATAGTTTTTTTTTATTTACAAAATCTTTTGGCGAAGACCTTAAGTAAGAAAAGGACTACAATACATGAATGATGTGACTGAAAATTTGCCCATCTTCTTGTCATCAAAGAGTTTTTGAAATTACCTCATCTGATCCTTTTAAAGGATGTACTCAGAATTTCAAAAGAATTGACCTATATATAGGAAAGAGTAATTTCCCGGAAAATGTTGCATTTGAAAATTAATGTCTATTACTTATTTTCTACCGTATATTGGTCTATTTTTTCAGATATACATGTTAAACCTAAAAAGTATTTACAACCTTAAAGTTAACGTCCTAAGTTGGCTTAAACAGCATTTTGTTCGTTAAAGCACCGATTTTTCCATGAATTTTGGCCTTAAACTCCTTCAGGACAGGCCTTTCCTGAATAAAATTATATTTTTATAGGTTGGGATCTAAGGAATGATTTAAGATAGGATTTCTTTTTAAGAAACAGCCCTGCCTTAGGGTCGAATTTTAAAAAAAAAAAAAAAAAAAAAAAAAAAAAAAAAAAAAAAAAAACTAAGAATAATGAGGAACCCTGTTTTTTGACAATCTGGTTCATTATACCATCTTTTTTCATAGCCAGAATAGCTCGTATGGTATAAAAGCTGACTATTAACATAGCTGATAGGTTTTTTTATACTCATGGTTCGAATCCACCCGGTGCCACACTTTTATAGTTTTACTATTTTATATCTTTGTATAGGCATGATAGGGACTTGTGTATTTTCCTTCAATTACCTATCTTTTATGCATGTTCATTTTTGATATAAAAGACACTAAAGAGAAAGCAAATCCTAAATTTCATTGTAAATAAAACACAGTCAAGCGGAACTATACCTTAGTATATCACGCCTGCTTCAAGGACAATAATTATTCACTCTGTGTTACTCCATACGGGTATTCTCGTATGCAGTGAGCTGTTATGGATTTCTATTGTATAAAAATTCCTTAGAATTAATCAATTTACTGTGTAACAATTCTTTTATTCCGTCTGCACTTGTACTTTTCTGGGTTGTTGAACTAGAAAGTATACATATTGTTTGTATTATTTCAGCTTAATATAATATTACAATTACAAACATGTACTTTTTAATCAATGTTCTAAATTCAGATTTCAAGTTTTGAGACAAAATCATGCTTTATAGTCTATGAAAAGAGATCTCCCATCTCTACATACTAAATAAAATGAGTTATGAAAAAAAAAATTGACACGTGTATGTAGCCTAAAGTTCTTGAGCAGAACGGTAATCAATTTTTGTAAAGACTAAAACCAGTTTGAGTCCTACAGGTCTAAGCTCCATTTTTAACGAATTTATATAATTATATAAATATATTATGTATAAATATTATAGTATATACTTGCAGAGGCCTTCGATACTTTGATGTTCTGAAAAATACATGTATATAGTAATTAACATTAGTGCCACTCATTCATGCAATTTTGCTTTTTTGTTATTTTGTTGTGTTCATATCTATTCATGTACGTGTACAAGAGTTGGTTCTTTGTTTTAATCAAAAAATTTAAACTTGAAAACCTTTATTTCTCCGTAATATTTTACTACACGTAATTTAACATTCTTTCATATTGAGCTTAATGTTTTAAACATAAAGTCCTAATGTTAAGAACTGTTTCTTCTGACCTTTAATCATTGACAGATCATAAGTATTTATGTAAGGAAATATTTTTAAGTTTCGTGTGAATTACTGGTGTGTAAATCAGACTTGTCGCGTAAGCATTCTTTTTATGAACCGCGTTTTACAGTGAATATTATTGTTTATGTATATTCAAAATACACGCGAATTGATTTAAAGGGTCATTCAATGAGTTTTCGAACTGAGGAGGATATGAATTTATGGTACAATAAACTGTTGATATGTAAATAGTTTACAATACAGAAAAGAAAACGTATAGTGGAAAAGTCAAAGTTTACTTGTCAAAAGGTGAACGGTAAGTGGAAGATGAAGTCTTATCATATATACATGTAACCTCGATTTTATTTTGAAGGTAACGCATATTTGCAATCTTGCCAAGGCTTCTAAAATGGTGTCTTCTGTATTGAATCAATATGTATATGTATTGAAAATACTGCAAAAAGAGCAGATTGTTTTATACAGGGCATGTTGTATCAAATAGAGTAACTATTCGAAATTCCACGCTTTATTAGTAAAATTTTTAATACAAATATTCCAACAAATATAGATTCAAGAGCAGCTCTGGAGGAGTGAGTTTCCCCTGCCGATCGGTCACATCGCCGTGTGCTCCTTGTCATGAATGGCCTAACAATTAGTATGAAAAACGTCAGTCAGCATATGACTCAACTGAGAGATACATGTATACATCCCAAATAGGTGATTGGGGTATATTGCTGCATGAGTAAGGGAAGTTGACGATTGAAAAGTTAAAGTCATCACGTTTATCATAAAGTTTTGATTTTAGGTTACCATTAATGTCTTTTTTTATAGTAAAATACCGTATAGCGGGTTTCTTTAGCGGGTCTAAAATTTGGCGTTTTACTTGCTCAAGGGTATGCCAATAATTTTGGTGGAACTTTTTTTGGCGGACACGGATTTCCATCACTCTGCAATAAAAATGGAAATTTATCTTTTAGATGAGTTTCAGTACGTTAAATATACCTTTGAATACCAATTTACGCAAGAGTTTGAGCAAATACCAATGCCAGTCTAAAGATATACTACCAAGTAACGTTAATTAACAGACTGATCAAAGCTATTTAAGTTATTTTTCTTGTATTTAGTACTTATAAGCAAGAGTGCAAATTTAGCGATTAAAATTTTAGCGGTCTACTACAAAACCGCTAAAATAAGCCAAAGTTAGCACCCCGCTAAAAATTCCCGCTATACGGTATCTAAATAGATGTGTCAGACTCTGTGGTATCTTTTTTTTCAAGCTCACTGGGATATATCGAGTCGACATATGAATGGAAATAACTGTTGTTAATTGTTAATACGTCGTCGATATTTCTAAATGTCGAGGTGAAGGCCAAACCAAGAGATTCCTTTTTCTCATGTATAAGATTTTGAATAAGTTCTGCTTCATATGAATACAAAAAAGGGTCTGCTAACAACGGGGCGCAATTGGTACCCATGGGAATTCCAACATATTGTTGGAAAACCTGGTCTCCAAAAACCACATAGATATTGTCCATCAGAAACTCAAGCATCTTTTGAATATTAACTTCAGAGTACTTGTGTGTACAATCAGAATGTTTTTTTTTAAATAAAATAATTTTGCAAATGACCAATGACAAGGTAAGTATATTTATAAGTTCCATTTTTATTGAAAAAGCAGCTGTCAGTGATATCAAAAAGTCTGGAGAATGGTTATTTAAAGTATTGAAAAGTCGTACGTTTTTTATGATTATTTTAAGTAAAATTTTGTGTTTTCAAATTTGCCAAAAGTTCCTTGGAATTTTAAAGTATCCACATCTGATTTACACCATTTCTTGAATTTATTATTGCACAGAACTCCTGAAGTTTCTCATTCACTGCTATTAATATTTTAGTGAGGAGTAAAGAAGGGGGCTTGGTAGAATATTTACTGGAACCCGCTATGAATCTTTGCTTGCAAGGATTTTTATGAAGTTCCGGAATCCAATATAAATATGGTAGTTCAAATTCATTTTGATTGTTGGGAACATTAAAAATTTTCAAAACTGACATATGATTTTAAAGATTTTCCTCCTTAGAAAGGGAGCTATGGGTATACGTCTGATTGCCACTTGTAGAATTCGAGTTCTTCTAAAATACAATGAAAATAACATGAATAATTATCCTTGCAAACAATGTTGTTACCTGCTTTGTTGGCTGGAACCAGTACATACTGATGGTGTAGTCTATTTAATTCTTTTTTTTCACTTCTGAATTATTGAACACAAAAGGGTAGATGGTTTACATATTGCCACTCAATCGCTTAATGCGAGATTTCAACATACATCTGATACATTTAATCCATTTTGATAAAGTGTCAAGGTCTTCTTTTACATGTCTGGCCCATTGCCTGGCGTAATCTTTGAAATTATGATTCCAGTTGAAAGATCTGGGTTACCTAAATTTTGGCCCTTTTAAAATAAGTAATTTAAGGTCCTCATTATTAACTATATTTATGTCACCATTAATAACGTGTCCAGCTGGACTATAGTTGTAGGGTGAAGAAGAACATGAACACGATGGAGGATTATGATTCAGATGCTCAATATCCAGGCTCTGCAAAGTTTTCTTGTAATTTAAAAGTTTGGAAGCAATAGTCAATGTATAATTATAGGAAATACAGGGTGTAGTCTTCAATTAGAAACATGGTGGAATACAAGAGTTGACCCTTTTGTGATTACAAATATTACTTATATTAACCACGTCAATTCCTTTATTGGCACACTGAAGTTTAAGGAACAAACGGGTAGTTTTAGCTGTATTTTCTTTCGTAAAACGTGGCCATTTAAAAAGCCTATGATTTGCAATATCCATAACCACAGATCCGAGTCTGTATTCTGGTGTCGAATAATCCAAATATGGACTTTCCTTGACTTTTGCAAATAGACTATTCAAAACTCTCGAAGGGCCAGAGTAAAGTTTGGTGCGAATGTGATGAATGCCTAATTGTTTATTCACATAAGATAGTAGTGAATCAAAGAAGACATCGTTTATAATAGGTTTATTGTAAGAGGAATGTTCATGACTACGCTTACGTCTCTTTGTACTGTTAAAAAGTTCCATCACATTCACATTGCTACACTGTTGCTTGAAAGATTCCCAACACTGTCGACATTGGCATTGCTACCATATGGAAAGGCCTGCCTAGTTTTCTAATCCAGTATTCTTTTGTCTAAGGAAAGGTGTACTCGGTGATGGGTTATTAGTATGATGGTAAATCTCTTCTAGAATTCTAACTTTCAGTGACAAAACAGAATGATCAGGTAAATTAAAATGCTTGTATAGAAGCTGCTGGCCCCCGTTGTTAATCGGAAATCTATGCCCTGATATTCTTTTATTAAGTGAACCCTTGGTTTCACCAACATAAATAAGCCCACAAACGGTACATTCTATTCCGTAGACAACATTAGATTTGCAACTCAGATTTTCCCAAGTTTTGAAATAGAAGCTCTATATCCAGTAAAATTACTAGAAAACGAAGAGCTAGTAATCAAAATATCACAGTTTTTATCTACATGCAAAAACCATGAAAGTTTGGTCTGGGTAGGGTTTAGAATTATTGAGAATGTTCCAAAGACCTGAACTGTTTAATATAGATCAGATTATCCAGGTAATTCAGATGCTGCATCTGAAGCATCTGTTTGTAAGTGTTAATCGCTAGATACATCATTCATTCAAGGTGGATCAAAGTAGGTTTTATAGTTACTTTGGAATGAACCTGCTCCAAAAACTTTACATTTATCATTCATTTGAAAATGTAGACCAGATGCAGTCTGGAGATAAACATCCCTAGATTCCTGTATGCAAATTCAGTCATCATTTAGTTTCTGAATACATATCATACACAAAGAAGAGCTTGTTTTAAAGCTTTCTAAAAAAGAGAAGGAAAATGAAATCGATTTTCTTCCTCTCAATCATTTTATTTATACATTCCACAATGCTTTTGTTGCAGAAAAGACAGCAATGTTAGTTCATGCTTCAAATTTTAACGAAAAATATATGAATGTAACTCTGCAATGACCAGAAAAGGACAAACTTCATATAGTAATACACATAATTAAATGTATAATAACGGGATGCTGAATTATTTAATATACTAGTACTAATTTCCTTTCCTAATGTCACCAAAAGTTTAAGTTTAAGTTTCAAAAGACATGAAACAAAATCTGCACTGAAAATATCCAAATCAAAATAAAAAGCATTTTAATACTATCCTCCTTCCCCCTACACAAAAACATTTATGTTTTTATTATATTTTTATTATGGATATTATGATGTTCTTAATTCAAGTTCATACAACTTGAATGCAACATCACACATTGAACATGATGAATGTAAAACTTAATATCAATTATCAAAATTGTTCAATGCAAAAGAGGAAACAAAAAGATTTATTAATTAAAAACAATCAAACTGACTCTGTTTATTTATCTTTTTGTAGTTTAGTTTGTCACTTATTGCTTACGCTATGTAATTAATAATTATATAGTTATAATAATAAACTCTTTGAAAATTTAAATTTCAATTGCTAGATTCCACTTTTGATTTCTATGGGTTGATCTTTGATATCTTGAACATTGTTATCTTGAATACTAAAGTATACAAGAAGAATTAAGGAAGCCAGTGGAGGTACCAACCACTTTTTCCCTACTGTATTTTAACCTCAATATCTCAAAATCCTTGGAAGTTTTTTTTTCCTAACTCCCTATTGAGTTTGAGATAGCGAGGTTTGACTGTAAATGTAGGTATTATTTTATTTGTAATGAGCAAACAAAGAAATTTTGAAGATGCAGCTTTCAAACGGTGGTAATATGTACCGAAAAACACCTTATTATGGCAGTAAATATAAAACGTCCCACAAAAAAGGACAAATCACCAAATGAATGTAATAAAAAATGAATGTAATATAATTCAAAGCACTTTACCAACAAATCTTGTACAGAAGCATACAGAAGTACATATTTGATTCATTATCTGAATTTTCATCTTTTTACCCAGAGTTGATGCCTGTTTTACACTGTCCTGAATATGAATACTATATAAAGTGCTATGCTATATAGCTGTATTCATCGGAAGAATTGGCTGTCCTTTCTAAATAAGATTTGTCAATCAACGATTCAATGCACTTTTTGATCATTGGTACACTAGGAGCGAATCTTGCTCGGGATTGGCTTATCACCTGAAAAGAAAATAAACAAGGCATTATAAAGTGTTCACAGAGTGAATTGTGCATGACATTAAATCAATCCATTTTTCAGATCTTCACTATAAAAGCATTTTTTTTTTTTAAATTGGGGTCAGCAATTTAAATTGAGGTTGGTCGGGAAAGCAGAAACAAACATTTTTTTTAGGCCTTACTTTAAATATGTGTATTCATTTTTGGGGGGATTTGTATTTTGGCAACTTTGGCTGAATTCTTTCATGACTACAATCAAAATAATTTTCTTTATAAAATAATACATCCAAATTCTGTTTAGTTAGCATCAATTTTTTAAGGCACCCAAATGTTCTACTTAAATTAAAATATGTGCAGTACATATACACAATTTACACATACCTCCTGTATGAGCATGGCATGTTTGAGAATTTTACGAGCTTTCATTATACGGACAATGGCTGCTTGCAAGTACATTTTTCTGTCTTCCTCTACTGCATTGTGGGTCTGCTCTACTTCCTGTTGTGGAAAATATATTCAAATTCACAAGAGTAAAAACCCTTTATCATAAGCCAGAAGGACATCTTTTTTTTTTTAATTCTGCAAAATTCTCTGGCAAGTGTTTACACCTTTCCTTAATTTCTTTCCACCAATTTTATTTCATAAATTTAAAATGATAATTTCAACTGAACAGAACAAAGAAAAATTTCTCAAACTGAAACTACAAAAACGTCTTAAATACACACCTAGGTACAATTTTATACAGTATTCTTAAAATTACCCCAAAAATGGTCATTGTAATGTCAAAATTTTTTTTATCACTATAAACACTTACCTGTGATGAATCTTTCTGAATTGCGGCTGTAATTTTGAATTTTGTCCTTTTGTTTGTATATCCCATATTGAGCGAAATACAGCTACAAGTGGTTACATCTCCCTGTCAAGTACAAATTACTACATTTACAAAATTTTCTTACTTAGCTTGATGGAGATAACTGACACATGAAGACACTTTGATCTGGATTAAATTTAATTTTCTCAGAATTAACACATGAAGACATTTAAATCTAGATTAAATTTAATCTTTGGGAGTTCAGTATATCTGGACATACTATAAACATAGACATGTATTCTTTTTACATGTAGTACTTTTTGGCAGAAAGCAACATCTGTTAAATCAAATCCATAGCTTAATTTCTTTATACACTGTATGCATACATTTATTTATAAATGTTTACTAAAATATCAAAATCTGCCAAATATCATAAACACAATTAATTTCACAGTAACCATAATAGGAATTTAAGATAAATTTGTTTGTAATGGCCCATGGAGATATAGATTCATCATGACTTATTTGTTTTAACTTACCTTGAGATTGTACTCATACATGTATTATGCTAAATTAATCTAGACTTTTTTTGGTGGAGATGATTTTATTTAGACTTACTTCAGTTGAGACAATTTTTGTGTCTAATAAGGTCTGAAGCTGTTTGACAAGTTCCTTCTCTGGTAAGTCAGTATTTTTCTTTATTTCATTAAAAGTCAGTGTATCACCACTATTGAATAACAACAAAATGGCCATGTGGAAATTGCCCATTGTCACAAAGTAAGGCCTCTTCAAATGATTAAACTTTAGCTCAGCTGAAAAGAAAAAAATATAGACACATACATGTAAAGTGAAGAGTTCTGGAGCAAATATTCTCACTTGGAATTCTCTTTCAATACACTCAAATTCAAAATTTTAGGACTTACCCAGATAAATTTAAGATTTAACATGGGAGAATTCACATATGATAATTTAATTCAACTTTACCCTATTACTTTGCTCATATTATAAAAAAGAGGTGCTGAAACATTCTCTATTGCTTTTTATACAAACTGAATAAGATGAACTTTTTGTCTAGCTCTTAATACCACTCTAGGATATGAATATCAATCATATTAATTCTTTATTCTAAAAATCAGAATCAACTGATTTTAACTTAGTTTTCATGTTTGAACCCCCCCCCCCCCCCTTCCCCAAAACTGGGTAGGTGTGTTGGACAAATCTGAATTGGTCTGTAAAATGCAGCAATAACTAGTTGATGCAGCTAATATATATAGAGAGAGAGAGAGAAAAAAAAAAACAATTACCTGTAATGATAAAATGATATTTAATACATACCCGTGCAGAAATTATGAAGCCATGTCAATTTTCTCCCACTATATTTGACATTATAGAAAGCCTCAAACTGCAAAAGATAAAAAAAAGTCAAGCTACATCTCTCACCTCAGTTTAGCATATTTAGTGCTATCTACATTTCAAAATCAAGCAGATCAGAAGCAAGAAACTCAATCATGTACATGAGAATTCCTTGTGAGATGTGCTTCATGATTAGAGGAAAGAGCCATGTTATGTTTAATCATTGGTTAATGAATTGAATCACACCACCTCAGTTCGCACGCATGACATCATGGGTCCAGTAAAGGAGCATAAATAGTCAGGCCCCATTTATCCAATCTTTATTATGTCCATGAACAATCTTTTTTCTTACTTGGGAGAAAGTATGATAATTATGAAAATTCAAACATATGTAAGAAATTCAGATGCGTTAATGGACAAAATCTGAAGCAAATCTCTTTTCATCATTAGTCTTTAGTGCATGACTGTGGCAATAATATGGTACATCCAGGTCTTTGTTTTTAAAGCAAGAGTTACCTCTCTCTCCTTTTTTTCTTGTCAACAAGTGATACATCAACTGATTCTTTTTTTTTGCACTCTAGACTTGTATTATTTGATACTCAATAAACTTTAGATAATGGTATTCAAAATATTTTCATCAATAGTTTATTGCTAAGATATTTTTAAAACAAGAAATATATTGTTTATCTAATATAAACATGGCTATATTAAAGTATTGGAAAAAGGGCATAACTCAACTTTCTTTTCTCAAAATGAGAAAAATAGAAAATTGAGTTAATCCCCTTTTTCAAAATGTGAATAAAATTGATCAGTGTGGCAGACTAAAGATGAATGTGTTTCCCTAAATGAAAAAAAAAATCTCCCAATTTCTAAGCATGAGATACCTCTTTCAAAGTTATAGATGTATCGATCTACTTTATTCACAGAAGGAAACCAACATCACACATGGTTATAATAAACAAAGTCATAGCTTTGTCCTTATGAGGCAATTTCTTACAGCATACTATAAATGTAACTGATCAGAAACAAGAGACTCATCATACATATAAGAGTCCCTTGAGAGACCTGTTTCAAAGATTGGCAAGGGAGCCATATTGGTTTTAATCATTAGTTTATGTTGTTGAACAGAAACCTCAGTTGCACTCCAATGACATCATGCCACACCTACTTTTGGGCTTTAAAATGTCAGGCTCCACCCACAAATCTTTGCTCTGTAATTCATTCTTTCACGCACCTTTCTACCATCATGTATAACATTTAAAACAGGTTTCACTTACACTCACTCATTTTCTCTGGTTTTCAAAGATTTATTTCAATCATCAGGGAACTCACTCAATATTTCTTCAGATGAAAAAATATCAAGTGAAAGGAGCCCCCTTCATAAGACGAAAAGGTTTTCAGATATTAAACCTTGCTTCTCTGTCACCCTTCTACCACACTGAACATTTTAATATTAATATTAATTATTAAAGCTACTTTCTCCCAGACAGAGCTAGAAACAAGTCTCTACTTCATCATATCAAAGAAACTTCTAAAATATGCCATTTCAAACAATTTGTAGGCTTATGTTTGTTTGTTTATTTTGTTTAACGTCCCTCTCAATAATTTTTCACTCATATGGAGACGCCACCACTTGCCGGTGGAGAGCTGCAAATTTTGGCCTATACTCAGCACTTAGGGCCATTGAGCAGTGAGGGATCTTTTTTGTGCCAGCACCCACTGCGACACGGGACCTCGGTTTATACGGTCTCATCCAAAGGACCAGTCTCCACGTCCCACAGTTGGATTTGAACCCTCGACGTAAAGATCAACTCCTTACGCCGCGACTCTAGAGCAAATGCTCTAACCACTGTGCCAGCCGGGCTGTAGGCTTATGGGTTTTATAAACAATATAATTGATTAATTGTTTTTAGTTTTATATCCCTTGCAAGATTGTTTCACTAATCACTCACCATCCAATGGCAGTGACAGGCTTCAAATTTAGACTTTACTCAGCACTCATGCAGGGCAATTGAGCAGTGAGGGATCTTTCGTGTGCCAGCATCTGCCATGACACAGTTTTTTTAGGTCTCACTGGAAAAACCAGCAACTTTCACTTCAAGGTGCCAAGCCCTTGGCAAAGGAACAACTGCTACCTACTTTTTTTTTATCAATTTAAGTTTGTCGTGGCTGGTGCTCGAACCCGTGACTGAGCAAGTGCATCTTCTAAAACTTTAACCTATATGACATCAAAGTTGACCCACCAGAATAGAAACCAATGAACAACAATATGTATACTTTATACTACTCTATCTCTGGACACCAATCCATGATTTTAATAAGTACATCTTTTAGATCACTTACAGTATGGATTCCTGTTGGGATAATATTTAAAATTTTGTTTAATTAATTCATTTAAAGTAAAATCAAAATACTTAATATAAATCTATGCTATCACAACAAGACATACTAGACATATGAAAAGAAATATATCTTTTAGCTATAAAAATGATATTGTATATCTATCTTGCCAAGGAAAACATTCTTTGATTTAGTAGATTTCATAGGAAAGTTTGGATTTAAGGTCTAACATGAAGGGTCCAGGCCTATGCATGTGAGTAATTCAGAATTATATATTTAAAATTCTAACAATTTAAAAAATTCTCAACATCTGTAGAAAAGGCTTATAAAATTTGGTTAATCCCTTCACACAAGAGTTCCACAGAGAACTGCCAAGTGAGCTCATAACATTCACTGTTAACAAAATGTACTGCAGTACATGAACTATAAACATGCATAATGTATTTATTGCAAATGACTTTATATTCACTTCTTATTATGTAAAAAAGATCATTGTAAAATGATCAGATACAAAGAGATTATCATAAACATGACAGTCCCTTGAGAAACTTGCTTCAAAGATAGGGGTGGAGCCATGTTGATCCTAATCATTGGTTTATGTTGTTTACAATAAACCTCAGTCGCACGCAAAGTCATCATGCTACACCTACATGGGCAACAAAAAGTCAGGCTCCACCCACAAACCTTTGCTCTATCTACACACTTGCATACAACTTTCTCAATACAACTTGCATCCACTTTTTTATAAAGAAAAAAAAATCTTTCATTGATACACACAGAGCTACAAGCAAGCTTCTATTTCATCACATCAACTGAATCTCCAGATTTTTTTATGTGTATATGTTTATGCACTTTTTTTGTGATTTTAAAATCTGATAGTTATTATCAATAGAAAGAAAAGTCAGCTAGGTAAAATGTATTTTGCAAACAAAATTTTCTTTTTATTTTTATCAAAATAAATTGCTTCCTTGATGCAACAAACAGCTCTCGGCAGACTGTATCACGTACAAACATAAGCATGAAGCCAAAAGGTACAGACAAGTTTTTCCAACATCATTATTGTCCACCCATACAATGAAGTGTCAAAGCTGAATATAGCTAATGGAATGCAAAAAATAAACATCCGAAGAATCATTTATTTAATGACTAATTAATTTGATGAAAAGTTCAGAACAGCTAGGCAATATTTCCAAAATAATTGTCACATTGCCAATAAATATATAGGTTCATATTCAGATATTATGAATTTCCTAACAAGTCATTCTATTTTTACACCTACTAAAAGTGGATGTAGATGAACATTATTATGTTGACGAACCCTACTTCATGTATCGGATCCCTATTACATACAGATTAAAAACTTATAAAAACTGCCTCTAGAACACACTAAATTACTTAATAGTACAGATTTAATTGCAACAGAAACTCTAATTTAAATCATGCACCAAAATATCACTGTTTTACAGTACATGAATGAGACTGGTTCTTACAGTTGCACTAAGTGTAATGATCAGAAACAAAAGACTCAATCACACGTACATGAGAGTCTGTTGAGAGACTTATTTCAAAGATAAGGAGGGGAGCCATATTGGTTTTAATCACTGGTTATTGCCATTTACAAAAACCTCAGATGCACTCCAATGACTTCATGCCACACCCACCCAGGGTATATAGGTAATCAGGCTCCGCCCCCAAATCTTTGGCTCTGTCTATATCCTTGCATCCATCTTGCTTCCACCTTTCAAAACCAATAAATAGAAGAAAGTTCTTACATACACTCTTTCTCTCCGGTTTTCAAGATCCTTGTTTTCAATCACTAGAGGGTCACATGAGTAATTTTTTAATTAAAAAAAAACTATCATGTATAGAACCCTCTTCATAAGACGAACAGAAGTCTTCAATATTGGGTACCTTAGTTCACTTATATCCATCTATCACACAGGAAAACATTTAAACATTAAAAAATAAGTAGTTATAAAAATCCATTCTCACAGACAGAGCTAGAAATGTGTCTCTATTTCATCATTTCAATTTCATATACTTAATCTATTTTTATCATTAAAGGAAATGAATACATTTTTGGTTTTTCTTGTGAAATCTTCACATAAATAGTCACCATTATGCTCGTTTTTAATGCAAATAACGAGTATGAGCTAGAGAAACAAAAAAAAGAAGTAAGAAATTAATGTTACTAAAAAATCAGAACCAAAGGACTCCATCATAAGCTGAGAATCCTCTGAGAAGCTTGCTACATAATCATTGTCAGAGACCGGTCATGTTTTCATCACAGGTCTTTAAAACGTTTAACCTCATTGAATCCATGGCTTAAAAAAAGTGTGGGCATCAAAACTGTGACCCAGTGTAGCTCCAGCCACAGAACCATGGGACACATTCAGATCTCTGTATTACAATGACTATACTTGCAGCAAGTTTCTATTTCATCATTTGTTCTAGATCTACATAGTATTATTATAATGTATTTCAAAACAAACTAAATAACATAGAGAAACTTTGCCAATCTTTCACTTTTTTGCAATGTTTTACATTAAAAACACAACTAGAATTAATAGTAGTGCACTGTAAATTATTACATTCCTGGTTTATTTCCAGGAACTCTCCTCAGACTATTTAGTATATGTACTACTGTGCATTACTATCTTTAATAAAGTTTATAATTTTTCTGACAGGACAATCTGTTTGTCACTATATTCCATTCCATGATCTATCTGTGAATTTTTTTTTTTTTTTTTTTTTTTTTTGGACACATGATATACTTGATTTGAAATTATGGACCTACACTACATCTTAAAGACTGAAAAGATTTCTTGAAAAAAAAATCATTTAGTCAATGTACTAGGTAAAAAAAAAAGGTAACCAAAGTAAATGCAAATATATGTATCTTGGTAGAGGGGGAGGGACCTTTCAATCAGAGTAAAGGGACTCAATCACATTAATAGTGAGAATCCCTTTTTGAAACATGCTTCAGTGACCAACAGAAAAGATTGGTTTCTTCTCAATCACTGGCTTCCATACAAAACCTCAGACTGCGCTCAACCTTTGACATCATATAAATTCAAACTTTTCCTTGCAGATCACTGCCCTCTCTCCCCATTAAAATGAAATCTTAAATTATATGTTTCTTGCCCCACACCAATCCCCTTTTTTTCTACCCTGACAAGTAACCTGAGTTCAGATAAGTGATCACATTGAATCATCAGAAGACATTATGTCAACTTCATTACGTCAGAAGAGAGATCATGTATCAGACTGCCATCTTTTATTAAATTTATTAAACCTTTCCTTACCCCCGGACCCCCCCCCCCCCCTCAACCACCAACACAACCTCTATACTAACCTCTCAAATAATCCACCATCATAATTTTGATCACAGTGAATCATTAGATGACAAAATGTCAACTTCATTACGACAGAGTAGGTGCAATCAGATGTGGAATTACTTTGCCAAATCCCATTCTAAGTATTAATGATTAATGTACATGTAGTTCAATACTTAACCCACAAAGCTTGAAGCATGTTCCCATTTCATCATGTAAGTTTGAAAGCAAATCATGTCTGTATTTATATTAATTTTTTTTCATTAGAAACTTATTAGGGTTAATAATTTTGTTTATGCACACACACTGTATATGCATCTTGTGACTTATGGCAGCACAAACTGCGAAAGTAATCATTGAATTTTTGAAGCAAATGTTTTTTTTAACAAAAATATGATTTTCAAACAAGCTAGAATAGAAACACACAAACAAAAAAATAAAAAAAAACAAACAAACAAAAAACAAAATCTCTGATATAAAACAGAGTCAAGGAACTCGATCAAATTAGTGATCAAACCACAGTCCGGTCTCAGAATTCCCCCTCGGGTTCTAAATTGAATTTAAAAATTAAAAAAAAAAATATTTCCCCTCTGCAAACCCACCCTCTTTTTCTAACCTCTTAAGTAATCTTCTATCAGACAAATATTGATCATACTGAATCATTAGCAGACACCGTGTCAACTTCATTACGACAGAACAAATATCATATATTAGATTACTGCTAAAGAAAGAAAAAGGGGGAGGGTAATAGAAAGAAAAAAAAATACTTTTAACTTGTCCAATAGGGTTTGAAGCATGTTTCTTTTTCATCACATTTTTGAATCCAAATCACTTAACATGCTTAACTAGAACTGTCCAAAATGGACAAATACCCCCCGCTGGGTTTTTCAGAGAAGGTACCAAATCACTAATGTTTTCTAGATGTATGAGGTGTTCACAATTTGCTTAAACATTTAGAGTGAAAATTTAATTACTCATTATATTTTTTTAATGAATGAAACTAAGGTGCAGCCTAATAAAACATCAATACTAATAATTACAGTGTTTTTCATTACATTGAAAAAATAGTTTGCAACTATCTGTCATCTTTGTGAGACATGACACTCTGCAAATTGATTGTTGAAAAAAAATTATCATAATTAATTATACAAAATCAAATTAATCTTAATACCTTTATATCAAACTCATTTAAAAAATAAAAGGCTGGTTCCAGTAACTATGTATTTTGACAAACATAAATTACAATTAAGAGACTTAGACAACAGAGATATTTATTTCTTTCTGCCCAATTCCCAAGAGATATAGATAAGACCCGCTTGATCAGAGATGCCCTAACAGCTTCCCACACTGAACTCATTAATTAATCTTTAACTGGATGCATGTCCACTCATTACTCCCAAGAGACAAATGGATTTACACTATCTGCTGTGTAATGTAAAAACTGATTTTAATACTTTGTGATTTTTTTTCAGTTCTAATGATTAGTTTTAAGCTGTAGTTCACATTTTTGTACAGATGTTCTAGATTCTATGTCTCAAACCTTTGACAAGAACCCAAAATGACTAAGTCAATAAAAATAAAAAAAAAAAAACACCTGTAAAATGCAGAAAAATTATCAAATAATGATGAAAATACCAGGTGCTCATCTTCATATAGTAAATAATGAGTGTACAAATTTTCATACAAATCTATGCAATAGTCTCTGGGAACAGATCCAGGCAAAACCACATAATAAAAATGAAAAAAAAAAACCTGTAAAATGCAAAAAAAAATTATCCAATCATGATGAAAATACCAGGTGCACACCTTCATATGGCTAATAATAAGTGTACAAATTTTCAGACAAATCCTTGCAAAAGTTTCCAAGAAATAGTCTGGACAAAATCTCGTCTACAGACAGATGGACATGCTGATTCCAATATACCCCCCCCCCTAAACTTTGTTTGCAGGGGGTATAATGAGGTTGTTAGAGAATTTGTGAGAATAACTACAGAGAACCAGATTTTCATACTGATAATCTAAGTACACAAGATACCATTATGTTGCTAAAAAGGTACTGAATGTGTACTTAAAATAGCAGCTTCATATTTTAGCGGCTTTGGCACAGACAACGTTGCGCTAATTCATGAATACCGCTAAAAATTAATTTATAAATACAATATACGGCATGGACATGTATAGTGCTAATTCATGATTTTGCCAACAACTCCATACCCAGTGATTGCGCTAAATTTTGAATACACTAATTTATGTAAACGTACAGTATATTGACATGGTGGGACATATCCAAGGAATTACATTATGAATGAAAATTAGAACTACTATGCCTTTTAATATCATAATCTAATTCTTATGTTTATTTAAGAGCTTTAACTAATTATTATTTTTTAAATCGTATCCCATGGAATGAAAAATGTGAGAAAAAATGTTTTATAAATTAAATTTGGCAATAATTCATAAAGATACAATAAAAACCCAAATATACTGCCAAGATTAGAAAATTACACAATTTCAGTAATGACTACAAAGGAACCATATTCTCTATCTCAGCACTTAATTAGAATGCATTCAAATAACCACAATGATTTACTTTACATTGTGTCTTATAGATTTGCTCACATGTATACAATCATGTATATTTAGCTGTTACAACACTGAATGAAAACATAAACTTACCATCTGCACACTTTTTTCAAGTTCTTGTGGAATTGAAAATGTGGGGAGATTACTTTGACCTATAGGCCATGCACCTGCCTGAAAGTAAATAACTGGATTAAATAAAGAAGAAACAAGAATCTATTAATATTTAATTACAATTCAAAAACAAAATTATTTTCTAAAAACTTATTTTCCCCCACAATCAGTGGGTTTATAGACCATTTATGCTCCTACAGAAAGGTTTCTTGAGAGCGAGTAGATTTTTGATGATGATTTTTCCCTGAAATTTTTTCAATTTTATTTACAGCAGAGGGAATCATGCAATACAGTGTAACGCTGTACCAGCCAAAAGAAAAGAATTATAAGTAATTAAAGGACAAAATGTCACTTAATTAAACTGCTTAAAAATAGATTTTCCATAGAAAATATAAAAGTTCTAACCAAAAGCAAAATTTTAGCAGGATAGTGATGCATGTAATAGAAAATATTTTCCGCAAACACTGAGTCATAAACAGCATTTAACACATCAGTGGTAAGTCTCCATTAAAATTCACACGATCTATGTACACATGTAGTACAGTACAATTCGTTTATAATCATAGTTTATTTGTCAGGCCAAAACTTTATAATAAGCGACTTTTATAATAACCATAGTCGGCTGAAATTCACGTCGGACGGCTGACGATACGACGTTTGTGTAAATTATTGGATGTAATATACATCTTACGTTACATATAATTTCGATTTTTTAGGTTTATTTGGAATACAAGTTAACTGACATATCATTTCACAATATTTACTTACTATTTCCACTTTTTATTATAAATGAATTCACTTAAATAAAGCTTAATACGCTTCAAACTCAATCTTCTAGATCCCTTGGCATCCATCTTGTTTATTTTGATCTACTTTCATTTTTAATTTATGGTCAATTCAAATTACCAATGTTTCGTTTCGTTTTTTTTTTTTTTTTTTTGTTTTTTTTTTTTTTGGTTTTTTTTTTTTTTGGTCACATATTAAATAAATTAACACAGCATGCATTCAAATTGTTTTTTTTATTCATCCAAAGTAGACATAAAAAATTACCTATTTACACTTAATGTCGCCGTATAATTAAAATTAATTGATATGCTGATGAGCATATGCATTCAAAGCCGCTTGGACTGAATGGTGAAAGAGTTAATTTCACTTAATCATTTCTTAATTAATCGGGTAGTTTTGTAAATGTAATTAACTATGAACACTGATCCAGACGATAAGCGTAAGAAAGCTTGGGTTAATATTGACACTAATTTTAGTTTCAACACATTTGGTAAAACGTATTTATTACGAACGTACAATTCAGGATTAACATAAGAAGAGAATAAGTTATGAAAAAAAAAGAGTGTGTGTTATCCTGTCATGTACTTCATGAAATAAACAGACTCCCTGTCAATCGCTCAGGTAAGTGCACTGAAGTGTGACTAATCTCCCCAGTCCCTCACTATCGGCAAATTTCAAAGTGAAAATCAAGCCATTGTGTATAGACAAGCGACAGTGCATGAACCACAAGTGTAGATAGGTGTTATCTTTTGTTTTGTTGATTGTCCCAAGAGTGAAAAGGTGTGAAAAAAAATATTACGGACGGACATTTTCTATTATAGTAAGCGAAGTGTATACTTTTACCTATGATAATAACAGACGAAATTTATAATGAATTATTAAGAAATGGTTTTGTGTTTCAGATATCTATGATAAAAAAAGAAGTATGATATAAAACCGGTATGATAAAATACGAATTGTACTGTACATGCACGTACCTTTTTTCACTTAACAAACAAAATTACCTGTAAAACCATTATAGAGAAATTAACTCCCAGTTCTACATTTTCTTTGGATTGAATAAAATCCGAAAACTCTTTATTTAATGTTGTGCTGATGGAAACATCCGTGAACATCCGATGTAATTTGTTTGTAAATTCATATCCACAAGCTTGCTGGAAAAAAGATACAAAGTTTTAAAATTATTTCATCTATGGTCATATATATACAATATGAATTCATCAAATACATACATCAATATCATACATACTGTACATGTACGATACTGACGCTCTATGTGACATTTAATTTAGTTGTGATGCATAATTTGTTTGTGTTTGTGTGTTTTTAGGGTAAACAAATAAAGTCTTTGGCTTGTTATTAATTTTTTTTTTCATATTGATAATATTTTTTTACCCATCTAAAATCCCAAATGAGAGCATAACAATATTTAAAATACACTCACTAGAAACCCTTACATGTACCCCAGTACTTCACAAAATCAAATTCCAAAGATATTTACATTCAACAAGTTCCTAATTTTGAGTTAAAATGGGTGGATAAAATACAAATTGTTCTCAATCAGATACATATACTTTAACTATATTCTTATATAGTTTATCCAAAATCTGGTTTTTTGCTGACAAGAGATTAATACCCACAAACCTTGAGTTTATTTATCATGGCTTCTTCTGCGTCCATTGAAGCTGACTGTCCGTATATTAATCTTTTGGCCAACATCCGAGAATAAAACTGAAAAGCAGAGTTTAAAGGCATATGAATTTCTAATAAGCTTAATTATTGGAACCTATTTCACAATTCATTAACATAACTTTTAAAGACAGCCTACACCATTTGTATAAATGTCTTTTTCTCAAATCCCCCTAGCGGTGAGCACTATCCAAACATTGCTTCCTAGTGTAGGAAGAGGGAGATAACTCTGTTCACTGATGATTGAACACATCTAATGTTTACAAAGCCCTTGACATCTATTGAGATATTTTTTATATAAATATTTTTTTTTCATCAGCATATGCATAAACAGGTCGTTACTTGTGACCAATACTATAAACAAGCATCACTGTAAAAGTAGGCATCCATCCAACAAAAGTTTTGCAATTTTTTTTTTCACTGGTATTTTGTATTAATATTTTATACATGTACATATTTAACTGAACCATAAACCTTTCTACAAGTCCACCTACCCTTTGGAACACATCTTTATCATCTAGATACTTGAAGACAGTGATACAGTTTGTTAATTTGTCGTCCATTTCAGATTCTGAAATTCCTTTCGAACTTTTCTTTAATAAATTATCACAGTATTTTGAAAGCTGAAAGCAGAACAGGAAAATGTGTGTAGTACGTGTCTTAACATAACATTGTTCCTAATTCTCATAAAGCTTACATTATTCCTGAAATAGTACTATACTACCAAGACATTTAATGTATAAATCCTCCATAGACGATAGTACACTTTTAATTTTACATATATATGTACATTATCCATACTATTACACTATCGCCTTTATACATCATCAGTATTATTAACTTATCAGTCTCTTGTTTATAAACCTATTGATTATTCTTCTTTTGAAACATTCATTCTCAATAGATTTCTGTCAGATTTCTGATAACTGCTTTGTTCAACTTTGTACAGGTGTATATAAAAAACAAAATTGTACACAGAGATTTCAAATTTATGGATTATTACCATTTCTGGGGATTTACAAACATGTTTAGCACTTTGTTTAAAGTTGATTGCTGCAGCACAAGCCTAAAAAACCAAAAATAAAAGAAAAATTTATCTGAATATTCTTTAAGAAAATGGTCAAGTTCATATCTTATCATCAATAAAAACAGAACACTGAATAGTTAAGAAAGAATACATGTATCTTTCAAAAGGAAATACCTTGTCCAGGGCACCAACAAACAGCTGATCAGAGTGGAATACACCCTGAATCATTTCTGTGTACTTCTGGTGAACCTCTAACATAGACTCCACAAACTGTCCCGGCACCTGCAGTTAATTTACAAATTTAGTTATGGGTAATTAAAAGTTATTTTAATATAGGTACATATAAATTACAAGTTATTTGATATGTTAAATCTAGAAAACTTAATTATTTATAGAAAACTTAAATATGAGTTATTCATTTGTTTCTCATAAAATCATTTTTAAAGGTTATTTCTAAATTATTAACATGGACATGTAGTAATAAATGTAAGCTGCATTATTAATGGGGTGGGGTGTAAATTAAATCGTTAATCCTAATGCAAAATTAATTCTGCAGAGCCTTGAGTGAAAATCCAGTATTAGTGAATGAAATAAAACAAACTTTCACTGACTATTATACAGAACGGTACAGAATTTAACAAGTAAAAAAAATTGTATAAGAATATTTTTTCTCAACCTTTCCAGATTCAACATTTTAATCAGTTATTAAACAACACAAGAGACAATATATCCAAATACACAAACATTATTCTTATTATTTACTAACATTCTCTCCTTTAAGATTTTTGACAGCCTCCATTCCAGTTTGTTTGATATGTCCTTCTACTTCTTGCACCAGCACACCAAGGCCTCCATGGATTGGCTTCAGGAGTTTATACATGTTGGAAAGGTCTGAATCAAATGGAACAATTTGCTTAGTATCACTATTTTAAAATTGAAATGTCACTTCTGTTTCATCCTGAATACCAAGTAGAATTTGTACGAACCTTCTGCATATCACATCATAGTTTACTTTATGGAATTACTCCCCATCATCATTTTAATTTGTATCATATAACATTCCCATTCTCTATTACCTAATGATGTTTTGCTTTGCAATTTGACACAGACATCCAAATTGCCAGTAGCCTGTAATAGCAAGCGTAGCAAGCTTTTTAAGCAATGCCTGGGTGAAGAGAAAATTTTGACCACTGCATAATGATCCAATAGAACTTTTTTCCCACAGTACACTCATTACTCACAATCTACATTCTTGCGATAACAAAATAAAAGCTCAGAAATATTCTCAAAAAACAGAGCTTGCCTTACTTTTAATAGAAATTGTAAATAGATAGTAGATAAAACACTCCTTGTTAACGATTTGCACTTTTTAGACTCGATTATATGGAAATGCAACTAACATCCGACACCATGTGACATCATTGTCTAGACCGAATCTTGCGCTTTGATGTCTGAAGAGGCAGATATGTTAGATATAAGTTAAAGTGTAAGCCATCCTCTGCACTAGTAAAACACAACTGTGCTCGCACTGATGGTTGTATCAACAAACATACATGTATTAAACATGAAATAGGCCTTTATTTAAGTCCTACCTTTCCTCCTCTCCTGTTTGACCATGTCTTTACATTCTCCATGGAGAAATTGAAGATGATCAGCTACCATCCTCTGCTGACATTCGTGTGTTATTTTGTTGTAAGAACT
The DNA here is from genome assembly GCF_033153115.1 of Saccostrea echinata. NCBI lineage: Eukaryota > Metazoa > Mollusca > Bivalvia > Ostreida > Ostreidae > Saccostrea > Saccostrea echinata. Next base: position 2,790,361 of record NW_026889777.1, read on the forward strand.
CGGATGTAGGAATTTCCGACTTCTGAAGTCTTCATTGTCCAAACGAGTAATTACCTACGTTACAATTAAGGAAAAAAATCAAATCCTATTCTGATATCATGTGTCGTAATATTTATTTTATTCTTAATTTTCTATCATTCAAAATACATCATATTAATTTTAGAAAGAATCAAAGTTACGAGGGGTGATCAAAAAGTTCGCGAACTATCTCTATATTTACAAAACCACAATTTAGATCAGAATGAAATTTGGCACACATATAGTCATACACATGTTCTATAAATAACATATGTTAAATAATGTTTTGCTCCGTGTTGGTGACGTCACAATGTGAAAATGACGTCAATATGTAGGTCACTTGTGACAAAAAATGGTTGACTCAGTCGTGCTCGAGCAACGAACAGCTGTAAAGTTTAACTTATATCCTGGAAATTCCTTTGCAGTAGAATATGATAATTTGTACAAGGTTTATGAAGACAAAAGACTTACCAGAAGTTCAATCATTAATTGGATTGATTGTTTAAGTAAGGACAGGGAGACGGTTAAAAATGATGTTTGTTCTATTGCCCATCGAAAGCAAGCCGGGGAAAAGATGTGTCCGTAGTAGAGCAATTTGTTATGAAACATCGTCAAGTAAAAATTAGAAAAATGGTTGTATATCTTAACAATAATTTAATTATTAAATCTCTAAAATATCGTTTACTTTAGACTTTAAACATATGAGATATGATAAAAAGAAGGCGCCCATACTTTATCCACATTGGGTAAACGACTCTCCCGAGACAGAGGACTCGGGTTGTGATGGGTCACCATACTAATTGTGGGAAGGGATATCCTTATCCACCCATCCTATTGCCGAGATTTGGCCATTTCTGACAGATGGACTGTTTTTGTTTTAAAAAATAACTTGCATGGTAAGAAATATAAGACTCGGAAAAATCTTTTAGCTTCTCTGAACAGACTGCTTCGGAGCATGTCACGTGACTGCCTGGATCACGTGATTCGCGCATGGGCAGAACAATTGCAGATGTGCATTAAAATCGGAGAGGACTACTTCAAAAAATAATAAACACTGAAACTTCATTTTATTTCTTTTAAAGAAGTAATTCAATTAGTTCGCGAACTTTTTGATCACCCCTCGTACTGTACTTCTTTAAAAAAAATCAAAATACCCCTTCTATATGTATATGAAGAGCACAATTTGCTTTTGAATTCAGTCAGTTATTTACGATGACAATGGCACAGAAATATTGCTAATAATACTGAATTTATTTCACAGCAAAAATACACTGTAGGAAAGTTAAACAAATTTCAAAACATTTATTTGAAAGTTTTGCATTCAATAATTAAGCTACCATACATGTACATGTATCCTTACTCTGAACTGAAATATTGGTGTACACTTACTGTGTATTCTAAAAAGGTATATTCATCATTAAGCCTACCTTTTCCATGTATTCTGAGCATGTGTATACATCTTTAAGCCTACCTTTTCCATGTATTCTGAGCAGGTGTATTCATCTTTAAGCTTGGCTGCCTCCTGTCTATAATGAGCCCCAGTCTCCATTTTGTATGGATTCTCCAGCAACTCCTCATACAACAGCAGAGGGTGCTTCCTCTTATATTCTTGGACGTTGACAAAAGAGTTGATGACGCCATGCACCACAGTCTGATTGACCATCTCCCCCATCCTGTCCCTGTTGACTTCATTTAGAATCAGCTTGATGAGGGTTTCCTTATGTGGTTCTATCATCAGTCTTTTCCATGTGTCTAAAGCAAGCTGTAATTCACCAGAAAGTACTATATTATGCGATGCATGTAAACTTGCTAGTCTGATGGAATGTCACATGCCCAGGGTTGAGAATTTTGAAACTACATTCATGCTTTCAAATAACTATTCAGTGTATATACATGTACTATATAAATAAATAAGTAATACCCATACTGTTGCAAATATTTTAACAATTTACATTTTTTTTACACTTTTTTTTTTGGGGGGGGGGGGGGGGATTGATTATAAAATATGTATATACACAGTAATGAATAATAGAGTATCTTTAAATATTGTAGAGGTAAATGTTACTGACAGATGACTCTAGTATGCTATAAAAATTTTAAAACGTTTTTATGCCCCGCCATGAATATGGCTGGGGCATATAGTGTTTGTCATGTCCATCTTCCATCCTTCCGTCTGTCTTTCCATTGCGCTTTGCATTTAGCTCTGTTCAAAGCTCAGTTTTAAAGAAACTATCCAAGATATTTTTATCAAACTTAATATGCTGATAGATATTGATGAGAGCTATGCAACTGCATCAACATTTGACCTTGACTTTTCCTCTGACCTTGACCTCACTTTTCCTAAATTAGTGTTTAGCTCAGTTTTAAAGATACCATTCAAGACAGTGAAATCAAACTTCATATGTTGATACATACTGATGTAAGCTATTCAACTGCATCAATATTTTTTTACCTTGACCTTTCCTTTGACCTTGACCTCACTTTTCTTAAATTAGTGTTTAGCTCAGTTTTAATGAAATCATTCAAGATATTTTTATAAAACTTCATATGCTGATACGTATTTGTGAGAACTATTCAACTGAATCAAAAACGCTTGACCTTGAAGTTTCCTGTAACCTCACTTTTCTTAAATTTGCATTTTGCTTGATTTTAAGGAGGTTGGATCCTGCCATCAAAAGTAATGAGAATTTTTTATGAAGTATATTTATAGAATTTATACACATAGCTTTATTAAAAATCAAAACAAAAAATGGGGGTCAATGCGCCTCTTTTGGCGCTACAGAGCATTTAGTTTGACCTTTTTGCACTGTAAATACGTCTTACACATATATCAATTTTTAAAGTTTTTCCTTCAATATTTTTTGTTCAAATAAATTATGGTGAGCAAACACAGTCTTATTTCATCTTAAATAGACCCATTAAAATTTGTAACAACGAAGTAATTTTCGAAGTACTCCGCATCTTCAATTATTTGACCTTTTTGCACTCAAACATTTTCATTTTTCTGGCATTAAAATTTAACAAGCAAAAAAATCATTTGAAAGTAATGCCATTTTACTGAATTTAAGAAGAATGGTTAAAAGTATCGTATATATTCAGAAAAGAAAATTAGAAGAGGGGGTCTGTGATGTTAATTTTTAGATATTACTAAAATAGTGCTAATTTTAAGCTTAAATTAGGGCTATTTTTTTTCTTCATTTCCACAATATATTTGCTATATTTATCAAATATGATGATAGAATTCATGACAGTTTATTTAATAGATAATTTAGGACCAGTATAAAACAGTCCACTGCACAAAATAACTATGTGTGCAGACTGCATGTAAAAATAGGAATCCAAACTTAACATACTTTAAATACTTCGAAAGAGAAAAAAATGATCATTTTCTTCTTAAAAAACCTTCCGCCACAAAATATAGTTCCTCACTTAATGCTTTTGGTATGGAATTTATTCATGGAGTTTTAACTGAATATAGTTAAATTGGCATTGTAGAATCCAAATTTATTGTAAGAATTAAAACATTACGCAGAATTTTTGAAATATAGGTTAAGATAAGAATCTGCTCAAAAGCTCAGGAGCGAACCTCGTTAAAGAAACCATTTACGATATATTTATGTAAGCTTATGCACTTATACATAATTTGGTGAGAATTTATCATCTATATCCAACTTTTTAGATTTCAATTTTAAAGAAACTATTCAAGATATTCTCATCAAATTTCATACACTAATACAAATTTTCATGTTGCATTACTAATATACCCTCGGTGGGGCATTCATGTCCTATGGACATATTTCTAGTTAGATTAGATTCTTCTAAATTTGCATACATTTTTATTGTTATTTTATATAGATTATAAAAGTTCCAAGATAAAAAATTATTCAAAAGTACTTTTTCTACTTCATAAGGTGAAAATGTTGGCATTAAGTATAGATTTGAATAGTCTCTGCATAAAAGTACATTGTATATAAATTGAGTATTCTCTCCAATGTTGTATTAATTTGCTGTAAATACTGTAGACCCTTTAAACCTTAAAATAAACCTAAACAGATTTTTGTATAAATTTGAGTGATTTCAGCACACATGCTACAAATAAATTTCAAAAGCTCTTTCGAATTGGGGAATATTAAAGAAACTAGTATTGAATTTATCACTCAGGGTCAGATTATTTGTTTCCTTCCCAGTTGAAGACATATAATTTACTCTTAATATTTTAAAGGATAGATTGTTTATTTATTGCCAAAATTTACAAGCCCCCCCCCCTTCAAAATCAAATGGTCGTCCTCATAGATTTTGAAGTCCATTCCAAAAAAGGTACATGTACCAAATAAGATGTAATATACTCCGAAATTTAATTATTAAATCTATCTGAATGAAATTGTATTAACAGCTGAGATGCTTTATCATATCCTGCAAAGAATCTTTGAAATCATACGAACAATTAACTCCCTTACTTTATGCTATTATTTAACATTGCACGGTTACGCCGCCAAACAAGATTGACCTGTCCGAATTTACCCGTGTTGTGGTTGTATCCAGATTCACCCCACTCTGCCAATGCACTTTATTTTGCTAATATTTGAATAAAATCTGGAGGAAAACAATCTAAAACATCGATATATCAAGGATTATGAATGAAATTCAGACATCGATTCCAAATTAGGTTACTTATTAGTCAGTTTCCCGTTGATTTTCTTTCCAAACAGAGCTGAAGTGACTATTGTGTGAATTATCCGGATATACTCAACCTATCAACTGGGCCTGTTTACCTCTCCTGATCTATGATACACATAACACCTTTTGATACTTATTAAAATTGCAAATAGTGTTGGAGGTTTAAAAGCTACAGATTTGGAGGCAAAATACATGTACAGTAGGCCAAATTTTAGAGATTCTAGAAAATAAATTCGTAATGACAAAAAATACCTTTGAGTTCATGACACTTTAAAAAGGAAAAACAAAATTGAAGTATTTGCTTTTTATGTGAAGAAAATACAGTTTGTAAAGAAAACATGGATAATCATTTAGAAAACAATGAATGTGTTGCACTCAAAATCAAAGAGGTGACTTATCTCTAGATCCATTTATGTCAATTTGACAGAATTTCATGTTTTTTTCCCCTGTCTCTAAGATATGACCTTCTTAACTGGTAATGTAATAACCATATTCCATACTTATTAACATCAAAACAACTACTTCTCTTTCTTCCTCTAATGTTAAAGCATTACATATGGGATTTAACCCTAGCAGTAATATTTATAACAGCATGACATATTGGCTATTCCCAGATCTATAAAATACATTTCACTTGGCCTTCCTTACCTCCCCTGATATATTACATATCTATTAATTGCCTTGCTTACCTCCCCTGATCTATTACATACCTATCAATTGACCTGCTTACCTCCCCTGATCTATTACATATCTACACGTATCCATTGCCCTGCTTACCTCCCCTGATGTATTACATACCTATCAACTGCCCTGCTTACCTCCCCTGATCTGTTACATACCTAACAATTGCCTTGCTCACCTCCCTTGATGTATTACATACCTATCAATTGCCATGCTCACCTCCCTTGATGTATTACATACCTATCAATTGCCTTGCTTACCTCCCTTGATGTATTACATACCTATCAATTGCCTTGCTTACCTCCCCTATTTCCAGCAGCTGGTCTGCTGTGTCTGTGCTGATTCCACCATAACTCAGGTCAGCATCTGTGTATTTCTGCTTCTTTATGTAAGTTGTATTTAAGTATCTAAGAAAATACAAATTTCCATATCTTGAGTAATCTCTTACTACATAAGACTAATATACCTCCAAAAGGTTATACCTGGCTTACATGTTAAGATTTTTCCACATGCAGAAAACATAAATTTCAACTTGTTCAAACTCGACAAACTGGTATGAATAGTAATATGCAGCTAGCTAGTTGAAATATTTTTATATGAACACTTGCATAAGACTGTTTCACAGATTTAACCACACAACTGGTTCAGATATATAACACAATAAGTTCAGATGTCACACACTTACCCATACAACTAGTTAAATTATCATAATTCACGTACAATTGGATCAGAAATAACACTTGCATGTACCCATCTAACTGGTTCAGATACTATACACTTGCTTATACAACTGCTTCAGATATCATTCTACCCATTCAACTGGTTCAAATATCACACATTTGCACATATACAACTGCTTCAGATGTCATACACTTACCCATACAAGTGGTTCAGAAATCACACACATGCATCTATAAAACTGGTTCAAATATCACACATTTACCCATACAACTGGTTCAGAATCACACACTTATCCATACAACTGGTTGACCGTTCAGATATCATACACTTATCCATACAGTTGGTTCAGATATTATACACTTACCAAAATAACTGGTTCATATATCCAACACTTATCAATACAACTGATTCAGAATCACATACACATACAACTGGTTTAGATATCACAACCTACCCATATAGCTGGTTCAGATATCACACACTTACACATACAACTGGTTTACATATCACACAACTACCCATACAAATGGTTCAGAATCACACTTACCCATATAGCTGGTTTAGATATCACACACTTACCCATACAGCTGGTTTAGATACCCTGATCCTTGGCTATATTCCTCCCAATGTTTATGGTAAGTTGCCAGACAGTTTTCCTCACCATTTTCTTGTACTTTCTGAAAATAGTCCAATTAACATTTTATAAAAACGAAAATAACTTCAATACTTTTCATCTTTAATTGACACATGTCTGTGGTTATTTCACTGATGCATATGCTTTGTATCACTACCGAGAAACTGATGGTCTTGGTATATTTCAGGATCTTTATTTATAAGAGGATTATATTATAAACATACTTGCTGATATTTCTAAGGCATACATGTGTGTATGTATATATATATATATACATGTATATATATATATATATAATTATATATATATATAATTATATATATATATATATATATATATATATATATATATATATATATATATATATATATATATACATTACTGTAACAACAATTTTTATACCATACACTATAACCGAAAGTGTTAGACCCCCACCCCCCCACCCCGACCCCTTACCCTTTTCCCTCAAGAAAGACATGATTTAGGAAATTATGATTCATTTTATCTTGCATATCCATACCTTATACAGCTCTGAGACATGGTTTTCTAGGAACTTTTTGGTCTCTGTGTACAGTTTATCACTCAGTGGATCAGGACAGGCAACACATAGGGCATAAACATCTGTACACAGCTGTTAAGTTTATATCAGTTGTCTTAGATAACAATGCCACATAATGTTTTCCATTTTACTGTCTTGTGAAAATTGTTAGTAATACTTAATAGGCCATGTCTTTCATTGTTTTGTCAATGTTTCATCATCATTATAATGTCAAACAAAAAAAAATCAGCATTTTATATCAGATTATGCTTATTGGCTTAGCAAAGTCACTGACAACTGTACCTTCATTTTATTTTTGATTTTTGCATGTTTACATGGCTTCTTATAAAATATGAAATAAGAATATCATACATTTTCATGAAATGAATGGTAATTACCAAATACAAAACAATTTGTTTTTGTTTCACAATTTTACATTTTGTAAAATTCACAATTTAAGCATTTTATTTTTGCTTTGGTATATGTTGAATAGAATTGGTGAGATTTACAAAATTGGAAATTTGCATTTCATTTTTTTTCTGATTCCCCTGACATTATGGTCTGCAGATAAGTAATCCATGAAATTAGAAAAATATGGTCTAACCTGAGTTTCTTATAAATTACTCACATGGTAACTATAGATATTAACTATATCAAGTAAGAACATTTTTTTTAAAAATACTTTTCTTTTTACATTACAGGTATAAACATGATAAAAGGCAGTTGTCCTTATTATTTTAACAGTTTATTGTACTTAATGCTTGTGACATAAATGTAAATCCAAGTTACTGAATAAAAATATACAGATATACATGTGAAAATTTCAATAAAAAAAAAAAGGATATGAAAATCTGTCATTCCATGTGGCACGGCCAACCTTGGCACATGTAACAACGCCCTTTACTGTTTCCAGAAGAGTTGCCCAGGTGGCATCAAAATCAACTTTCCTTGGTTTCAAAGACATATCCTAGTAATAAAATACAAGTAAAATCATGACTCAACATACACAATATGTACATAAAATTACCAATTAAGACACTACCTCAGAAGCTACCTAGATATCTGCACTGTCATATGTTGTACTTACAAAAATGACTAACTGATTTTGAGTTTGTAAATATTACTTTCATTTATTGAAAAAATCTTACACTACTTTTCATACAATAAAGGCTCAAACTGAAGAAAAAGAGAATCCATGAAAAGACTGTTTTGTGATAGCTGTGGTACTTTTTTTAGCAAAGCAAATTTTATAGTTGGTGAAAAGTGATGTAACTGTAATTGTTGATAAACATCATTAAATTATCTACCAATTAAACCTTCGCCAAACTATATTAATTTGTCCTGCAAAAAGAAAAGTACCTCACTAAAGTGAAAAAAGCAGCTGAAAAGGTGGTCACATTTAAGAAGTGAAATCAGAGTTATCTCCCCAGAGTATTTTGGATAAATGTTATCTTGGATCTGTTGTGTGAATATTTTTGCAGACCACTAGCTATAGCAGTAAATTTTAAAACTTATTCTCTTTTCATGACTCATTTTTCACAGAACTTTGAAGAAATCCAGAGACATTGCTTCAGAATAGATTTACTGATTTGCCTCCAGCAGGATTTCTATCGATTAAGAAGACTCTTGGTATAACTCAGTTTTGAAAAATGTATTCTATATTTTAATATTTTCAATTTCTTCCTAAAAATACCTTCTTCCTTGTTGTGAAAAATGCGATTTCGTCACAGATTTCGTTCCTTTGCAGAGGAGGTCGCCATATTGATCACCTATAAAATAATTTTTTAAAGAAACGCAAATATAATTTTAAACATATAAAATAATTCAAAATGTTATTTATTTTTTCTATAACAAATAAGTGACAAAAACTGAGCATTTCTTTATATCCTATAAACACTATTCAGAATTAAACACTAATCTCTATTCGTAACATTATGTTTTCGTTTCGGTAAAATTGAGATTTGCTCAACAACAACTTGCATGAACTTGGTAACAGATTCCATCGTGAACGCCGGATTTTTTTGTAGCTTTTGAGGTTAGATATCTATATTTTGAGATATATTTTGCATTTATATCCCGAGAAATATACTAAAAATTAACATCTTGTTTCAACTTTTTAGTTTCCTTTTCGATAGGCCAGTGTGTCGTATTTGGCGAAATAAATTCTCTATTTTCGGTTTTACTTTAATTTTTATCATGCCTTATTTCAAGATTTTCCAATCTATTTTCGGTTTTGCTTTAATCTTCATGATGTATTGACGTTTTTCTTTATTAGAACAGTACTGACAATTTGTAAAAAAAATTTAATTCTTTCACCATGTTCACTAAGGATGCTTTGACTGATAGCCTTATTCTGAACAGTACCTATAGGCTAAAGTCCCTATAATTGTGAAAAGAAAGTAGCCCAGAACCTGTTCAAGTATGGGTATTTCATTTTATCTTATTTTTACCTTTACAGGATTTTTGTTTTTATAATAGTTTAATGAAAGGTGCATTAATATTTAAAATATTTTTAGAACACTTTGAGAGGATTTCCAAAATGTCTGCACAGGACAATCCTTTGTTAAACATGGGTACTACAAAGAAATATGATATTCCTGTTGCCCATTTAGATTACAAGTACATTGATGAATGTAATGATGTCAAATATCTGGAGAAGATACTCAAAGTATTAAGGTAAAAATTGTAATATAATAAAACTTGTGTCTTAACCTTTTTTTGGTTACAGGTGTACAATCAAGTTAATTAATCTTTTAAAAGGAGGTTTATATCTAAATTATGATTAATTCATCTCATAATTACTTGTATTAAGTAACAGTCCTAATCACCACAAATATTTACTCATTACTTACTGATAGAATAATCAAATATGAGGCTTGTAAACAAACTGAAAGTACAGCATTAACCCATCATTTTAATTAAATGAAGTACTGTACAATACACCTAATCCTCAGTATATCAAACTCAGAATCAGATTGACAAAAACAGTCTAAATGTGAGATAACTAAGTATAAACTCAGGTTTATACTTTTGTTGGGATCAGGGACTCAGTTTAACATGTGCCTGGTATGGCTAGTACAGTAGTCCTACAGAAGTGGAGTTTGAAATGCTTATTTATTAACAGTTGAATCAAACCCTTCGTGTTCCAGATTCCACTGCATAACTTATTTATTAATTTTTCTTATAGATTGAAAATCAAACTTTATATTTATGTTTCCTGTGATTTCTAGGTCTGGCTCAGAAGGAAGGTACCCAGAAATGGAGAAGCAGTGTGAAGATAAGATAGAAAAACTTAATCCTGCTAGGTCAGTCATAGTTTCTGCCTGTAAAGTTGTACGGAGGTTGTGTTTTCACCCATGTATGTCTGTCTTATTGTTTATCTATGGGAAGAGATATGCCATGAGGCAGGAATAAATTTATTTAAAGCAGGATAATAATCTAAATTGATCCCTGTGGTATATGACTTTAGAACTCTGCAAAATTGGTGAATCTTTAATTAAACTAAAAACCACTGGATTCTTAAAATTGGATACTTGGGGGCAAAATACATGAAACACCCAATAAAGATATTCAGAAGAGATGGTGGTTTCTTGGAATTCTAGACTTAACAGCTAAGCTTTATTGTCAATTTTTGTAGCCGGATTCTGAGAAAAGACAATCCAGTGAAGAAGATAAGTGACATTGATCGAGATGAAGGCCATTCTTTGCAGAAAGATCTTCAGGTAATTTTTTTTTCAGATCATACAACAGATCGTACAACAGATTCTCTGATTTCTATGACCATTTGAAGAATTAAAAAAAAAGGAAGCCATATTTTAAATGAATATTTTGTGTTATTATGTTTTTTTTAAGTGTATTAAAACATGGATGCAAAATCTCACAAACATTTACATGTAGATAAACTTTGTTAATTCTTGAAGGGAAATGCATGCATTTCACAGAGTATGAAATTGTATAAATTTTATCATTATTCAGGTGAATCTCTTCATACTAAAATGAATGCACTATACCCATGATTACAGATCTGACAAATTTCTGAAGACTGTCAGATATTTGCCAGGTAGATTGACAAAAGTTCAAAATCTTGTCAGTCCAAACAAAACTCTGTCAGTTCACTTTGATTGTTCAAGTTCATGTCACCTGGACAGGCAAGGAATTCATCTGTCCAATTGTTTTGTCTTGCGGACCGACAGGAACTAAAATGTTTTTGACAACTCCGGTTTCATTACTAGGACAGTATGGTACCCCACTCAGTTTCCCTGAGTAACATTTTGTCAAATTTTGATTTTTTTTAAAAATAGAATTGGACATCTGATATAAAGGAAATGGAAGGATCGGTCAATGGAGTTTCCGAATTTGATAACGAGAATCTTCCACCAATCAGATCAGGAGCCATATCTATGAGTGGAAAACCAATCCAAGTACGCTTTTTTATGTCAAAATGGGTGACATGAAATCTGTGTGTTTTTTAGTATATATAGTGCTAGCTGTTGATTTTTCTGGAATACAGTGAAACAGATTTAGACTTTTCAATATGTTCAATATTTCTTATACATAATTGTTTAAATTTTTTTAAAAAATGGTAATTTAAAAATTTTAAACAACAGCAGTGATGTATGACTTGTGCTTGAGTTACATGTATACATTGATGTAAATATTAATTATTAGAATTTGGACAAGAATCTAATTTTTGCTAAATTGATTACAGCCTGAGAAAGACAAAGACAAGAAAAAGCCAGCCATGCCTCGCAGCTACAAAGAATGGGACAAGTGAGTCTTTTATACCGATAAACCAATAAAAGATGTTTGTTTTTGCTGTTGCATGTTGTTCTACGCCTACATGCACGATTGAACTTTGCTATTTCGAACACTCAGTCTTATATCTCAAATTCCATGGATATGTTGAAGTGATTTGGAAGTCCCAATCACTTATTCTTTAAAGTATTTTACCCTTGATATCTCGAATCCTTGGATTATCTCAAAGTTTTTTCTCAGTTTCATCGAGATCAAGATAACAAGGTTTGACTGTATATACATACATGTAATGCTACAATTCTTGCATGTGCTAGCCCTACATGTCTTTCAGATGATAAGAAATATACAAATTAGAAGAACTTGGAACATTACACAGATTCTGTAGAGGTGTATTATTTTATAGGTTTGATGTTGACAAAGAATTGGAAGCTGCAGAAAAAGATAAACCCAGAGAGAAAGGCAAATCCTCAGCACAGCCTGTTATAGAGGATATCATAGACTCCACAGGTTAGTACACAGCCTGTTATAGAGGATATCATAGACTCCACAGGTAAGTACACAGCCTGTTATAGAGGATATCATAGTACACAGCCTGTTATACAGTGGCGCCGCGTTTATCCGGACGCCATTTATCCGGACGCTTCACCATCCGGACGATATTTTTTGGGAACCGATTTTTTTCCACGTTATTTTGTCTCATTAATCCGGAAATTCGCGTTCCGTATCCGGACGGTCAATTTCTACTACAAAACATAATAGTTCATTGAAAAATGACTCGTTTATCCGGACGGTAATTTTTCAAGAAACGACATTTTCACACTTATCCTGCATTCCAGGGGCGTAGCTTGACTTTAAATTCTAGTGAGGCAAATCAAAACCATACATGTAGCAGCAAAAGGTCTGGGGCCGCCTTAAGCCCCCATCAGGTTCCGGTTGATGTCATGGGGGGTGGGGGCACTCCGATAGAAAATGGAGTTGGGGGTTTTAAAATGCAATGAAATTTCATTTGCTGTACTGGTTTCTTTATTTAAGACTTCAGCATGATACTACATATTGTAAAAGAATGTAAAAGAGTTAAGAAATACATGTATGTTTACTAAAACTTTTGAAACATTTAAAGGTGAAAGCGCATCTTATTAAATTTTGCTTTTATTTCTTTAAAACTTCAATTTAACATTAAAGAACTGCTTAAAATGTTAAAAGAAATACCATTAATATTATACCTTTTATCTGCAATGAATTGTTGATTACGGGAAGGGTCGGTGGTGGTGAAAAATCTAGTGAGGCAGTTGCCTCATTGCCACAATGGAAGCTACGCCCCTGCATTCGTGTTAATTGTTGTAAAAACATTGGCCATGCAGTCAGTTTGAAGGCGGTTACGTGTGACCTACAAACAATAGCGTCTATAATTAGCGTGTGTTTACCCCAATTCAATCACACGTTTATCTTTATTACGAAGCTCAAAGAATTTAATTGACACTGTGCATTACTTAAATAATAATCCGTTCAAAATCATATTGCTAACCGTATATATATATATATATATATATATATATATATATATATATATATATATATATATATATATATATATATATATATATATATATAAATTCATGAGAATTTTGGAGAGTTGTAAATAAAATGAACAATAAATAACGAGCGATTTCGTAATGCTCTTTATCATGTCGATTGCGTTAGTTTAAAATACGATGTTCCATTTCTAAAAAAACGTAAATGTATTTGAAAGGCTTTTTTTCCCACAAGACAGTATAGAAAGGTACATAATAGAAGAAATATCTCTATCTAATGTACTACCGTTTACAAACGTCCATTACATATCAAACTGGCGTTATGTACAGAAGTTGATTACGTTTTTCAAGGTATTTTTTAATGATCGAAATTCAAACTTAGCGTCTGTAGAAAAAAAAAATATTGATAATCATGAAGATGGCTTGTGTTTACGAATGTTTTTAATACTTTGTTTGATTGGTTTGCAGTGTTCAGTTAATTTTATAGTAACCATGTGTAATGAATATACGGGGAATATACAGGGTTAGTTTATATTTGAACATTTTCAATGATGATGCTGAACAGTTCTGTCATATCATATAAGCTTCAATAATTATAATATATGACAAAATAAAACAACAGTAGATCAAAATTTGCTCAACCCATGAAGTCACATGTCAAAGAGAAGGTGAATTAAAAAAGGAGGTCTCGGCATAAAATTGGCCATCCATTTTTTTTTTTTATTAATCAATTACTGCTTTTAAAACAATTAACCAAAATATAATTTAAAAGTTTTTTTTCCTTGCTGTCACATCTGAAACAAGAATGTGCATATATACATGCTTATATAGAGTGCTTTTTGATATGTGATTCAATTATCCGGACGATTCATTTATCCGGACGATTTCGTTGGGGACAGAGGCGTCCGGATAAATGAGGCGCCACTGTAGAGGATATCATAGACTCCACAGGTGAGTACACAGCCTGTTATAGAGGATATCATAAACTCCACAGGTTAGTACACAGCCAGTTATAGAGGATATCATAGTACACAGCCTGTTATAGAGGATATCATAGATTCCACAGGTTAGTACACAGCCTGTTATAGAGGATATCATAGACTCCACAGGTTAGTACACAGCCTGTTATAGAGGATATCATAGACTCCACAGGTAAGTACACAGCCAGTTATAGAGGATATCATAGACTCCACAGGTAAGTACACAGCCAGTTATAGAGGATATCATAGACTCCACAGGCAAGTACATGTATAGTACAGCCTTTTATACATACCCTGATAAACTTTGGCCTGGAAGAATACTGTTTAAAACTGTATCATGCTGCCTAGTGAGATGGTATTGTTAATATATATGCCCCTTCCACATGACCTACTGACCAGATATTTAATTCCATAATACACGGTTACTGTTTTCACTTGACCTAATAATTGATGTCATATGAAAATATTTGGGGTCCTTAAAAAATGCAGTGTATGTATTTTTTCAAAGACCTCATATATTTCCATGTTACCCCTCAAAGTGTCTACATAACTGATACTATAGAGGATGACATAGACTCCAAAGACAAGTATAAAACTCTCATAAATGATGTCTTAGACTCCTAAGGTCTATGATGCAATACATAACACAGCTGGTTATAGAGATGCCATAGACTCCACAGAAAAGTATAATACAACATGTTATACACTTCATGGGCAAGTTCTATACTACCTGTATCTTTTGATAGAGACAATACTTGGATTACAATGTGAATGACCAGGGAAAAGGTTATTGTACAGAGATGAAACTCTTTTGCTCTTCTTTCTCTGAAATATAAATAATCTGATGATAGTATGATGGAATCTTGGGACTTGAGTTTTATAGAAATGTGTACACTGTTTGACTCTTTCAACTAAATGTAGTCAGGATATTTTTGTACAATTATACATTTGTGAAGTGTTTATAGTGTTGATACAGTTGAACTTTGATATCTCGAATATCATGGATATATCAAAATGATTTGGAAGTCCCAACCACTTATTCTTTAAGTATTTTATGCTTGATATCTGGAATACTTAGATATCTCCAAGTTTTTCATCGGTCCCATTGAGTTTGAGATAATGAGGTTTGACTGAATTTAATCTGCTTTGTTTGCATTTTATTACTTAGTGAAAAAACAAAGATCATTTTATTTCTACTCTCTGTTGTAGGAATGTCAGAGAGGGAAAAAGAAATGAAGGCAAACAGAGAAAAAGACAAAGGGAATGAGGTACAAAATTTCAGGAATATTTATATATGAGAGTTGAATTCTCCAAAAAGTTTTAAAGAAAGAAATCTCAGTAACCACTTGAACATGGTATCCAAAGACATGTTCATGAAATTCTCAATTTTAGGGTACCACAAAAATCAAAAGGGCACATCATATATGCAACTAATAAATATTTGTCATACTCTATTTGCCACAGAAATCGGTAAGAATATTATTGTCATTTTTCAGGCCTTCAGATCTGGAGACTATCAAGAGGCAATATCTTACTATTCCAGAAGTATATCCCTTCTGCCTACCCCACCCTCCTACAACAACAGGGCCCTGGCTTGTAAGTCTCTCTCTCTCTCTCTCTTTCTCTCTCTCTCTCTCTCTCTCTCATGTCAGGTCAAATTTGGGATTTTTCTCTCAAAGGTGCATGTAAATGCAAGAATTTTTTTAAACTGTAGAAAAA
Source organism: Saccostrea echinata (assembly GCF_033153115.1). NCBI lineage: Eukaryota > Metazoa > Mollusca > Bivalvia > Ostreida > Ostreidae > Saccostrea > Saccostrea echinata. Next base: position 2,806,576 of record NW_026889777.1, read on the forward strand.
TTGCTGTGTCACAGATCAAAATTGGATGTTTAAGAAAACAAAGTAAAAACATCAAGGAAATCTGTGAAAGGTAGGGGAAACACTGTGACTTGATGAAAATGCAATAATTTTTTTGTCAGATTTAAAGACTAAGGAATGGCTAAAGGCAGAAACAGATTGTGACAAAGTTCTCTCTTGGGAGCCTAAAAATATCAAAGGTATGACGAACATCTTTCTTAGATTTGGTTTTTGAATGTAAAACTCAATAATCTTATTGTGTTTTAGGTGATGAATCTTTACTATAGATGATCATTGTAAATTATACTTTAAAAATTTCAACATTTTAATGAAATCTGATGCCAACTTATATAAATTAAAATACTTATTACTACCATTGAAATCCTGGTGAAATTTTTTGTTGATTTTGATTATATTCAAATTATTAATTGTTCAGAGTATTATAATGTACATATACATTTTATATCTCTGATTTTTTTACGTAGCCTTGTTGAGGAGAGGATCTGCTAGAATGGGAAAGAAATGTTTTACTGAGGCCATGACAGATTTTAAGTATGTGCTGGAGCTAGAACCCAAGAACAAAAGAGCACAGGTAACAACTGAAGACAAATGTACAAGTAAATATATATATTATTAACCCTATAATGGTGATGTTATCGGTGTATTCTGTTCATGAACAACCCTTCAATGTCTCGCACAAGGAAATATTTTTACTATATGATACCAGATTGTCTTGATTAAATTAATCAACTGAACTCTCAACAGATACATGTGATTATTGAAATGGAAAACAAAGGTAGATTAAGGCTTTGACAAAAAAAATGAGATTAGGAAAAGCTACACCTTCTGCAGCTTTTAAGAGAGAGCATTGAGAGTAAATATACTTACCCAAAAGTACAGATAAATTTCACATATTTAAAACAAACAGTCCACACATCATCCAGGAAGTTGCATCATGCAAACTTAATATTTGTACGCAAAAGAAATATTATAGGCCTAAAATAAAAATGCCAAAACAGAAAAAAGGAGAAAATTTGTATATAATAATGTACTGCAGAATCATCATTGTTTGTGGAGGACCAATGTTAATACATATTTTACATCGCCACGAATGATTACAAACTATCTGTTTATTGAATCTTCTATATAAATGATTTCCCAACAAAATAACATCCCCACGACCAGTGAAATTTTAGTACCCTCAAAATGGAAATGATTCCACAATATAGATGTACAAGTAGCACAACAGTTAATGGAGTTCAGTTTGATTGTCCATTTTCTTGCATAATACAATATACATTGTAAGTGTTTTAAAGTACATGTATATTCTTGTAATTTTCACATCACTAGCCACTGAAATTTCCTTTTTAAATGTTATAATTCAATGAACAGTAAATGTGTTCTTAATTTCAAAGTAATTGACATTAAGAAGCAATTAACAAACAAAATTTGATCTAGGTTTCATTCTCACTACAAGGACATACACAGTAATTAAAAATAACTGAATCAACAGTAGTTTTATTTCTTGATAACTAAAGCTAACCATGTTTTGTAAAGAATTTTTGATCTGGTGTAGGAACTTATTGAGGACCTGAAGAAGGCAGAAGTGAAAGTGGAGGAGGAAAAGAAGCAGAGGAAGGAGAAAGGGAGGAGGATGGTCATTGAGGAGGTCGAAGAAGATGAAGAGTCAGCTGATGAGGAGATTGTAATTGAGGAGGTGAGTGTAGAGTCAGTTGATGAGGAGATTGTAATTGAGGTGATGAGTGTAGAGTCAGCTGATGAGGAGATTGTAATTGAGAAGATGAGTGTAGAGTCAGCTGATGAGGTGATTGTAATTGAGGTGGTGAGTGTAGAGTCAGCTGATGAGGAGATTGTAATTGAGGAGGTGAGTGTAGAGTCAGCTGATGAGGAGATTGTAATGGGGAAGGTGAGTGTACTGTCAGCTGATGAGGAGATTGTAATTGAAGAGGTCAGTGTAGAGTCAGCTGATGAGGAGATTGTAATTGAGGAGGTGAGTGTAGAATCAGCTGATGAGGAGATTTCATTAAGGAGTAGGGGTGCAACGATACACTAACCTCACGATACGATACGTTTCATGGTATTCAGTTCACGATACGATACGTATCACGATACATGACAAGGTTAAACGTTCTTTCAAGTTTGTTATCATATATTTTTTTAAAACTTGACAGGGTATACCAAATGTTCATATTTTTTTTAAAATAATTAAAATAACATTTTGTTAACTTGAATTGGATTGTTAGGTAGATCGTTGAGTTGTGACAACATTCTAAACCAATGATGAACATTTACAGGGAACTACGGGGACCTTACCTAATAATCTTCCTTTTAAATTGGAATGAAAAAGGAAAACATTCAATTCTTTTATTCCTTTTATTTACGTAGAAAACCAGTTGTCATATTTCTCGTGATAATACGTTTTAGTCAACAAGACAGCGAATTTTCATCGAAATACACACGTGATGAAATATTGTGTATTACCAAAGAATATGTTTAGATCTAAAGGGTTTATCATTTGTCTTAACATCTATAACTTATAATCACATAAAGTCCTTCTCCGTGTTAAATCTGAGGTCTGTAAGATGCTGGAGATGAGTTTAACTGCCGTAAATGCGTTATTGGCGACCTCATGTTTTGCGAGGAAGCCATTTTGAAATAGTAAAGAAGGAAATAAACGCACAAAACGGATAATTCTGGACCGATTGAACCGAACCACGATAGCAGTTTAACGTATCGTGAATTGAACTGTGGAAAAATATACCGCGATATACCGTTAAACAGTTTATTGTTGCACCCTTATTGAGGAGGTGAGTGTAGCGTCAGCTGATGAGGGGATTGTAATTGAGGAGGTGAGAGTAGAGTCAGCTCATGAGGAGATCGTAACTGAGGAGGTGAGTGTAGAGTCAGCTGATGAGGAGATTGTAATTGAAGAGGTGAGTGTAAAGTCAGCTGATGAGGAGATTATAATTGATGAGGTGAGTGTAGAGTCAGCTGATGAGGAGATTGTAACTGAGGAGGTGAGTGTAGAGTCAGCTGATGAAGAGATTGTAATGGGGAAGGTGAGTGTAGAGTCAGCTGATGAGGGGATTGTAATTGAGGAGGTGAGTATAGAGTCAGCTGATGAGGAGATTGTAATTGAGAAGTGAGTGTAGTGTCAGCTGATGAGTTGTTTGTTATTGAGGTGGTGAGTGTAGAGTCAGCTGATGAGGAGATTGTAATTGAGGAGGTGAGTGTAGCATCAGCTGATGAAGAGATTGTAACTGAGGAGGTGAGTGTAGAGTCAGCTGATGAGAAGATTGTAATTGAGGAGGTGAGTGTAGCATCAGCTGATGAAGAGATTGTAATTGAGGAGATGAGTGTAGAGTCAGCTGATGAAAAGATTGTAATTGAGGAGGTGAGTGTAGAGTCAGCTGATGAGGAGATTGTAATTTAGGAGGTGAGTGTAGAGTCAGCAGATGAGGTAGGTGTACATGCAGTCACCTGTAGAGAAAACTGCTGTTAAAGTAATGATGTTGTGATTGCTGATTTAAGGGTACAAATTAGCTAAAGTATATGTTATTTTAACAATGTTAATATATTTTAATATTTTTGATATATTTTATGTCAGAGGAAAATTTTAATTACTATTTCCGTGCCATCAGGTTTGAATATTGTCTGTCTTTTAGATCTAATACTGTACACAGCTTTCAACTCAAGGCATAACTATGGCTCTGTTTGAGAGTACATATACATGTAGTTAATGAAACTTCAAATCTAAATGTAAAATTAATATCAAAGACAGAGAAAGATACAATGTAAACATGTTTTAAGATTTGGGGTTTGTTTTGTTTTCAGGAGAAGAGTTTTGAAAAGAAGAAGGAATCAGTCAGTGTTAAATCTCAGGAAATAAACAAAAACAAAAGTTCCAGTGTAAGCAACAAAAAAGAAGAAAAACCATTGGTTAATGGTTTTCATGAATCCTCAAATCAGAAAAGTGATAAAAAAGATATTTGGGAAGAGGAAGAAGTACCTTTCAAAGACAGTCAAGACTTTATGACACTAAAAACAAAGCCAGAAGTAGTGGAGAACACTAGTGAAAGTGAAAGTACACAGGCAGTACCTTCACAAAATTCCATTCAGCAAAGTGAATCTAGTGGGCCTACACCTCCAGAGATTGAAAATTCTGAAAATGAGAACATTGCCAATGCCTCATTAGAAGGTACACGGATAGAAAAGGAACCAGAGTCTAGTGGTGCAGTGGTAGCAAAGCCACCCGAGGAGGTGGCTCTAGTGAGACCAGTGTTTATACAACATCCATTACCTGGTCCCATTGCTAAACTCAGAGAGGAGGGGAACCAGTTGTTCAGAGAGGGTCAATATGGGGATGCAATACAGAAATATACTGAGGCCTTAAAGAGGCTCCAGAAAGGTACTTCTGCTTCTGTCTAATACTATGAAGTCACTAATTTTCATGGGGTTTGATTTTTGTTTTTCCGAGGTATGAAGAGACCCACAAATGTCTAACTGGAAATGCGATTTCTAACATGTATCACTAAAAAATTCATTATCAATTAATATTTACATTTCCAATGTCCTTGTCCTAGATAAAATTTCAAATAGTAAAAATACTTTATTTCTACATAAATCTACTGGTTCATCGATAGGAGTGGTGAAAAAAAAATCACGTGCGGGGCGGGACAAATAGAGACAGAAGCGGGGCCTGTAGCACATGAATTTGCAGAATCAAGAGCATGTAAATATAAGGAATAACTGTCAGATTTTTTGGTATTATGACGATGATCAATTGATTGGCTTGCGTGAAAATTTTATGCATAAACGCCTTTGGCGTTTATGCAAATTATCACGCAAGCCAATCGATTGATCACATCATGAAACCAAAAAATTAGACAGTTATTCCTTAAATCAAATCCCCACAAACTCATCTTTTTTCTTCAAATCACGATAATTTGACCCTACAAAGATATGTAATTTTACAGTATTTTTAAATCATGCTCAGTACATGTAGAGTGCTGTAAATCACTTTATTCATGGGAACTTTATTTTCAAGTAATCATGTGAAATGGTCTGCTCACGAAAATTTCTTTCTTGCATATTTTTTATCGATGTAGATTAGATACAACAGTACCCAGAATTCTTGAAAATTTTGACTTGCTTATAATTAACAAATACCTACATGTATCTCATGAAAGTAAGGTGTCTCAAAAATTTTGTGTTCTACAGTAATGAGAAAAATTATTTTGAAAGCTTTCTAGTCTGTCCAAGACAAGAAAAAGGAAATCTTGGCCAGAGAACCTCAGGATTATGCTGTTGTGTTTTGGAAAGGATAAGTAAATGTATTAATCTTGTGTAGAAAAAAAATACATACTGTAAACTAATTAAATGCATTTTTTTTCATAGAGAAAACAGATCAAATTGTGAACAAATCCTTGATTCACAGTAACAGGGCAGCCTGCTATCTGAAAACAGGGGATTGTGCTACAGCTGTAAAAGACTGCACCTCCTCACTAGAGCTGGTGCCACATTCTATAAAACCTCTGCTACGACGAGGAAATGCCTTTGAATTATTAGAAAAGTAAGTGGAAGTACAAGCATCAAGAGTTTTTTTAAAAAGGAGTAGATTTATGAAAAGGGAAAGCTTAGTATCATGACAATTTTTAAATTGCTATATTTAAACAATAAAATGCTTTCCAGTATGATTAGAAATGGCACTCAATTAATTTAAATTAATTTTAATTCTTTTATTGTTCACAGTTTCAGGAAGGCCTATATCGACTACAAACATGTTCTAAATATAGACAGCAGCATAGACATTGCTCATCAGGGCTCATCCAGGTAACAGACAGTTTTATTCCCATTTTATTTGTTGAGATTGTTTAATTTTTAATAAAATCTGTCCTTATAGTTCAAAGACACAACTTCCCTGTTGAAATGTATACAGGTGAACTTCTTTATTTCAAACACTGATATTTGGAACACAAGGGATATGTCGAAGTGATTTGACAGTCCCAACAAGTTTTTCTTTTATGATTTTTTACCCTCTTTATCTCAAATTCTCAGATATCTTGAAGCTTAATAATGGTTTCTTTGAGTTCAAGATAATGAGGTTTCACTGTAAGAATTGCAAGATTTTTTTGTAGAATAAAAATTACATTGTTTATTCCTCTTATGTGCTAAATTGAAATGATCTGGAAAAATTGTAAATTTATAAGATGTAATCAATGATGTCCTTGCCAGCTCTTCTTTTATATTCTTGTATTGGGTTGAAAAATTGCACAGTAAAATACACTGTATGCTGGAAAATCTTCTCTTGAATTTTAGGTGCCACAGTCATCTCAAATCAGTGGATGGTCCACAGTGGAGAGAAAAGCTACCTAAAATCCCTTCTGTTTTACCCTGGGAGATCCCAGACATAAGGACCCCAGAGGGAGCCTCAAGTGCTCCTCCCACATTGTCATCAGTTTCCTCATCATCTCAGAAATCATCATCCTCATCATCACAGCCATCATCAGCCACATCATCATCATCATCAGGAAACAAGATACCCAGTGATTCACCTACAAAACTTGTGAAGGAGGAGTCATTTGATGAGATTAAGAGCAGAGGGAATGAGCATGTGAAAAATGTAGGTATCAAGATGACACACAATCTACATTTTCTCAATAGTATGCTTTACATCTTATTTTGGTGTATTGAAAATTGAGTGAATCTGTATATCAAAAGACTGATTAGGGTAATCAAAAATTATATGAAGTGCTGTTTTCACATTGATTTCATATTAAAGAAATCATATTCTGGCAGAGATCATGAGTTACATGTACATACAGTGCGGTCTCGTTATTACTATGTTCATTTTGTCATGGTGAAATATCGTAATACCGAGGGCAACGTAATAAAGGTTCCAAAAAAAATCCATTAAAACATTGTTTTGAAAGCTTATATTATTAGTGATGGAGAAGAACTTTTTCCATTCTGTTTTCTTCTTCCATTCTACCTTAAATAATAAATATCATAGTTAAAACACTTTGACACTTTAATTCATTGTCAACTTATCTTGTAAATGCATATTTCTTCATGCTGTTGAACTCCTTTTGCTTTATTTCTAATGTATCGATCATATTTTGTAATAAACATAGGCTCTGTGCGTTGTTTCCTGCGATCCCGCCATTTTCTTTCACTTTAATTTGTACTTAGATAATGCAATCGTAAAAACTTAACTTAAAACAGTTTCATGTTCAATATATGTTCATTACTGAATAGACAACCAAAAACATTGTTTTATTTATTTTATCAATTTAAATTTATTTTAAATTAAAAAAAAAAAAGCAAACCTCAATTCCCTCAAAACAGAGTTTTACAAGATCTGATTACACAAGCTATAAGGGTATATGTCATAGTTCAGTTGGCCATTATCATTCCGTGTTCCTGTTAACACTTGTAAATTAGACCAAACCATTTTCCAAGCTGTTTAAACTTGACTGAGGTTTATTTTTTTCTTTAAAATAATGTTTGATACCCAAGCTGTCCATTAACACAGTGTAACGACGAACGTAATTACACAGTGGATTTAACATGCATCAGCACAATTAAATGCAAGTTTTCTTTATAAATAAGCTTTAATTTGTAACCAACCTATTGAAAATTAAGTAAATTTACAGAATTAAATAAACTAGAAGCTATAGATATGCACACTTTCAAAAGTTTTTCAATGGCTTCTCTACTATGAACCCTGCCTGACTTGTCAAAGTGCGATCAGTCAAGCGTCACTTATCACCCACCCTGTCAGACAACAGGTGTTCCAGTGTTTATTTAGCGTCTCCTAAAGTGTCACTTATTGATCAATACTGAATAAACATGGATGGAATTTTTTTTTGGTCAAAATTTTTACATCGTAATAACGAGTCCTAGCACTTTTGGACAACGTAATAAATGGTCCTATTTTGTATAGATTTGTTAAGAAGTTTGCTTTGAATTTAAAACGTATAAAGCATTCTATCTTATAAAACCATCACCGTAATACCAAGATCCCACTGTACTATATCATGTATATAGAGGGCATATGAATCACTTTCATTTAACTACAATTACAGTTGTGGTCATTTCTGAGATATAGGGAATTAGTGATTTGATTCTTGGAATTAGCCTTCAAATTTTTGTAAATTCTATTTCAGCACTTTCAAACCCACAATAGAGGAATACTTTTTATGTCAGGAATCTTCAAATAGATAAAAGACATCCTGGCCCTATTTCATGATATCCTATTAAATTAAGATGTTTTATTTTCCAGTCCAAGTTTAAGCCAGCTATAGAGTGCTACACTCGCTGCATAGAGTTAGATCCCAAACAAACCGTCAGTTACACCAATAGGGCGCTCTGTTACATACGAATCAATGAACCAGAGAAAGCGGAGCTAGACTGTACCACGGCTTTGTCTTTAGAAGAGGACAATGTAAAAGCTCTGTTTAGGAGGGCACAGGCCAAAAAGGTAATGATGGTCCTCAAATATACAGACAAAATGTATGAATATCATTTTTCAGATTAAATGTGCAGTTTGAGTTTGATGCAATTAGTGCAAGCTGATTACCTATATTTCATTTTCAGCTATACCTACTGTAAAAGCACTTATTTTCGCAGGGTCAAATTTTTCGTGTTTTGAGGAAAAAATATTGGTTTGCAGGGATTTGATTTCTTGGTTGTAGAGGTTTTGTAAGTTGTTGTACATGATTATATGTTCCATAGTTTACATTTTGTGGGGAACTTAAATTCATGGGTCCCTTCATACCAAGAACAGAACGAAAATTAACCCCATGAAAATTGGTGATTCCAAGTATTACCTATTAACTACATCTATTCTTATGTATGTATCTGTGGATTATAAGTTCTTGCAAGCTTTTTGTTGACTTATAAACTTTATATACATTCAGTGTAGATGTACATTATCAGATTAGCTGTCTGCTTGGAGTATTTGTAAGGAAAGCTCTGTTAAAATTGGCACAATTAAGAGTTCAGAATCAATGGTGACAGATTCAATGTGTGAAATCTTTGTAATGCCTTGTAAGTAATTTGAAATGTCTATTCTTTTGCAGATGCTTAAGAAGTTCAAAGACAGTTTAAGTGATTTAGTTCACTTACTACGAGTTGATAACAAAAATACAGCTGCCAAACGAGAATTAGAACTGGTCAAGGACTACTGGCGAGAGGTCAGGAAGGCTTATTTATTCTAAACAGGCTAACTTTAAATCATAAAATGTTTTGTATTTCAATTCAATGATGTAAGTTGAACATGTAAACCATTTCTGATGTCAGTGTGAAATGTGTAAACAATTCACACCTTCTCAGAATTTGTGTAATGTGATCATGTGTCAAATTAGTCAAACCTCATTATCTCAAACTTGATGGGACCAAGAAAAACTTCAGATATCCAAGGATTTGAGATATCAAGGGTAAAATACTTAAAGAGTGTGTGGTTGGGTCTTCCAAATCACTTCAATATATCCATGGTATTCGAGATATCAGTGTTAGAGATACCGAAGTTCAACTGACGTGTTTCTATCTAGTGATAGACACATATTGCTCAAATAGTGATTTATAAGAGAAAACATTTGCAAATACCTGTAGGAATGATAAAAAAGTAGTCAACATATGTCTGTTAAGATGTACGTGTGTTTTATTTTATAGGAATTAAAGTCACGACCCCCTCAAAGCTCCAGCAGTGATTCAAATGAAGACGAGGCAAAGCCATCCAAAGAAGATAAGACATCAAAGGTGAAAGGTCAATCATCAATCAATCAGAAGTCTTCTCAGTCCCAAACAAGTTCAAAAAGCAGTTTACCAAAAGCTAAACATCAGGAAGCTAGCAAGAGTGAAGAGAAGCCTGAGCCAAAGAAGGGGAAACAGAAAACCAGGAAGCGGATGGTTATAGAGGAAGTAGACTCAGAAGGTAGGGCAGTGTTGTTGTACTGTTAATATGTGTTAAATGTGCAAACTGTAAAATAGGAAGTATTTGAGTGTAGGAGTTGTGTCAGTAGTTTGTAGATGAAGTTTCAATTGTATTTAATCATAAAAAAAGAACAACTAGCTGTTTCTAATACTGTATACAGGGAAAATCTTGCTCCATCACCCTCAGTGCAAATGGTTGTATTTAAGACAGAGTGAATTCAAAGAGAACAGCATTACATGTGTCTCTTCAATACAACTGGGTTTGCATGAATTTAAACATGGCAAAATGGTTGCAAGTGTGTAAGAGCAAAAATAACATGGTGTGAAAACCAGCTATCTCCCTCCATTGACATGCTAGTAAAGAAATATATTAACTTAAAGTACATGTAATACATAAGCAGATATTCAATAAATCTGATTTTGCTACAATCATGATGTAATTATTGCAATGACTGGAGAAGTTATTTTCTTGTTTTAGTTGGAGTCGGATATGAAGTTAATGATGTATTAGATGTGAAGATAATGTAGAAAAGAATATTTCTTGTAAGAGTTTTAATTTTTTGAAAGCTATGATATTAATATTGTATATTTCAGAAAAACAAGAAGAGAAGAAACAAGAAACTCCAAAAGAGACACAAAAAGCATCAAATCAGCCCAATGTAAAACAAACAACCCACAGTCAGGAATCTGGTGCCAAGTCTAAACACACTGGTTCATCTCCTAGTCAACAACCTGGTGCCAAGTCCAAACAAGCAGACCCTCCAAGTCATCAAGAACCAAAATCTAAAAAGAAAGGCAAGAAGAACAAGTCAACAGTGGAACAAACATCATCTCAAAGATCTTCAGAACCATCATCAGCTACTTCAGAAAAATCCTCAACATCACAAAATTCATCTTCAAATCCGGTGTCTCCCAGCAAAGCCAGTCAGAAATCCAGTATTAAACCTACCAGTACCGGACTTCCGGTGGTGCCCCCGGCTGCACCAAAGTTAGAGAAGGCCACTCCGTACGAGTTCATTCAGGCCTGGAATTCCTTGAAGAATGTGACAGATACACAGCCCTATGCTGATTTATTAAGACAGATTCCTCCTAAAGATCTACCTCAAGGTAAAATTGACAATCAGAAATTATGACTCTCAATTTTCTCTGACTGGGGCCATTTAAAGGCCCCATTCCCAATTCAAAATATGTACTTTTTTCAAATGAATATGTTTATTTTCCCAAAATCATTTACTCCCCTAAATATAGGAACATCTATTTGGATATATAATAACTAAAATTGCTGATTGTGTCCTGTAAAGTTATAGCAAAACAGAAATTTATATGAAAACAAACACAAGAAACTTAAAATATGATGAGTTTTCATCTAATTATTAGGATTTTCCCAAAAGGTTGCTAATTTTCCTAATTTTAATGGCCCTGGCCCCCATCCCAAAAAGTAGTGTGAGAGCCCTGGAAATGTTGTGAATTAAACTCATTGATATTCATATATAACTTACTTGTAGTGATTACCTATCCATATTGGACATCTGCAAATTGTAAGACTTCCAGCAGGAAAGTGTAAATGCAGAATTAAACTTTTAAACGGGAAATGTTTTTGTTATGTCTGTAAATATATGTTTATGTTGTAAATACAAATCAAATACATCGATGAATTCCAGAGCCTCCCTTACGAAAGATGTGGGGTATTGCTATTTTGCAGAAAGTTTCCTTTTTCCAAAAGCAAACACTGGTCTTTGTACATGTGCAGTGTTCCTCTATGAATTGTTGTACCGGTATGTCAATTTGGGAAATGTATATTGTAATCTGTGTGCTTTTATTTCTTTCCTGCAGTTATTAGCAATAAACTTGATGGGTCAATGCTGAACAAAATCACCAAGTGTGTGGCAGAGAAATTCCTCACCCAAGGTATGATATGTATTTCATTGACAGATAAAAAACAAATTTTAGCCATGTACAAAGGTCAAGAAAGACAACTCTATTGCAAACAGATGTTCATAAGAAGAGTTACTTACCTTGATACATGTTTAATCTATTCATGCTGGAGATTCTTCATTCTCTCTCTCTCTCTCTCTCTCTCTCTCTCTCTCTCTCTCTTTTAGTGTGGTTATACCCACAATGCCACTTGGTGACATGTAACAAAGAGTGCAAAATCTATCAAGTCATTTTGATCAAGATACTGGCAGTACATTTTTAACAAAAATTTTTGTAGGCCAAAAAACTTACTCTAAAAAAAAAAAAAGAATAGGGCATTACATTTTATAAAACAATGGTAGGAGGATATGGAATTAAATGAGTTTTTTATTTGATATTTCAGGTGATCTGGATTTGAGCTACAATGTTCTCCATCATTTAACTAAGGTTCCCCGATTTTCCACAATAGCAATGTTTTTGTCTCCAGCTGAAAAGAAAGGTAATTACTGTATTCATATAATGGGACATGTGTAAGCTTAACGATCACCTTCAACTTTGTTTAATTGCTATCATGTGTTTTAATAGTAAATTTATTACAGCAAGCTTTCAAATTGATATCAACTGGTCACCGTAGCCCAGTAGTGGGGCGTTCACTTGATGGTCGGGAGGTATCGGGTTCAATTCTCATCCCTACCCTGCATCAAACCTAACTTAGGTAGTGACTGTTCCTTTGCCAAGCACTCAGCATTAAAAATGAAAATCATAGGTCTTTCAGATGAGACCTTAAAAACCAAGGTCACATGTCATGGTAGGCGTTGGCATGATGAACCCTCACTGCTCAGTGGCCCTGAGTGTCAAGGAAAGGTCTAAATTTGATGCCCTTCACCGGTATATACATGTGTACATGTATGGTAACATCTCATATGAGTGAAAAATTCTCACAGGGACATAAAACAACAAACAATCAATCAATCAGATTGACATCAACTTTCATTGAACTTAATCTTGTCTGTTTGAACACCTGTATTCAGAGACGACTTATTCTACATGTATTTTACTTTGATGTCAGAATTAATTCCATTACATTCATTTTGATTTCTTTTTCAGATATCCAGACGGTCATTTCAAATCTACAGAAATCCCCCTCCGGTCTCTTTGGTAACAAGGAGTTGTCCAGTCTGAAGAAAGAATATGGTCTTTAATTGAACAAGCAATTTGAAAATTATACAGAATGAGTGTTGAAATAATTTCTTAATTTTTTTTTAATACTACTATTATTCAGGTAAGGTTTTGACAATTTGTGTGCAAAAAATTTTTTCACTGAAAATTTGGATTTTACATGTAATGATATGCTGATATTTGAAAATGATTGTTTATACAGTAAAACTTAACTAATCCGGATGTTGTGTATTCTGAAATCGTGTCTTATACGATGTCAACTTTAAGTCCCATTTAGTAAATTCAGTTGGTTAAAATGTTGTTTAATCTGGAATGTTGTCTATTCCGGCCAATTTCTTCGGAACCATTGGTGTCTGGATTAGACAAGTTTTACTGTGTATAGCTTGCATATACATATTTTTACATGACTGCACTCTTTAAAACACGACTGCACTTTTGAATCTGGTTCATGTGTGTTAAACATAGACCTTGAACTGACATAATATGCATTGTTTGTTATAAAATTTTTCTATATATATATCAAGCTGTAGAGAATGCATAAGAAATGTTTTAAATGATCCAATGTTATGCAATCTGTAGAACTCCCCTGTGAATCATTACGAAAAATTATGTGCTTATTTGTAATTGCTGTTAAGAGTTCAGATTTTTTAGAATGGTATAACTTTCTGTGATGTAATTATGAATATAGTGTGCGGTTGTTACAAATGCTGCTCTAATTTTATGAGACTGTTTTTTCTCTCAATTTTTTTAGCTTCACGTACCTCTCTAGAGAGAACACCGCAGGTGTTTGCCATACTTTATCTTATTCATGTGTGGTATTTACTGTCTTGGCTCGGTAATTACTTCCCTAATTAATTAATTAATTTCCATATTATATTTCTTTTGTTCCCTTCATCAGAGTTGTCTTTTGACATTAAATTTTTTGAGACAATGAGTAACATCAGAAAAACTCCTGGTTTTTAGGAGCATAATGTTTTTTCCCCTGTTTTGTTTTGTTGTATTGCTCATTTTCACACTGTTTTAGTAGATAATTGTCTGTTAAGATGTATTAAATGTAAGAAAAAGTGTCTGTCACTTCTATAATAAGCATATTTACTAACGAATTATTAATGGTTATGATTCATTTAAAAAAAAAATATGTATACAAGTTTTGGTTGGATTTTCAATTTGTTGATAAAAATACAATACTGTGATAACACTTTTTATTTTGTGTTCCATACAACATATATTCTTATTGGAAAGCAGGTTCTGTATTAAATAAGAATAAGATAATATTGAAGATAAATTATATGTATGAAAAATTGCTTCATGAGTCCACCTCAGTGAAAAATCCTTATTTTCAATTATTGTGAACATCTTCAAGTCTGAGTTTGTTCATTAAGGAAGTGAGAGAGGACTTTATACATTTATTTTCATTTTTAACAAATTAATTATTATGGTTAATTGTCAGCTTAAACAACATGGTATGATGATACATTTTATAATTTATCTAATTTTGACATGAAGTCGAAGATATCTTGAGGGTCATTTTTGTAATTATCAAAATTCATTTCACTCCTGTATGAAATGTTGGAAAAGCATTCTCTCTTCAAAAATGAATTAACCTTTAGAAAACATGCACATTCATTCATTCATTTTGTTTTATAAAATTTCAACAGGAAATACCATAGTAAGGATAGGGTCATCATGATAATTAATGATTGTAAGTGTTCATATAAAAAAAAATGTGTTGAAAAGCATAGGGGATTTTTTTTTCTCTTTTCAATTAGACCAATGCAGGATACATGTACATGTAGCATTTTCACATTTGAATTTGAATCCTAAGACATTCAGAAATTTCACAGAACATTTTTGAGTGTACATACAGTTAACTATATGTTCAAAGGTAAAAATAGTTATTACTTAGCTGTGTGGTTCATTTAAATGTCAACATTTTTGTACTTTTGTTTCAATGTTACTTGAAGATTCTTTAGTTATATTTTTAACAACTATGTTATACCCATATCTGTTTGCTACTAACAATATGTGATATAAACTTTCAGGTGGACTTGCATGTTGAATGTCCCAATATTGAATACTTGAGTGGCTTTGGTATTTTTGACAATATTTATTCTTGTTAAATGGATTCTCAAAAGGAATTCTTGATTGGAGAAAAAAGCAATATTTTTTTTGAGGGAATAAAAGTTCTATGAGGAGTGTGTCTGTCTGTCGGTTTGTTGTCACAATTTGCCTTGTGTTCATCTTTTTGTCATATCATAGAAAATATTGTCTTTGAATGACATTAAACATTTAATCAAGTGTATCTGTGTTTGATTTTGTTATTCAGATGTCTAATTTCTATTGTTAGTGTAAAGATTGGTTGGTAACTTTATTATTGGAGCATGGGATATGTACATGAAGCAGCTGTGCACATTTTTAAAGGGGAAGGGATGGTATTTTTACCGAAGTCGAGATGAGCTTATGATGTACCGTCGGCGTTAGCGTCGGCGTCCCGGTTAAAGTTTTAGGAGCAAGTCCCATTCCCAAGTAACTATAAGCCCTACCTGGACCAAACTTGCGTGTATGATGCATCTAGGGATGGACACTACCACACTTGCTTTGGATGCTGGATCTGACCTAGATTTTCCAGATGAATGACCACTGCAGGTTAAAGTTTTTGGAGCAGGTCCATTCCCAAGTAACTATAAGCCCTACCTTGACCAAACTTGCATGGATGATGCATCTAGGGATGGACACTACCACACTTGCTTCGGATGCTGGATCTACCTAGATTTTCCAGATGAATGACCAGGTTAAAGTTTTTGGAGCAGGTCCATTCCCAAGTAATTATAAGCCCGACTTTGACCAAACTTGCATGGGTAATACATATAGGGATGGACACTACCACACTTGCTTCGGATGCTGGATTTGACCTAGATTTTCCAGATGAGTGACCAGGTTAAAGTTTTTGGAGCAGGTCCATTCCCAAGTAACTATAAGCCCTACCTGGACCAAACTTGGATGGATGATGCATCCAGGGGTGGACACTACGCTTGCTTCGGATGCTGGCACTGAGCTAGATTTTCCACATGTGAGACCAGGTTTAGATTTTGAAGCAGTCCCGTTCCCAAGTAATTATAAGCCCTACCTGGACCAAACTTGCATGGTTGATGCATCTGGGGATGTACATTAACCAACCTGCTTCGGATGCTGGATCTGACCTAGGTTTTCTACATGAGTGAATTTTAGCCATTTTTAAACCAAATTAGCATGGATGATGTATCTAGGGATGGACACTTCCAGACTTGCTTTGGATTCTGAATCTGACCTACATTTTGCAGATGATATTGTGGCCTGTTATGATTAAACTTGCATAGATGGTGCATCTAAGGATGAAAACTTCCAGACTTGCTTTGGATGTTAGAAATGACCACAATTTTCTTGATAACTAAACAGGTTAAAAGTTTATTGAGCAGGTCTATTTCCAAGTAACTACAAGTCCTACTTAAACCAAACTTGCATGGATACTGATCTTGGGATGTACCCTTACTAGAAAAAAAAATGTGAAATTTCCTTACTTATAGATAACATTCGTCGAGGTGAGCTTTGTAATCTTTGATTACCTATGTTTATATTATTGTACATTTCCCTGGACAGTATTACTCAAGGGTGGATTCATGGGTTTTATTCTCTCTCTCTCTCTCTCTCTCTGATTTTATGCTTGATATTTTGCTTTGCACCAAAGGAATTAAAGTATACATGCACACTATTGAAAATTAATTGTTCTAGAATGAACATTAGAAATATCAAGTGATCTTCATTGGTATGGTGAACAAGTATTATGCAGCAGTGGTGTCTTGGGATTTGAAGATTTTTATTTGGCTTTGGTTTGTGTCTTATGTGGTTAAAATAATATCTGGATTTCACAATTATTTACGCCTCAAAATTATTTACGCATGAGCTTTTTGTCAATATCACGAATTTCACGCAGTCTGATACATTGTAGATAAATTTCATAAATTTTAATATGAAAAAAAAAAGAAATTGGGGGTTCTTTATTGATGAATGCAAAAATGCAATCTTATGACAGTTTTCATGAAAAACATTTATTAACATCAGTCCACAAAGCCTGTTAGAATTTTCACGCTTTCGATTGACAGCGAGAACGGTTTCTGGTCACGTGATGAATAGAGTTCAACGCACAAAACAGTTACTTTTCAAAGACTGCCACAATGACTTTGTATTATATTCTTCACAACACAAAGAAAAGTTTGGTATCGTTTTTAATTCAACAATGAGCATGTGCCTTTTTAGTCACATCCTTGTAATTGCTATATCTTAATTCGTACGAAAATGCATTCTTAAGCATTGTAAAGAATAAATTATCTTACTATTTTGATCCTACAAAATTAACACAGTCACAACTCTGATTTATGCAGACAAGACATTAGTTTCAAGAACAGAACATATATTAAGATTCAAATATCTGAAGTAAAAATTTATTTAAACAAAATACTATATTAATATGTCTCCCTCAGAACACGAGCGATTTATTTGATCAAGTATAAGGTTCACATGTTGCATATGCAGTACAATGCATGCACATGCATGTGCAGATACATGAAGCAGGTTGCTTCACGTGTCTTTATTGCCTGAAACAAGCAGAAATATTAGCCCACCACCACCCTCCAGAAATCTCCAATTTATACTTATCTCTCAAATGCTTAGCAGTTATCTTGCGAAATTTGCATAAGATAACTCTGGATGTACTCAAATGATCTCCCTTTGAACGACGCAAGCACAACGTTCATTGGAATAAAGCTAATGTAAATGTAAGGAGTCGGTGACGAGATGGCGAGAATTCAGTTTGAAAAACACATAAAGTACTGTTCAAATACTACAAAATTTACCTGATATTAAGCCCATCAAAACTAGCTCGATTTTGTTAAATGTTACAGAGATTTATTGTTAATGCATTTCAGTTTTTGCAAATTCACGTAGTATATTGCCAGGAAAGGTAAACAAAATAAATTTCATAATACACTTTACGTTACACTTAGTCAGAAATGTTATTTTCAGAAATATATGGCATCAAAATCGACTGAATAATACAATGGAAGTTTATGTCTATTATGAATTTTTGAGGCGAATTGAATTCTCTCTCTCTCTCTCTCTCTGTAAATATTTTGTGGACTGCATAAAATGACAAGTGCTAGAATTTAACGAATTAGAAAGCATTTCATTTCAATAATGTGTGTGAGTATTAGTAAGTGGGGACTGATAAACGAAATGCCTTTAACTGTTTGGCTCCTAAGTTTAAAGTACATTTGAATGTTACACATTTCACATTAAAAGTACTGGCACACAGCAAATAAGGTATTAGTAATTTGGCAATTCATGGAGAAATTTTTAGTGCCAAAGAGAGAGAGAGTCTAGCGATAATTGTTTCAGGAAAAGAATGTTCTTGTAGAATATTGCACAGCATAGGGGTCTTGAGACAATCTTGAGCAAAAACTGGTACATGTATATAGTGTAATAGAGTGTGTTTTATACTATAACCCAGTTTTTGTTCAGAATGTCTCAAGACTTTGTGGAACATAGTACCAGTACTATAATGTACAGACGCGTACGTAGCTGCCTATACGCAAGTCCGTACACATTATTCCCCCCCCCCCCCCCAAAAAAAAAGGGAATGAGAGAGAGAGAGAGAATATATATTCTGAGAGAAAAAAAATAACATCCAGTAAACATTTTTGTTTCAATTTTATTTTATTTTATTCAGTTTTATTATTTTTTTTGGGGGGGGGGGGTCATATTTTTCAGGTTCAAATTTCATATTATCACGTCTATATAATCAAATCCAAATAAATCATTCATTAGCATTTAATTGTTCTGTGGCACGTTGGTAATGTTTTAAAAGATCTTTGAATTTCGTGAATTTCAATCATGAGGTTGAATGCTATGATATATAACTTAGTATATGATTTAAAATACTATATTTTTTGTGTTAATAACATTAATTTTATTATACTTGTTTCTGTCCATTAAAAATAGAGAAGACGATTCCAAAATATTGATAAAATATTTAGTGTCCACTACATGTATACCTGCAGTAAGTCAATGGTGAATTTAGAGGGGGCTGGGGTCCCCGTCCCCCTAGCTCCCCCTTTTCTGACCAAAAACATAAGATTAATGAATCAGTCTTTTTGTGTTGGATATTGCATTAATTATACCTAAAATAGAGCTAATATAAGCCAAAACACTGTTCCAAAAAACTCCTGAAGTCGGAGAGCATCACAAAGACCTTATTGCGGACAGATGTACAAGTTCTCGGTTGTTTTTTCGCACTAAGAATGTTTAAAACTGAAAATTAATTACCAAATGAAAATCTTTTCCATTTAAAACTGTAAGATATTTTACTCGTTAGAGCTTAAAAGAAGGCAAGTTATATATATATAAATTTACAGAATGATGTATTTATCCTGATTTTCAAATCTAACACGATTACATATCACAGGTTTGTGTCATTTTGATATCCTCCCCACCCCCCCAAAAAAAGTACAACATAAAACAAATTAAATATTCCTTTAACAATTTTAAATGCTCAACAACCTTGTTTTTATTTATTTTTCTTGTGCATGTTTTGCGCTGGTGCAGAATCTTGGATTGTGGAGTGTTGCAATGTGCAACCGTATACATGCAGGCGTAGGGTCTACACGTGTTGGCACAATCTATATGTAGAGCACCTTCATTTTACCTACCGTTAACAGAATCTCAAACACAATGTAATTCATTTTGGAATGAGTACAAATGTATACTAATACACATACATACAACTATGTCAAAGGTGCAAACACGTGAAAGAAGCAATGACGATCAAGGATGAAAGAAATAAAACAAGAATAATGCCAAATACTTCAGGTTATGTTTAAAAAATATTTTAAACAGATGTTTATATCCCATTTTTATTTACCAGAACTTGTTTTGTATAATATTTTACTGTATGTTTAATTAATATATAAAAGTCATGTTTATTCTAAAAGAACCCCTGATACATTTACATGTGTATTTTAAAGGGAGATGAAAAGTTGAATTAAACAAATTTTGAAAAATTGTTTTCAAATAATTCCTACATTACCTCTTCCTTTATCACTTCACAATAAGTACATGGAAACTTATAAATTGCATGTACTTCCTTTCTTGGGAATGCAAATTTAAAAAAAATTAATATACAGAAAAATATTGATTACATTTTTGAAATACACAACTACTCCATTTCCTCTGGAAGAAAGATATGGGCTCCATCATAAAAAAGAAACATCCAGTATGGGTTAAAACCGCTTTTCATCGGGACCGTTTAGACCATTCTGTAAAACGTGCATTCCCACCCCACCCCTTTTTTTCATGTAAAAAGTTAGTGCTTCTAAACGCATATGATTAGACTGCTACAGTTTGTGGTGCATTTAACTGATGGCTGTTATTTTCTAGTCTAGAATGATTCATTAGAGATCTGAATCGATGTTTTGGGGTATCCAAAAGGGGAAAAATATATAATATATGAGTGGAAATCACATGTATGTTCTGCATAAAAAGGCGTCTGTTTCTACACACCTTGAGAGATTATATATGGAAAATATAATTATACGTCATCGACATTAATTATTTTTATTAAAGATGCAAAAATAGTAATATCAAACCGCAAAACTTTTAGAATTTTTATTTTTCACTCCCCGCCATGAGTATGACCGGGGCATATAGTGTTTGTCATGTTCATCTTTCGTCCTCCGTCTACCCCCATTCGTCTGTGTGCCCGTTACACTTTGCGTTTCTTTCAGTTTCAAAGAAACTGATCAAGATGTCTGAACCAAAATTCATACACTGATACAAATTAGTGAGAGCTATTCAACTGTAGCATAGTTTTCTGACCTTGACCTTCCCTGTGACCTTGTCCTCACTATTCCCACGTTGTGCTTAATTCAATTTCAAAGTTACACGGTATTCATGATATTCTAATCAAAACTCATACACTGGTACATATTGATGAGAGCTATTTTAACTGTGGCATAATTTTCTTCCTTATGACCTCGACCTCACTATTACTTAATTTGAGTTTAGCACAGATTAGAAGTAACTATTCAAGACATTTTTATCAGAACTCAAACACTGATACATGTATATATATATTGTGGTAGCTATTCAACTGGGTCATAACTTTCTGACCTTGACTTTCCATATGAACTTGACTCACTATTCTCTATTTTGTGGTTTTTTTTTTTTCAATTTCAAAGTAACTATTCAAGATGTTGAATCAGATCTCAAAAACTGATTCAAACTATTCAACTCTAGCAAAATTTTCTGGTCTTGACTTTCCGAATAACCTTGACCTTACTATAATTGCTTAATTTGCATTTAGCACAGTTCAGAAGTAATTATTCAAGATATTTTGATCAAAACTCATACCTGGTACACTGATAAAATTGGTGGGAGCTATTCAACTGTTTCATAATTTTCTGACCCTATATATGATCTTCCCTGTGATCTTGACCTCACTATAACTGATTTTGAATGTAACACATTTTAAATATGAAACTGTTCATTAACTTTTCTTTAAAACTCATAAACTGTTACATATTGGTGGAAACTATTCAACTGTGATATAATTTTCTGACTCTTTGACCATGACCCCACTATTTGTCATATTACATTTATCTTAGTTTCAAAGAAACTGTTCAAGATGTTTACATCAATCTTCA
This sequence comes from Saccostrea echinata, assembly GCF_033153115.1. Taxonomy (NCBI): domain Eukaryota; kingdom Metazoa; phylum Mollusca; class Bivalvia; order Ostreida; family Ostreidae; genus Saccostrea; species Saccostrea echinata. The sequence continues at coordinate 2,828,355 of NW_026889777.1, forward strand.
TAAAATATTTTTGATCTTGACCTTCCATATGACTCTGAATTTCCATATGACCTTGATCTCACTATTTATTGCATGTTTTGAGTTTAACACAGAAGAAACTTCATCAAACTTCATTTACTGAATAAATACAATTGTTGAGAGCTATTTAAATGTGTCATAATTTTCTTAGCTTGAACTCACCTATTACCTTAATTTCACTTTTCAAAATATTTTCATTATACTAAGTTACATATTGGTTAGAGCAATTAAATTCTTTCATAATTTTTTTACCTTGACCTTTCTTATGAATGTTACCTTCTCAGGGCCCACCACTTTGATTATTTGACGTAATAACCATTAAGACTCCGAGCCCCCCCCCCCCAAGGCAAAATATAAAAATATGATGTCTTTGCACTATTATATTATTTTAAGGAATAAATTTAATAGCTACCCAATTTATAAATACGGTATAAACTGGGTTGGGGCAGCTTACGCTTTATAAACCGTGAAAAGTTTACACTTGTTTATGTGTTCAGTCTTCATACTGGTCTTTTTTCCAGAAAGGGGGAGGGTTGAACAATTTCTTTTTAACTTCCATACTTCCAATTTTGTCAAAGGATCAAGCAAACAGTCTGCATGAATATTCAAAATTAATCTCCGGCGGAACAATCGATGACGGCTTATCATTGTTAATTAAAACAATGCAATTAGAATTTAAAAAAAAAACTGAGGTTTGATACTTGGCAAGGTAGTCAAATAAGACTAGCGTCTCGTCTGCTGCTTTATAGGTGGCCCAGAACTGATGACCCAAACAACTTCAAGGATATAACGTTACATAAGAATAAAAGACAAATGTCAACACATATGTATGCATTATGCAGAAAAACCCTATCGTGAGAAGAAAATATAATTACATGTACGTATATGCATATCTATTCGACAAAATAGGGCATAGAAGTTGGACGACTTTTTTTATGCGGATTTGACTTTAATTCAAATTTTGTATTGAGATGGCATCGCATTCCCATAATATCTGAAATATTATAGAAAAATAAAAGAATATATATATACATAAATATAAATAAATAATATGAGTTTCTTAGATATATTTAACATATCATATTTATGGCACATGTAATAATGAGTTAAAATTTACAGAAACTATACAAAAAAATGCTGCTGAGTTGAGAGGATAGCGTGTAATTTATAATCAAGAATCCTGACACTTTAAGTTTATAAAAAAAAAAAACTGTGTTGATATCAACCCCCTCCCTTAAAAAAATTAAAATAAATAAATAAATTATAATTGATTAATTAATCAATTTATTAATGAATTAATAAAGGTATTAAATAAATGAAAGATCAATCTGTTTCATTTTTCATATTTAAAAGTAAGAACAGAGCAAAAAATGCATGATTTATATTTAATAGTAACACATTTTTGCTTATACTTTATTTCTAGCAGTATAAATTGATCGACGGCAACAAATATCTTAATTTTCCAGTCGGCGATTTTTATACAGAATTAACTGCATTGTGCCAAAATTGTGAATGGATTTTGATTGAGAAAAGAAATATTTGAAATGGTTTTTAATGTGCAGATTTTGGCACCGTATCTTCAGGTCTCCTGGAGACTCTGGGTCTCTATTGTCCCGAACCTGTGTCAAAAGCAATCCATTCATCTGGTTTCACATTGCAATTCAAAAACCACAACAAAAACTGTTTTTTAAAATCTGACCGTTTGATTAACCCGTCAAAATCTGGACAGGTTTAACAATGCCACCATTTGTCCATATTGTGTGTGGTTAGAAAAATTAGTGGTTAAGAAAATATGCTGAAGTATTTAAATTTTTATCAATGAAAAGAAAATGGAACTTGGGTTTGATTTTTTTTTTCAATCAGACACAATTGAATTTTAAGTGTTAACTGAAGCATTCTTTGCTTTCAGATTTAAAAAAATATTAATTTTTCATCCTCATTCATATTTCACAACTAACGGCAATATCAATGCCCAGGTTTACTGTCCCATAAATAGAAACATCACCTGGATTTTAAAATATACGGTCGAGTTCGTCTACCTTTATCGTGCCTCTCCTGTGAAAAATGGGAGTGAGGATCCAGCAATCCGATTGGCTGAAAAATCACGTGGTTTGTAAATTTCATTGAGAAAATTGACCGTCACATGGTTTTCATTTAATGCAACAACCCATGTGTAAACGTGGTGGATAGGAATTCGTAGCTAGGCCCCGTCAACACACGGTTAACAGCTGACGACCGAAAAAAAAAAACACGCCTAGTTAAAAAGTATATTCTGAAGAAAAAAAAATATACCGGGAAATATATATACTCTTGTTGAAGAGGATTCGCAAGTTATTCGAGGCGAGCCCTTGGAAACGGGCGATTGAACGGGGAACTCCCTCCTTATGACATGGTGTGCAAAGTTATAATTTTTTCTTCATGTTGAAATCCAGAACATTGGATAGTATGGGGTCAGATGGGGAAAGGAACCCTCAAGTGACCTCCGTGAAGTGTAAGATAGTGTTAGTGGGGGACTGCGAGTGTGGAAAGACTTCATTAATTAAGCGGTACATCAAAGAAAACTTCGACGAGGTAGGTCAGGCTTCTAAACTTCGCTCCTTAAAAATAGTTTGCAAATTATATATATTCAACATGTTCAATGTGCCAAATACAGTATAGAAATTCACATAGGTGGACGCATGTTAGTCTGCTATTTAGCTGCCGAACTGTATCATTATGGGTTTACATTTTAGTGTTTGACCATGGTCAAAGGCTAAAATATAAAACCATAACGTTACAGTTCTGCTGCTATCTGCTATAAATAATTGTAATGAATATAAAGTATTGTATAACCACGTGTACAAATGTTCTTCGTTTAATAAAACTGTAAGCTTAGCTGTATCATCGTGGTATTGAACTTTGAAAAATTAAAGGGATTGTCAGTTCACAGTTGAGAATTTAATCTTTAACCGCAAAAACTGAGATTTAAAAGAAATCCATATTCTTTTTTTTATATACACCTGGGAGTGTTGTACGTGCTGGTTATTTAATAGAGAACTTCAGTGAATGGGTTTTAAAAACCCATTGTTATCATTGACTCTGAGGGTGTGGTTAATATTTCACAGCGGTTGGTCGCAATTACGGTTTATATGGCTATTATCAGATTATCATCCAGGAGATCACAAAACCCCGAATCTTCTTTAAAACGGCCTTTCATATTTTTTCTTCTTCGTTAAATTCTAAAAATAGATCCGACGTAAGGAGTGGTAATAAATTCATGACCTGACATGCCTTTTAAAAAAAAATCTGCTATAAGTTATGCAATGTCTTTCACCTGTGTAAAACTTGCATTAATTTATTTTCACCGCGGAACAAGCTTAAAACTAGTGACAAAGTCCAATTCTGGTCTGTTCTATCTCTAATGAAAATGCCACAGTTGGTGGAGTGTCTAAATCTAGATTTTAATCAAAACCTTGAGGGGGTCCTAGCGCGTATATATACTTGATAGATAAAACGACATTTCAATGTGTATCTCTAGCGATCAGTAATTCTTTGGTTCCAACAAAAATCTCGTCACCTTGAAAGCTTACAGCTGTACATTTAGATATTTAAAGAAGAAAAAATCAATTTCGATGATTGATCTATGGTTGAAGGTTACATGTTATTATGAGGGAGATATGTTAATTTTTTCTCATTTTTTATTAATTTTCAAAATTTTACGTATTATATGTAAAATGTAAATTGCTATAAGTAAAAGGTCTATTGTCACATCAAAAGTATATGAAAGTATATGATTTTTCTTTGAGAAATTCTTTATTGCCCAGAAGATGTTTCTGGACCATCAAATTTTTGCATTACATCAATCTATACTTAACGTTTGATAATCTCGGCACCTGGCGAGGGATGAATGAAAGGTGTCTGAATACATTTTTATCGCTGTGTCAACAGCGCATTTAATTCACCGTATTCCGTTGATAATCGAACATGAGCTAACCCAGACAATGTCGGTTGCTCTTCTGACACCGTCAGAGTGAATGACCATAGATGGCTGTCAAATTTCCCCGGTAGGTTTTGATTGACGATTGGCATTACTGACCAGTTTTGACATATGCACAATAAATGGCAGAGAAAGACGTTATCTTGATAAGGCCAAATAAAAAAATATGTGTGGTTCCGGTTACCCGACCGTCCCTATTTTATCCCTCCGACCCTAACCTTTTTTTGGCAATTTTCATATTTTTTCCGGAATTTTCCCCAATTTCCATCAATGGCTCCGGTTTAAGTTTTAGTTTCAGCAATGACCGCCCCCTTGCACAACATAGTGCAAGTGTTTATTAGTGTTAAATCCAAAGCAAGCTAGCATGTAGGTGTCCCCTACCAATATTGACTAGTATATTATCACACCACATCTAAATGTCATTTGCAAAGTAGTGATAAGTATTATTTAGAAAAATTAAGAAAATCATTTTGTTAAAAAAAAAAAAAAAAAAAAAAAAAAAAAAAAAAAAAAATCCCTAGCTACCTACCCTAATTCTTTTGGAGGTGTAACCGGAACCACACATATTTTTGTGTTTGGCCTAATCAAATGTATGTTTGTGGTAATATTCTACATGAATGTATGTGAGAGAGAGAGAGAGAGAGAGAGAGAGAGAGAGAGAGAGAGAGAGAGATCTTCGAGAGAGTTTAATTTGAATTTTATTTTAGAAAGATCAAGAATTTTTCAATACATAGAAATTTTATGCTTATTTTCGTTTTTGTCGAAAAAAATCGCAATACAAGGCAGAAGAAAATGTTTGACAATTTTTATTTGTCTTCCAATGTATATGAGAATATATATTGTACATAATAATATTCGAAAAAGGTTCATATACAGAAATTTGACAGAGAATAATGTGGTATTACGGTACTTGAATTAATAACATGACAAACGATGAAGTTATGCAGTGAAACAAAGGTCTGTTCTATAATTTACATGAATGAGTGGTGAAGCAGGGGTTGTCATATTGTACAGGTTTTGTGGTCGGAAATGCGCTTCGTTCCACCACAAGCGTGGCATGAGGTGTGGACCTCTCATTCATATTTTTCTAGGTCATGCAAATGGAAATGATAAAGGAAAGTTAATACGTTGCAACTTTTAGACAGTGGTTGTTAAAATTAAGCGAAACATTTATTGGGTTTATTGCAAATGTGTAATACCACACTATGTGTTTTGTTCGCGGGGCAAGGAAGAGGTAAACGATTTAGAAAATTACCGTGTAAAAGCACGCTATCTTATTTATTTTCAATTAAATGAAAATATTTGAAAGATCACGCGATAATATGGGGGCGATCTCGTTTTACATTTCACGAATTCTTTTACCATTTAATTCCGGAAGCAAATTGATGCAGCGACTTAATTCAAATTGCAAATTCCTAGGACAGACATTCCACGCAATATGAAAGATGATGATATCAAATTCTGCAATTCTAAAGATTATTAGCACAAAAATCAGTCCAGAGTATGAACTTTTTTCCCTGACTTGAGGCATTTTTATGAAAACCTTGTAAGATGTTTGAAGTACCAATTAGTGAATTAGCAGACTACATGATCAATCGTGTTGAGAAGTGCCACAGGGACTTGTAAAATCAACAAATAAACATAGAACAACACGACAACTGCCATTAAACACACACGAACAGTTTCTTTTTTCTTAGAAAAGAAACATAACACTCGAAGGCATATTTGAAATGTTTCCGGAGTTCGCAACAAGATTTAGCAAATTGGCCATAGAAGTCAGTTCACCGTGGTCCTTTCATTGGCAGTCAGCAAAGATAAAATTGGTTTCTGAATCTGCCAGAGATATCTTAATTCGATACTGATAAGTAGGATGCTTCTTTAATTTGTCTGTTCTTGTCTAGAGTATTGCCTAGAATTTTAGCTCCCCCATTTCCTGTTGTGATGACGTCATCTTTGCAGGCTTTATATTTGAAACCTTTTGTCGTATTGTATTTTTCGATACCTATTATTCTAAAGAACAAAGTACATTTTACTTTAGCGTTTAAAAATATATACAATTTTTTTGCTAAACATAAACATGATAAACGGATTTATATAAATTAGCTTTGTATGGTAGGGCGTTTTCCCTGCAAAAGACAGCGGACCAATTGGCATGAAAAAACCAAAGAACCTCGGTAATGAACCATTAACAAAATGAAGTTAAACCCATTTCTTCTCTACGATAAAAAATGATAAACTGTTGACTGTTTGATCCAATAATATCTTTGATAGACACTATAAAAATAAAATTTCTCTTTTATAATCAGCAGAAATCGGCCGTAAAACGCCGTCTCGGAAAAGCTCGATTTGTTAATTTTCTGAGTCTGTCAGAGCTTGTGTGAGTCAGGGTTTGCTGATGAGAAGCGATGTGTCAGAACGATAAAACCCCCCTGATGTTCCGTCTGATAAAATGAATGTGTTTGCTCTCCTTGATATCAGGGAGCATACCGTTTCTATCTCGTGGGAATTCGACCTACTAAAAAGTGATACATTTTCCGCCAAATGTACCGATTTCCCAAAGGTTTTTTTTAGCAAGTTGTGTTTATACTGTCAATAAATATATACATGTATATATGAACATGATGAAGATATGCACGTGCGAAGAAATGCAAATATGCAGGGCGAATGTTGGAAAGATGCTTACACGAAATCTTAGCCGTTCTTTTTGTAGGGAGGTGGACTGCTAAGGAAATATATGTTTTGGATGCTTAATAAATCTGTTAAATGTACATACCAGCATATATAGCTGGGGACGATTCGTGCAAACAGACTATTCAGTCAGAAACTATATCGTCTATACACTTTTGTTAAATTATAATTGCACACCCCTTGTATAGTAGTTTTAGATTGTTATTTAAGCATTGAATGTTCATCAATGCATAGCATTGTGTCGTAAATTACTTTCATCTCATTTGTTAAACAGTTCATCATTTCGATTATGAATGCAGTCTTGATCTGAGTTTAACATATCTTTTTGTACTTTTTGGGGGGTGGGTGGGTGGGGTGTTATACAGTTATCTATTTTATTTTGTATGATTTAAAATAGTAAGAGTTTTCATTTTTCGTTTCAGATATATACTGCTACAGCTTTTGATACATATAACACGACATATCATGTTTCCGACACATACCGAATCCAGATGTCCCTTTGGGATACCTCAGGTAAATATATACACCTGTATCTGTTAGATGGACAGGATTTCAAAATCAGATACTCAATTTACTTCCTGTCTGCAATGTACTAACATTAAATACTATAACATTAGCGGGACACAGAAGAAATGCATGTTAGTTAGAAGACTGTGTTTCATTAGTATTGAGAGTCTTGTTTCACAAGAACTCATATGGCATGGATTCGGTGCTGGGTTTACAGTTCAAGGTCGTAATCTATAGGATACAGGTTGGGTTTACAGTTCAAGGTCGTAATCTATAGGATACAAGTTTCGTTAGTTCCATCTATGTTGTATGTTGTATGGTGGTCATTGTATTCAAAGAAAGAACGTGATTGGTATTGGTAAGGTAGCCTTTGGAATGACCGCAATATACGGGCAAAGTTAATATTTTCAGCTCCTCTAGCAAATGTGCTGACGTCTTCGACGCCAGACAAGATGTATTTCTTGATAACACATGACCTTACGTTCAAACTTCTAACATATCGACTGACTTTTTCATCAACCTTACTCGCCGATACCATCTACTACCTGTATTGCATATAATACGAAAAGAAACCCAATCTAGTCGAAAATACAGAAATCTCGCACAAGTCTCGTGCGTGACGTAATTCAAAACCTAAGGTTAAAAGGGTGCGGAATTTTCAATGGCTGTACCGCCTGAAGTTATTGAAAAAGTACATATTCTGTTGTGTTTTAACATAAAACTGTTTGAACCTTGTGACATTCACAATTTCCGCTACCTGGCTAACATTCCTGGGCTGTCTCCAGTCTTAATTAATGAGGTGGTAAAATGTTCTGATTGTTTTTTTGTATTATGCATCCAAAAAAAAAAAAAAGACACAGTTTCTAGGACATTCATGTTTCTAGGTAATAATTAACAATTTTCAAAACATATTGCTGTTAAAAAAATCTTATTAATATAATATGGGAAGGCATAGAAAATCAAACGCAAAAACACCTTTACTGAAATTCACCTGTTGACCTACATACCTGGAAGGATTATTAAAATTTGGCATGGGAATGGTTTTTACCTGGGGTAAATTTTGAAATACACACCAGTAAATCTGATTATAGAATTTGGATGTCATATTCATGCATTCCAATGTATTTTATTCTCAAAACTAATCGGAGTGACCGTCTAAAAGACAAATGCAAGTACATGTATATGTCAGCCATTGTTAATTGCACTTGGATAAAAAAAAGAAAATCCGGCTTATAATTTGATCCCAGGATTATCTATCACCACGAAGTACAAAATTTTGGCAAAACCTTGCCATTGACTAATGTACGACATGAACTCAAAAATGTCTTTGTCAGCTAATATTTTATTCAGACTATAACTACTTCGTATTAATTATATTCAGCAATGACGAAATATTTTCATCATTTATTAATTCAAGGCAGCCCACGCTATTATGTTAGAGCAAATTCCTGTGAAATTTTAAGATTCATGCAGGGACATTAGGAAGCAATGATGGTCAACACATCGAAGTTATTAAAAATTTACGCGTATATATTCGTTCTTATTATGAGGTGCAGTTATTTTGAATTGCCAAAGGCAATCAAAGCTTTGTAAGATGCATAGATTGCTCTTACGCCCTAAGGCCCCCTATTAATAAAGGAAGGAAAATTTATGTATAAATGAATGGCCAAATGTTGCAAATAATTGAGGAAAATGAAAAAAAAGAAAATCTTCTTTTTGTATTTCCATCGTTTGCAATCCCATTAATTATAAAACATCCTGCTCATATGTCTTCTGCCTACCCCTCTTTCCTCCGCCAACCAGCTGTTCTACTCAGTAATTGTTATCTTGCTTTACTGGTTAATGACACCAACAATTCACAGAATGGAATCATATTCTTTGTTCTCGGGTGTTAGGCATAAAATTAAAGCCATTAAGTTCTTCATTTCACTGGGCCTTTCGGTAGAGACCATTAACTAAAAAGAAAAATAAAAAATTTTATGCATTAAAATGATTTCGATCACTACAGAGTCGTCATGGTTTAATTTTCTTGGATGAACTACACTTGTACATATTTTAAGTTCTTGAGTATTGTTAACGTTGCGATGACTTTTCTATTTCAAACTCCAAATTTCAATAACGCACATATACGTTTTCATGATATTTTTCATAGACTTTGCAAGAGAGAATCATTTTATTTGTCTTGTTCCGAACCATGTCAAAAAGGCAGTTTGTCACTGTTCGTGTGTGGAAGATAATTGACTTATAAAATGTGTTTATATAGGTATACTTATATCCTTTTCATTCATTATACGTAGCTAGCCATTTGGAAATTTCGGCAGACACTAACAATTGTTAAAATGGGCGTAGTAAAAATATACCCTTTTTCCTATTCCTTTGAGAAAGGTTCATTCATATACGACAAAGAAAGGCAAAGAAAATGTAATGTCATTCTTTAGCGCTAGGTTTCTCTTCTTCGGCGGAGTTATGTATGAAATATGGGAGTGCTATTTGGGCGACTATTTGCTTAGTGCATTTTTATGGCGCTTGCATCGACACGTTCAAATTCTTTTTGCCTATCAAGGTATATATGTAAATAGTGGGGGAGGCCCTTGAAGCGACCATAAATTAAGGTCGTCTGCTTTTATATCTCTTTTGGACTTAAGATTGAAATTCAAAAGCTTTTGAAATGTTTCTGTTGGTACGGATGATTGTAAATCGAGATGGCAATGTTTTCTATGAATTGATGTGTATACGTGTATACGATTAATATGGGGAATATTCAGGGAAAAGGCTTAGAAAATTGTCTGAAATATGTGATAAACATTTAAAAAAAAAAACTTTTGACAATATTATCCTTTGAAAAACATTCAAGTGTCTTTGCAGTTTCTTACGCAAGTGCAATGCGAATATGATGAGATTTTTTCATTTGTCATGTTTATTATTAGAATGCGTTTAGACAAATTTGTGAAGTTTCAAATGTAAATATTATTATACAAAATCTAAAAGCGTGTTCCAAGGCCGATTACATCATGTTTAAAAATTACTCTCTTTGTTTTGTACAACAACTAGAACAGTTCGTGGTTTTATGATAGATCGTGGTAGATAATTTTTTTTTTTTTTGGAAGACATAATTTCATGCTAGTTGGTGAGAAGTTTATTTTTTGCATCATGCATTTTTATTTATAGAAAATTTGTGATTAGTTGATTAATTTTTTTTAAAAAGTTTGGCACAGTTAGAACAAAATGTTTAAATTTATGTATGAAATTCGTCTTGCAATAAATGGTATTAAAATAAGGTATGATCCTACGGCCGAACATGGTGTTTCTGACGAATGCATTTTTTGTACGCATGGATCACTTCACCTCGACTTAAACAGTCAGCTGTCTGGAACGGCACAACCCAAAACAAAAAGAAACCCATTAGTCCTAAAGTACATTTTGTATTGATAACTTAGAAACTAATATAAGAGAGCAAGAATATACGTGGGCTTGAAGTATCTCAACCACCTGTAAAATCAGTCTTAAAGAAATCTCCGTGTTCAATATCTGAAATAATGTCTCTACACTTGGACCTATCAGAAGAACGAATGCCAATCATGTTTTAGATGTGAAGAATTGTACGGAATTTGTAATTCCCCTTCAATTATTTGCTCAGCCAAATCAAAATACTTCGGGCAAACAAATCCATTGTCAATTTGGGGACTGTTAAGAATTCACTGAATTTACAAAAAAAATCAACTCGTACTTTCTGATAAAAGAGTCGACAGACATTTGTGTGATAAACTGCGTCGTTGAAAAACAGGTTTAGGAAATGTAAAGAAAAGAGATAGGCCATGGTACTGAACTTTCCTTGAATGTTAAAATCAGATGGTTGCTTACGCAGACAGAAATCAGGGATCTTAAATTGGCGATTGACGATGATTGATTTGTAGGTCCAAATTTTAAGCTTTTTCTTACATAGCCGCCTCTTGGTATTTGAACAATTCATTTGTTTTGCAAAGAAGTAGGTAGGGTTTTCGGACCTAGGTTTCGATGCAATAAAGGTGACGTTGCGGAAAGTTGAAACTAGGAAACTTTAACCTTACTAATTTATAATCCCCACACAGCAATATACATGTACATATATGTAATGCACAGTTTTTAACTGTCAATAAATATGCCAAGTTTCATCGATTTCTTTAATCTCTTACTTACATAATCACCACTGATATTATAATACTGACGCGAATCACACTCGAACATTAAACGTTATTGCTTATTAATTATATTTAAAATTTGATTTCAGGCTCTCATACGTATAACAGTGTGCGCCCTCTATCGTACGCCGACGCTGATCTCATTATGGTCTGTTTCTCAGTAGCAGATCCAGATAGTTTGGAACACGCAATCTCAAGAGTAAGTGACGTCATTTGTATGCACACGCAGTAAAAGCCATGTATTTCTAAAGAAAGCCTCATTTTTTACTATTCTTTTAATTTGCTTCTTTTTAGTGGTCACGTGAAGTCAGGGAACACTGTCCGAAACAGCCCATGATATTAGTGGGCTGCAAAACAGACCTCAGAACTGACCCCACAACGCTAGCAGAACTTGCCAAGAAAAGAACATCACCCATTATGTATGATCAGGTAGGATTCTAGTTTTATATTAATTACATTGTAACAATCTCGCTATGGTTGAGATCAGAAGCCTTTTTACTTTCGGTCTGTTTTTGGAAAGATATTGCGTACGTGTAACTACGTAACCATGCATGAAAATGAAAGGGGAGACTATTGTTTATTTACAAAAAATCTTTTTACAGGCTCTCAAGTCAGCAAAAAATATTGGAGCCTTGGTTTATTCAGAAATTTCTTCCAAGGATTCACAGCGAAGCGTGAATGACGTCATAGAAGTAGCGGCTCTGTCCTCTGCCGGAAATAAGACCACACCAGAACAAAGTCCCACCTTCCGGCGACAGAGGTCCTTCATGCGACGCAAACGATTTAGCGGGATTGGCGAGGCAAAGGTGCAATTACGAAAGGAAGCAGCCAAAAGTTGCTGTATCATGTGATTGAGTGACTGTGAACATTTCAAGAAAAAGAATCATGATCTCTGACTAATTTGAAGGGAAGATGTGTCCTGTTTCCCATAAAAGCTGACGTGCTTTGGCCACTGTTTTGCTTATTGCAAAATCTTTAATTTGTCTGTACATTGTTTTGTTACAATTCACAACGGCTTGCAGATGTGTTTCTTAACACTTAAGTCTAATGAAGATATTGCCTTGGACTCTGTGCTCTAATACTACAGATTGTATATTAAAATGGATGAACCCATTCAAAAGCATTGACCCAAGAACATTATACATCTTTTTGTTATTGACGTAGAAAATAAGTCATTTTCTTCAATTCAAGGATTAGAACAATCATTTATAAACTAGCAGATCTTCATTAAACTTCGAGCATATATTCATTGTAGTGCGAAGTGACTGTCAAAAATATTGACAAAATAGTGTCAGACATTGAGGAACTGTATATGCAAGACAAGGTGGTGCACACTGTTATTTGTATATTAAGGAGTGAGACAAGGGGGTTCTGTTTGCCCCGACTTCTTTAGGCTAGAAGAATTGCAAAGGTGCTAAAGTGTGAGAGAGAAAAAAAACTGACAACAGAAACAATTGTCCAACAGTTTGTCTTTCATATTTGTATATAGTATTGAATGCAAATGATAGATATTAATTTATTTTTGAGCAAGAGTGTCGTGTGTGCAATTTCTAGTGCGGTGTGCAATATTGCTCGCGTGCAGGAATAAATCGAAGATTTTGTTTTATTACACGGGAGGTGTTATATATTTGAACAAATTTGATACCTAAAAATAAATGAGAAACTTTATTTATGTGTTTGTTATATTGAATATGTGTTTTTTTTCCTTGGAAATAGTGCTTGTTTTATTTGAAAGGCGACATTCGAAGCAGTTAAGCTTACCCTCTCCCCTATTATCTGATATGCCTCAAGTCAAAGATTACACTATGGTATAGGATAGTGTTTTCATGTACTTCAATCGACAAACCACCTGTATAATTCTTCAAAAAACCTTTATCTCCTGGATCCGCCCCTGAATTTACGGACATGGTCAAGTACTTACGATTGATTCAGTTTTTCAAAACCTTCCACTAAAACGCTTAATGATACACGGTTGTAGAAGAAATATGTATGTCGCTAAATCTATGTCATAGGCCCTATATGTATACATGTACACGTACTCACTAGATAAAATTCTAACGCACCACTCAGTATTTTCATCTGTAATTACATGTAAGATATTTTCATTACTGAAACGAGTAAATTTAATAAACAGTTTTGCCCACTGCAATTGAACTTGCCGATGTCTTGGTGTCAATTAATACAACACCCTTCAAAGGCCTTCTTGCCCGCAACCCAATTTCCGGCAGCCAATTGGCACTGTTTGTACACTGTTCTGAAGTTGGCCGTTACCGATGGTTTGTCACTGAGGTTTGAAACAGCCTTGGTGTTAATGATTTAGAGCAATATGTCTAACATGTCGCCCGGAAGTCACCTAGCTATAGTACTTTGATTTCCGTACCCAGTCCACCACACTTCCGGTTGCTTTACAATCTTGCAGTAATTATGTGGTTTTTATTGGATTCCATATTCACATAAAGAAGGCATATTTGTATTCGTTGATTTAATCACAGCATGTTTTAACCAAAAGAAACAAAAAAAATTACATTGTTTTATTATTTTGAAAAAAAAAAATTCCAAAGAACACCCTGCAGACAACATACCATCCACCCTACTACGCTTTTCCATGGTCAAACACTGCATACACGGTCAAGTTTTTCTTTTTAATTTTTTAGGAACATGGAAAACTCAAATACAATGAAAAATTTGAAATTTATTCCTCCAAAAGGTGTGAGCACGATTTCCATCCAGGAATGGCACGCTTCAATTATAACATTAAAATTTTCGTATATCAGTTATGGCATTTTTAAATGCCTTTCTTTTAACTATGGTAACAAATCAAATACGTCTCAAGTTCAAATTCAAGCTCAAGTTCAATTGATTCGCCCAACCAAAGTACTGGTGCATGGTGTACATTAATAACATATGTGCATGTACAATATATTCAAAATGGTCAGAGGGACATATACAAAACAAAACAACCAAAAAAAAAAAAAAGGACAGAAAATAAATAAAAACTAAACAAGTTTTGAAGAGGTACAATGTAAATATTGATTTTATATGATGGTGCTTTAGCAATTTTGTTAAGTGTACATGTATGTTTTTAACACTTCATGCAATAACTCCGTGGGATCCGCTTTACATTGATGGCCTTGTCTTTTGAATTTTATCATTGAAGCAGTTTTCATCTCTTGGATGATTCAATAAGATATGTGTTAAGGTTTGACGACTTGTTCCTAAAATATCTATTTTCTTTCTCCTTGTAAAATATAAGATGGTTTATAAACTGTTTTCAAAATGTATTAGAAAATAACTACAACAAAAATTGTGATAATGACAATTCAAGTGATTTCAAATAGCATTATATAGGAAACACCCCCCTCTGGTATCTTGCACAAATGTCCGGTAAGGTACCTCAATTTTTTGTGAGGAAACTTGTTAAAGTAGCAGTGCTTCAGTGACAAATTTTTGGGAAAAATTATACATAATTGAGGAACGTGTCGTCTGACCTTAATTTTTTAAATAAATGTATATCTGCACTGTTTACTGTTTGGAATCTGAAATCTCACCGGCAAGGAAGACCAACTCTCAATTTGTGTGAAATATTTCAATAAGATGTGCCCTTGGACAAAATTATATTGTATTAACATAAATTCTACTTACTTTAATAGCTGACAGACTCTTTTTTAAATATGTTAAACGTTTTGTAAAGCATGTATGATACTGACTCATCAGTATGGAGTAAGTGCCCTCTCATGATGTAAACTAGAAGAAGTCATAAGGGAGTAATACCCGCACCTGTGTTTGCCTCTAAATGTACGCTAGCTCCCTTGTACCTTGGTAGCAAAGAAACCACAAAAGTTACTATACATAATGATATTTACATAAAATATATATACATGCATTTTAAGCACAGGTAGTAAGCATGACTATGTAGTATGACCATGAGCCTCTTTTATTATTATTCGACCCCCCATTTGGCCCCAAGGGTGAAAATTAAAATTACTAAAGCTTATTGTACATCTGCAGGACACCCAAAATCATCTTGCAAAAGATTTAGATAACTACTGTGTAAAATATTGCTTCCTGAGGTGAAAATGAAAATTTAAAAAAAAAAAAATTCTTAGTACGAGGAGAAAGAAGATAGTATGAGGGATGGACAGGTGGACAGACCAATTAAGATAACAACGCGAACTTTCTTTACCAAGTTCGGGTATAAATACAAGATTAC
The DNA here is from genome assembly GCF_033153115.1 of Saccostrea echinata. NCBI lineage: Eukaryota > Metazoa > Mollusca > Bivalvia > Ostreida > Ostreidae > Saccostrea > Saccostrea echinata. The sequence goes on from NW_026889777.1 coordinate 2,843,932, forward strand.
CCGCAACGCAAAGCTCAATTACATGTATTTATAATTTCCGGAAATCTTGCTTTAAAATAGCTAAACATACATTAATGCTGGTATTTAAAAAAAACATTAAACACGCTTTGAAATTGAAAAATGTCTGTACGGTAATCGGTACGTGAATATCAAAACAGATGCAAAGAACTATAACTCCAAGAAGTACGTTAAAGTAAATGAAATCAGGGGCCCGTTTTACAAGAGAACTTACGACTAAGACCAATATTTAATTCCGCTTAAAACTTTCTATTTTTCATTAAACAGAAAATGGTTTTAATCTTTATAAAAGAAATGTAGAACGATATTTTTACATTAGCAATTTAAAACAGAATTTGTTTTCAAAAATTTCACATTTGATCTTAGTCGTAAGTTTTGTAAAACAGGCCCCAGAATACAACAAGAGGCTGATGAACCACAAAGCTCACAAGTTACTTTGGTCCTACTGTTCTTCACAAGATATTCTAGCTCCTCCCTAGACCCAAGATATCATAACGTACATATCCTAGATTGTTTCTTTATCTATATGACTAACATGGTCCTGTTCCTCTGCAGAAGAATATTTTTTTTTCCTGTATACATGCATCAGTAAACTTTTATCAGGGTCAGTAATAAAAAATAAATTTAACAACCCATGCGCGGATCTAAAGGGGGGAGGTCTGGACCCCTACCCGTGATTTTCCTAGTTAAAAGGCTATCTTTTTCCTTGGAAAAATGGGAAAGTGCCCTCCCCCTCCAGCGAAATACAGATTATGCCTTTCTATCGTAACAATTCACTATTTCTTGTAGTTATAAATATACATCATATTTTCAGCTTGTTTTTTCGGTTTTCCTAATATTCTATGCAGTTGAAACTAATTCATGTAACCTTTACACATTTACAAAGCCAAAGCTTTCCAGAATAAATCAACAACTTTAATTTGTTTCTCGTGTTTACTTCATTCTAATCAAATAAATCTCATGTCATAATAACTATTTTTATATAACTCCTTTATATAAATTTTTCTGATTAGTCGAAAACACCTTAAACTTAATGAATGTTTTGTACAAAATCTGCAAAATGTAAGGTAATGAAATATCCCCCCCCCCCCCACACACACACACAAATGGACGAATACGTTTATTACTTATCATCCCCATACGTTCTTTAGATATTTTAAAATTGCTTTAGTCAGGTAAGTTATTTGAAAAGCTATTATTTGTATCCAATAAATCACATACAATATATACAAAAGACATGACATTTGCTTCTTAACCCCCATCATCATTCAGAGAATTAAAATAACACCATTATGAAAAAAGGAGAATGGTTTTATCTTGTTTTTAAGATGAAGATGTTTTTATTTTTAATTCATTTTGAAAACTGAAATCATTTTTGAAATAGATACGGACATTTCACTTTGAACGTAAAACACCCGCACGTGAAAAATTATCGTTCTTTGTAACTATATCAAATAATTTCATAAAAAGTATTCCTCTTCTTTTACATGGTTAGGATAAAATTTAATAACATTATGATAGATCTAGAAAGAAATAGTGATCATTCTAATACTGATATTTCCTTTATTTTTCCCTTAGTGATTAAATTATATCATCCAAAATAAAAACTAAACCCATAGAAATGTTTAATGTATTACTTATTAATGTATTGTTTAATGTATCATTTCAAAACTGATATTGACTCTTTGTTACAGGTTAATGAATAATTATTTTCGGTAAAAAGAAATAGGAACAACAGCAGTATAACTCATGCTAGTATGATTAAGAAAACGGAACACAAATCTAAATGCACATGCTTCTGCATATATAAAGCAGTATTTGTGGTACATGTATCTATAAAGTAGATATGGTTTTTGAATCATTGTTAACGTGTATAAGACATTTTTATCTTTGCAATGGCAAAAAACCAACGATTTTAATGACATAGAATTTTACACTCCATTGATTTCTGCTTCATTGTCTTGAAGCTGAACACGACTCATAAATAGGCATATGCCATTTTCGAAATAATATTTACGATATCAGCACCGAGGTATACTCTTCGCCTTTGTTACGCCTGACTGCTTTATTGTCACGGGTATCGGCGTGGAATGGCGACCCGTGTTCGTGCTGGTTATCTTGCATTACCTTTGTTTACATTTTATTGCAGTAACGTGTATTTGTGTTTGTTTGTATACTGCACTGACCTGTGCAAGTGTTGTAAGTTTCTTTAGTATCTTACTCTCCTGCATTAGAAGAAGTTCACACTAGTTATTTTTTTGTCGCCACCGAGTGGTGTATAGCATACGTCCGTCTACATCAGTAACGACTGATTGCACTGAACAGTGACTAAGTGAGCGGATTTATAAAGGGGCCCTCAGATATAGCGAGAGACCAATCGAATATGGTGGACACATTCCTTTTACGAATCGTGTTCAGCTTTAAGCTTTGTTCAGACCTAGTGAGAAAAACTCACGGTAAACACGAGACATTTCCGTTACTTTTGATGAACTATTGCACGACTCTAAAGCCTTTTATACTTTACAAAACAGTGACTGAACATTTGCATAAAATGAGAGCAAAAAGCTATGACCGTTTTCCCTACGTTATTGAACTTTGATAATACAGTACAAATATGCAAATTTTCAAAAACTACAAGTACAGAAATTGTACAAAAGAACTTTTGGACGGAGGTGGTGGTAGAGTTTATTTCAGTAGAATAAACTGGGAGAAAAAAATCCTTGAATCAAAGACTGAACCACTACGAGTGCAAATGAAATGCATCTCCATTAGAAAAAAAAATAGCTGAATGATTAAGATGAATAAATTTTGTCTAAATTTTCTAAATTGAAGAAATTTCAAGATGTGGTTGGATATTAGCACTTTCCTTATTTCGATGGTCTTTTAGACATTTTGCATATGAAGATAAACGGAATACTCTGGTTCTTATTTTTAACAAAAATACTCCAAAAAGGGAGAGGAATGTAAATTCAGTACTTCAAATCAAAAAAGAAAAAAAATGATGTTTCACACACACACACACACACACACACACACCCACACACACACACAGAGAGAGAGAGAGAGAGAGAGAGAGAGAGAGAGAGAGAGAGAGAGAGAGATCGAATTAATACAGTTAAATTAATTCAATATTCGAATAAGAGAGAGGAAATTCTTTTCATTACAAATGTTGCCTTTACTTTTACATGAACGATAGATAATTTCATAACAAATATTCCTTTACTTTTACTTGGTTAGGATAAAATTTATAATTACATTATGATACATAGAGAAAGATATAGAGAGTGATCATTTTAATATTGATTTTATTTTTCCCTGAATGATTAAATTATATCATGTCAAGAAAAGAAAAAAAATAAATCCATAGAAATGTTTTATTTATTACTGGTATTGTTTAAAATTTTCTTTCGAAAGAAAAAATCATTTCAATACAGATAATACCTACAGTTTACAGGTTAATGATTAATTATTTTCAGTAAAAAGAAAAAGAAACAACAGATGTGTTTCTCATAGAAGAATTTAATAAAAAAAAAAGGGAACACAAACTCAATGCACTTTCTTTTGCTCGGAGCAGTATTTTTGTGGTACATGTATTTGTAAAGTGGTTGTGAGTTTAGAATCATTGTAAACGTGTATCTGACATGTCCATCTTTGAAATGGAAATACAGCACCGATTTAATGACATAGAATTTTACGCTCCAGTGAGTCCTGCTTTGCTGCCTCTGTTCAGGCCTAGTGAGAAAAACTCACGGTGAACACGAGACATTTCCGTTACTTTTGATGAACTATTGCACGACTCTAAAACCTTTTATACTTTACAAACCTGTTGCTGGTAAACAGTGACTGAACATTTGCATAATGTGAGAGCAGAAAGCTATGACCGTTTTCCCTACGTTATTCAAAGGGATATGATCTGAGGTATTGAACTTTGATAACACAGTACAAATTTGCAAATTTCAAAAACTGCACCCGTTCATAGACAGAAATTGTACAAAAGAGAAATTTTGGACGGAGGTGTTGTGAGAGTTTATTTCACCAGAATAAACAGGAAGAAAAAAATCCTTGAATCAAAGAGTGAACCACTACGGGTGCGTGGTTGGATATTAGAACTTTCCTTGATTCGATGATCTTATAGACATTTTCAATATGAAGATGAACAGAATACTCTGGTACTTATTTTTAACAAAGAGGGAGAGGAATGTAAATTCAGTACTTCAAATCAAAAAGAAAAATGTCAGAGAGAGAGAGAGAGAGAGAGAGAGAGTGAGAGAGAGAGAGATCGAGAGATCAAATTATTGCTGTTAAATTGATTCATTATTCGAATAAGAGAGAGGAAATTCATTTCATTTCACAATGTTGCCTTTACTTTTACATGAAGGATAGATAATTTCATAACAAATATTCCATTACTTTAACATGGTTAAGATAAAATTTAATTACGTTATGATAGATAGAGAAAGAGATAGAGAGTGATCATTTTAATATTGATATTGCCTTTATTTTCCCCTGAATTTTCAAATTATATCATGCCAAAAATTATGAATTCATAGAAATGTTTTATTTATTACTGGTGTTGTTAAAAAATTCTTTCGAAAGAAAAGTCATTTTAAAACAGATATTACCTACAGTTTACAGGTTAATGATTAATTATTTTCGGTAAAAAGAAATAAAAACAACAGACGTATTTCACATAGAAGTACATGTATTTAATAAAAAAAAAAGGGAGAACAAAACAAATGGTATCAGAGAGAGAGAGAGAGAGAGAGAGAGAGAGAGAGAGAGAGAGAGAGAGAGATCAAATTAATACTGTTAAATTAATTCATTATTCGAATAAGAGAGAGGAAATTCATTACATTACACAATGTTGCCTTTACTTGTACATGAGTGAAAGATAATTTCAAAACAAATAGTCCTCTATTTCTACATGGTTAGGATGAAAATAAATAACATTAAATAGTTAGAGAAAGATATAGAGTGTTCATTTTAATACTGATATTGCCTTTATTTTTTCCCTGAAAGATAACATTATATACCCCCTCCCCCAAAAAAGGAAAAGAAGAAAATCAATTGCATAGAAATGTTTTTATTATTACAGGTATCGTTCAAAAATTCTTTCGAAAGAAAAGTCATTTCAGTCAGATATTGTCTATATTTTAGAGGTTAATGATTGCTTATTTTCGGTAAAAAGAAATGGAAACAACAGCTACATATTTCTCATAGAAGAATTTTTTTTAAGGAACACAAAACTCAATGCACATTCTTTTGCACAGAGCAGTACATGTATTTGTAAAGTAATTATGATTTTTGAATCATTGTAAACGTGTATCTAACATTTCTATCTTTGAAATGGCAATACAACACAGATTTTAATGTCATAGAATTTTACGCTCCAGTGAGTCCTGCTTCCCTGTCTCTAGATCTGTTCAGGCCTAGTAAGAAAAACTCGCAGCGAAAACGAGACATTTCCTTTACTTTTGATCAACTATTGTACGACTCTAAAGCCTTTTATACTATACAATCTTGCTGCTGTTAACAGTGACTGAACATTTGCATAATATGAGTGCAGGAAGCCGTGAGCGTTTCCCTACGTTATTCAAAGGGACATGATCTGAGTTATTGAACTTTGATAACCCAGTACAAATATGCAAATTTCAAAAACTACAACCAACCAAAGACAGAAAGTTTATAAAAGAGAAGTGTTGGAGAAAGGTGGTGGGAGAGTTTAACCATGAACCACTCCATAGTGCATAGCATCTCCATTGAGAATAAACTTGGATAATGAAACTGCTCTGCTTTGTAATGTTCGTCGCTCTAGCTTTGTGATTCGACAAATAAATGAATGCATGAATGAATAAATAAAGGAATGATTAGATAAATAAATTTAGTCAAAACTTTATAACTTGAAGATATTTCAAAATGTTGTTGGATATTGAATGTAGCACTTTACTTAATTCGATGGTCTTTTAGACATTTTCAATATGAAGATGTACAGAATACTTTGGTACTTATTTTTACCAAAATTGAGAGGAATGTACACTTAGTAAATCAAATCATAAAGAAAAAATGATGTCAGAGGACTGTATGACGACAGTGATCGAGTAGTGCACTGCCGAGAGAGAGAGAGAGAGAGAGAGAGAGAGAGAGAGAGAGAGAGAGAGATTTTTTCGAAAAAGAAAGGGAAATTTCATTTTATTACAAATATTCCTTTACTTTTACATGGTATGGATGAAATGTAATAACATATAGTGTTAGACACACACAAGCACACGCACAGAGAGAGAGAGAGAGAGAGAGAGAGAGAGAGAGAGAGAGATTAATACTGTTAAATTAATTCATTATTCAAATAAGAGAGAGGAAATTCATCACATTATAAATATTGCCGTTACTTTAACATGAAAGAAAGATAATTTCATACCAAATAGTCCTCTACTTTCACAGACTCGGCGTTAAACAATAAACAATCAATCAATCAATCTACTTTTACATGGTTAGGATGAAAATTTAATAATATTATGGTAGATAGAGAAAGAGATACTGATTGATGTTTTTTAATATTGATATTGCCTTTATTTTCCCCTTAATGATTAAACTATATCATGCGAAAAAAAAAATGAAATCCATAGAAATGTTTTATTTATTACTGGTATTTTCCAAAAATATTTCTTTCGAAAGAATCATTTCAGTACTGATATTGTCTATATTTTACAGGTTAATGATTGGTTATTTTCGTTAAAAAGAAATGGAAACAACAGCTGTATTTTTTTTTTAAAAAAAGGAACACAAAACTCACTTGCTTTTGCATGGAGAAGTATTTGATGTACATGCATTTGTAAAGTAGTTGTGATTTTTGAATCATAGTAAACGTGTATCTGGCATTTCTATCTTTGAAAGGGCAAAAATGCACCGATTTACTGACATAGAATTTTAATGCTTCACTGAGTCCTACTTTGCTGTCTTTGTTCAAGCCTAAATTCACGATAAACACGTGACATTTCCGTTACTTTTGATAATCTATTGTACGACTCTAAAGCCTCCCATACTTTACAATCCTGTTGCTGGTTACATGTAACAGTGACTGAACATTTGCATAATATGAGATCTAGAGCAGATAGCCGTGACCGTTTTCCCTATTCAAATAATATTCAAAGGGACATGATATGAATTATTGAACTTTGATAACACAGTACAAATATGTAAATTTCAAAAACTACAACCATTCACAGACAGAAATTGTATAAAAGAGAAGTGTTGGAGGGATTCGTTGAATCAAAGAATGAACCAATTTGTAATGCAACTGTCCTGCATTGCATATCCCTTCGCAAAATAAGTGTAAATCTATAGGGTTTAGCACAGACATATTATTTGAACATTTAAAACTTAGACAATATTAATATCATAATTATTTTTAGTTATTAGTAGTGAAAATAAAATGAAATAAAAGTTTATTAAATCAGAATGTGTATTATTAGTACCTCAAATTCGGTGACTTTATAATTGGAAAAAGGACTTTAATTTTATGAACTATTATTATCTTTTTAAAACAAATTGGATTTTGTTGTTGTTCCAATGTACTATAATTTGGTAAATCATTTTGTACTGATCGAAATTGATCCGAATAGACCAATCAAGCCCATCGATAGTAAGTAATAAAATTTGAACGGAAATGCAATGGTATTATTAAGATTTTTGACCAAGAGCAATAAAATTGGGAACTTTGAAGTAAATAAGTAAAAGAGCTTAGGGCTAGAACTCCTAGGGTGAAGAGATGGGGACTGAGCCCATAAATACTAGTAATGAGCGTTTACTTGCATTTGAGGGTGGTGCCATGTTGGGGTTCATAGGTCAACGGACAGACCTACGGACAAAGCGTAGGTGGTTAGTAAGGGGGGGGGGGTTAGCCAATGAAATGCATTTTTATATCCGGGACCATGAATACCCTCTGAGCACAAAATACCCTGTTTTGTCAGAAATCGGCGTCATTGTCTTTTTCTTTCTTAATCTCATCTCAGATTCTCAATTCTCTCTCTCATTATTTTATTCTATATTTGAGAATCATTATTTTGGACTTTTATTTATTTTTGGGAGTTCAGCCTTCAACTCTTTCTGTTTGGACGGATCCTGTTGTCATTGAAATAGACAGAGTATTAGTTTATTCAGATCAAAACTATACGATCACTGTGAATTTGGATTTATTTAATAAACTTTGAAATCAACCAAAGTGTCGTCATTGGCTTACATAAGGATGAAGAAACAACTTGAATAAAAACAAATTAACGCACTGAAGTACAACTGCACTGCATTGTAATGTTCGTCAGCTTTAACTAGGTGTTTAACCAGATAAATAAATGAATAAGTAAATAAATAAATAGATGATTAGATAATCTTAGTCAATATTGTCTAAATTGAAGAAATTTCATGATGTGGTTAGATATAGAACTTCGATGCTCTTTTAGACGTTTTGAATATTAAGATTAACGGAATACTTTGGTACTTATTTTTAACAGAGAGAGAGAGAGAGAGAGAGAGAGAGAGAGAATAATTGTGATTAACTAAAACCCATAAAGAGCTGAACTCAGGGGGCACTTAAAACGCACCAACATTTTTCAAAAGCAGGTCTGAAGCGGACCCTAGAGAACACAAAGCGAACCCTGGTGACATGTTGTGTTTGAACGGTACTGTATTTCTTGATAAAAAGTGAGAATAAATAAAAGTTAAAAATATGTTATTTAAAGGTCTGTAAAATCGAATCCTAAGAATCAGGTGCAGAAGCTTCTGTCTTGCTAGAATTAAGAAAGAGAGCCCTTTCTTCATAGCCCTTCATCCGATATTTTTTCCAAATATGGAGCCCTGATTTATCGTGAATTGGGTAATCTTAGGGGGCAGGGTTGCGCGGGTTGTGCAATTTTAAATCCGCCACTGGCAGAGATTTTTTTCTTACAGGCTCTATACAGGAAAGCGACCCGCTGTTTTATCTCTGAATTTAAAACAAATTCCCGAACATTGGTCTAAGAATGTAGAGGATTTCACCCAGTGTCAACAGATCGCACGCCCACTCTGCGGGCTGATTACTAGGAACAAAAGCCAACCCTAACAAAAATTATTTTACTTTGCTATAGTTAACTACAGTTTACTATCATATCGAAGTTTTTACTATAGTAATCAAAGTATTTTACTATGGCTTTCAGAATGTTAAATTTTATGCTCTCTAATTCATACATATTAAATAAAAGTTGAACTTAAATATTTAATATTAAATGGAGATATCACAAAGGACGCATTCATATTGTACTAAAAAATCAATTGCAAGAAAACATACGCTTTAAAAGGTAACACACAGCTCGTGTTTTTGATACACGGCTTACGAAATTATAGAAATTGTAGAAAAAATACTTCTAAAAGGAAAGTGATAATGAAAAAGGAGGAGGAGGAGGAGGGAAAATCAAGAAGAGGCGAAAAGAAGAAGGACTGGGCATTAAAAGGTGTCACAGGGGGTTGAAGTTCAAGAGGAATAAAAAACCCGGCGAGGTAGGTCACAGATGATTTAGATTCAGCAAGTATCAACACAGGTATGGGACTAGTGGTTCGGACGTTTTCACAGATTTTTCACAGACAAGGAAGAGAAGCTTGAAGAATCCATTGTCCAATAGGATTGTTTTACAATAAAGCGTCAGACTGTTTGTTTGTATTGACCTTTGAATTATTTTTCTATATCTTTCTTGCAGGCTCTAAAATACAGGGTTGGTTTAAGAACAAATGGCAAGACGCAGGGTCAGGCGCAGAGACGTTGACGACAAGAAAAAGGTGGCAGCTGGCAAACTTGGAGTTCCTTTTGTGTTTGCTTGCTTTACTTACAGCTTCCGTCACGCAGTTCAGATTCGGAGAAGAGGAAGAAGAGGCAGAGGAAGTGACAGAGGCCGTACATGTAGCCACATGTTCGACATCGGCACGAGAACCATCCAAGAAAACCGATAAAAGTGATCAGCGCGGACACAAATAGGCAAGAAAGATTGAGGAGACGTTCGTGGACATTCTTACTAGCCTTAGTCCATAGGCTATAGCTAAAAAATAAATTGTGGGTGTAAAATGACAGTATGAAAATATATTTAATATCTAAAGTTAACGTTCTTCTACAATACATTGTAGTTAAAAAACTTTTTTTGTAAAATTGGATATCTACCATACTAGAAGATGTTAAGAAAAATTCAATCCTGATATGTGCAGGGATGTTGAGATCAGTGAAATTCCATTATACAGTATGTGCATCTTTTACGAATCTGTATGTGAAAAGAGTTATGTCATGTATTTTAATATAAAATTACTTTATATGGTTCCAAAAAATCCTTTACTATGCATTCGATCAAAATTTACAATATTATGTTTGTATTGTACCAGTTATTGCTACTATACAGGTATATATACAGTATAACGGTATTCTCTTCTGTGTTTCAGACAGTACCAAATATGCAGGTTCTCCCTACGACTGGTGCTTCCAACAACTTTGTTTCAAAAACCTCGCAAAGCTTCATCCGCTGACAACAAAAATGAAATGAAATTGAAAGATTTATGATCGTAATTTTGAAATAGGTCTACTTGTAACATTATTCTTGAAATGTTTATAATATAAATGAGATTTGAATTGTCATATTAAAGTCAGTGACATCAGACCATTCATTGATAATTAATTTTTTTTTAACCTTAAAATCACTATAATTTTCCTTGGGTCAAATTTTATTGTTTGTGGAAAGCAATCTTTTTATTGGGATTTAATTTCATGGATGAAAGAATGTTGCGTTGTTTTAAGTATGAAATTTTACATTTGGGGGGGTGGGGGGATTCGTTGCTCCGCAACACGAAAACAAAGACAATTTAACACTGTATGAAAATTAATGATTTCTCAAAAATAAGTCATATGTTTGATCTCTCGGATTCAAAGTTATCTGAGTAAATCCTCCCTCATTTTTGTGGCAATGTAATTTTTATAATGCATATTGTTAAGCTAAAGATATAACAGAACATCGAAGTCTTTATCATGAAACTTCTTAGGGGCGAAGCAGTATCCTTATTCCTTTGCAGCTTTCCCTAACTACATCTACGAAACACAGACTTGAAAAATCCTAAAAACAAAACGCTGCACGCTTCTGACGCCACTTTTGAGAAGAGCACGGCACACTTACGCTATTCTCACTTACATTTTACGAACTCACTGCTACCTTTTTTTCTCTTCTACTTATTTGTCATCCTTTTTTGATTTTCAAACGCAGAAGACACATGTTCTTAAAAACCGTGAAACCGTGAAGCCGGTTGTAACTGAAACCAAATAGGGTGGTACATTGAGAGGGCTGTTTATTAGTAAAATATTTAATGTTCTAATATCTGGATTCTATGCCTCTTCATTTTCGGCGTTTAAGTCTATAATTCATGTTTACCATCCTTTTGAGCATTGTTTTGACACCCCAGATCAGGAAGGTGATTGATTACATTAAAATTTTGTCTGAAGTTGTAGAAGTTGGAGATAATCTAGACCAGGTCGATACACCATCTTTAAAGAGGGATCAGTAAATGCATTGCTGGAGGCCAACTCTCATAATTTTTACACATATGAATCTTGGTATAATTTATACTCAACAAAAAGAGTTAACTATCGTCAATACTTCATGCTGACAATAAAAATAAGGATAATTAAACATCTTTTATACATAAATGTATTACAGGCAATTCCTCAACGACGGTGTCTTAATGTACAGGAAGCCGGCAGGGCCATATGGATGCTACAAACTGGAATGTCACAAGATACAGCGGGTAGATTCATGATCGGGTCTTAAAGTGTTATTGGTTGATTGTAAAAAAGATTTCAGGAAACAGGATCAGTCCAAGAAAGGCCTCGGAGTGGAAGACCACGATGTACGACGGCCCGGCAGGACCACCAACTTGTACTGCAAGCAAAGCGAAACCTATTCCGCTCAGCTGTTGCTTTAACAGGGACTTTCACAACACAAATGGAGTAAACATTTCTAATCAAACTTGCAGGAATAGGCTTTATGAAGCTAACCTGAAAACAAGACAGCCTGCCACAAGCCCAATTGACTGAAGTGTGCAAGAGATCATGAAAATTGGCAAATCCGTCACTTAAGATCCATACTGTTTACAGACAAATCCAGATTTTGTGTGAATTTTAATGATGGAAGGCGTCGAGTGTGGAGACCGATGAATGAGCATTTCAGTGAATGCTGTGTGGCTCAACATGATCGCTTTGGTGGAGGTTCTGTTATGATGTGGGGAGGGATTTCTATTTAAGGGTCCACGGAGATATACATCATCCGAAATGGAGCACTGACCGGTATTAGATATAGAGATGAGATTCTTCATTCAATCCTGAGACAATTTGGCGTGGCAATAGGAACAGAATTCGTTTTGATGGATGAAAACGCTAGGCGACAATGGACATACATCGTGAACATTGAGGCAGAGACTATCAAGATAATGGAATGGTCTTCGAAGTCTCCAGACCTCAATCCTACTGAACATGTCTGGGATGTTCTACAGAGGCAGATTCAGCAACGGGATCCTGCTCCATCTAATACCAATGAACTTGAAGTGGCTCAGTTAGAGGAATGGGATGGGATTCCCCAAAAGACCATCCGTTCACTTATTCAACGCTTGCCCAGACGATACAGGGCTGTTATTCAGGCAAGGGGAGGCCATAAAAGTATTGACATTTCTTGGATCAATTGGTTTTTTTTTTTATTAAATAAATTATACAATTACTAGATATGGAAATTCACTTTGATAAAAAGGGTGCCCATAATTGTTAGTCTTGTTCTTCTGTGCAAGTGAATATTTATGTTCCCCAAACGAAGTTTGGGAACATATTGTTTTCACTCTGTTTCTTATTATTATTATTAAGGTCTTCCGTTTCAGTCGGAAGACCTTATAGTGATTGTACTGTTTATTATTATTATTATTATTATTATTTTTTTCCCCTTTTTTTGTCGGCAGGATTTCTCAGAGATGACTGGACGGATTTTCCTGAAATTTTCAGACCCCGAGGCGCTTTTTTCATTTTTTCAAAATTCACTTCCGGTCGTCAGATATGTCCGATTTCCGTTTTTTTCAAAAATATTTTTTCCGAGTGAGATCTCAGAAACGGTAAGAGATTAAGACACCAAACTTATACGAGTAATAGATCATGAGGAGTAGGCGAGCCCATTTGGGTTAAGCGTGCCAGCCGTCACTTCCGGTCGTCACAGGAAGTGATCAAAGAAATCGAAAATTTCAACTTTTCTTTTTTGAATTTTTTTTTGCATCACATTATTGCATCTCATGTGTAGTTTCGAAATATGTCAGTCCCACCGGAAACAAAAACGACAACTTCCGGTTAGAAGAGGAAAACTACATAATTTGAGTAATTTACTTTCCCTTAAATATCTTTTGTAGATAAAGTATTTGAGAAGATTTTTAGATATGTTATTCAAACTGCAAATGTCTAGAGTAACGTCAAAAATCTTAGTAAAATTCACTTCCGGTCGCGTGTTTTTCCTGTCCTCAAAATGAAAAGTTATCTCAGCGAGATCTCGGAAACGGCATGAGATTAAGACACCAAACTTAAATGAGTAATAGACCTTGAGGAGTAGGCAAAACACATAGGGTTAGACGCGTCAGCCGTCACTTCCGGTCGTCACAGGAAGTGATCAAAAAATCGAAAATTTCAACTTTTCTTTATAAAATTAAAGCTTGCATCACTTTGTTGCATCTCTTTCGTGTTTTGAAATATGTTAGATTCCACCGGAAACAAAAACTGTAAACTTCCGGTTTATTGAGATAAACTACGTTATTTCGATGTTTAGCTTTCTCATAAATATCACTTACAGATAAGTATTTGAAATTTTTTTTTATACATATGCTGTAGATACTTAAAAATTTCATGAGAAAATTCAGAGATTTTTATTCAATTCACTTCAGGTCGTGTGTTTTCCTGTCCCCAAAATTAGAATGTGTTCTCACAATTGCTCGGTAAGAGTAAAAGACTGAAGTCTAAAACTTTCAGGACTTATAGTCAGTCATCAGTTCATTTGCATCGTGTAAAAATCGTCTGTCGTCATTACTTCCGGTCGTGACAGGAAATGAAGCAAAAAGTATTTTTTTAAGTTATTTTTTTCTACATCAGTTTTAGGCTTATACCGACGTTGGAAAAGACATGTTCATGCAAACAGGAAGTAGTATAACGGAAGACCTTCTCATTACTAGTAATGAGTTTCTAGTATTCTTAATATTATTGTATAGACGAAATTTTGTATAGGACTTTGTCCGCTCCACTTCTTTAGAACAGCTTAACATATGAAAGTTAACTCTGTCAGATATCATAGATAATGACTTGTAGATGTCACCATGAACATTTTTTCCGTCGTCAATACTTCCGGTCGTCACAGAAAGTGGATTAAAAAATCGATTTTTTCAATTTCTTCGTCTTTCTAACTTCTTTTTTCAGTAATATTCATAGGGTACGTAAAGTCCCCTCTTTGAAGCTTTTACGTATTACCAGTTTCTTGATAGGATTAAGAAGGAATTTAATATCTTTAAATACCTTAGAAATTCCGTAAACGTAGGACCAACGTTTCTTAAACACTACGAAATATTGACTTTTTCCCGGTATATATAGTTTGCGGGGACTGCTCAGAGCTCATTCACGTAGGAGAAGGTGTAGAGGTAACACCTACCTGGTGATTGGGATAGGCCAGAAAAACCTTCCTGTTGCCATGGAAACGAGTTTATATTAAATAAAACTGGTTGTATATGATATATATCATGTGTGTGCATTTTATCTGCCCCATTGTCATCTTTACAGACCCCCCCCCTTCTCTTTTATTGTAATGAATGCAAATTTCGCTTTTATGTTTTGGATTCTAAATAAAATGACCTTGACCTTCATATCACAAGCAACTCTTCTTGAAGTTTTCAAAATGATAAGGCTTAATTCTTTGTACAAAATAAAGGGCATTTACATGTTTATGTTCAAGACCCCCCCCCCCCCCCCCCCCCCCCCCCCCGAGAAGTAGCCAGGTGGAATAGGCAGATATAAAATATACAACTTATAAGGAACTTCTTAAGAGGTTCATTAATAAAATTCCACCTGGCTACTTCGAGGGGGGGGGGGGGGGGGTCTCTGCATACAGTATCATTTATAAAGAATGAAGACTACATTTAATTGCAGTAAAAATCAAAGTACCTGAAGTACTGAGAGGACTGTTTTAGATACCCACCTTTTTCTAACTACAGGCGTGTTTTCTGTACATAAAAATCAATGCATACAATAAGTTACCTATGGAAGCTATTTTCATTAGCCAATAAAAATCAAAGTACCGTAAGGACTGAAATATATTTACTATTCTTATTTACTTTGACTTATATATAGATGTTTCTCTAAAAGCAAAATTCAATTCAAACACTGCATGTATTATAATTTGTCATGTTTATATATAAGGACGGTGGATACTATCATTTTTGTAGTGAAAATCAAAGTACTATAAGAAGTGACAGGTTGTTTTCTCGATATCCCCCCATTTAACTTTTAAATTTAAAAATAGTTTAAATATGCTTCTACTAATGAAAAAACAACAACATGCATACAATATCATATATAAGGACAACAGATACATTCATTTTTGCAGTAAAAATCAATGGACTGCAAGTACCGAAAGGACAAATTTTAGATTCTTTACAACTTAATTATTACATACTGTTCACGTTTCTCTACAAAAAAAAATTAAAACAAAAAACAAAACAAAACAATGTAAACGGTATCATATAGGAACGGAAGACCTTTTTGTTGCCATGGCAACAAGAGTCTAGTTATTATTATTTTTCTTCCTGGGTACTTTTTTGTCCGTGAGTGATCTCCGAAACTACACATCCGATTGAGGTGAAACCTTTTTAGGGTTAATAGGAATGTTATGTAGATTTGCGGAACGAAGGTCATTTTGCGCGCACGTGCATGCACGTGCGTGTGCGTGCAATACGTAAAATGACCAATTTAATTGATATAGCTGTAACTTTTATATTTTTTGATGAAATGCTTTGATACTCAGAATATAAGGATATATTAATAGTGTAGACAAGATGACATGGTCAGAATGCACATGCATGCACGTGCGCGCATGCGCATTGATTGAAATAATCAATACAATTGATATAGACTTAACTTGTACATTTTTTGATGAATTGCATTGAAACTCAGAATATAAATATATGTTAGAGGTGTACATAAGAAGACTTGATCAGCGCACACATGCATGCACGTGCGTGCACGTGCGCGCGCGTGCAATGAGTAAAATAAAAGATATACTTGATATATCTATAACTTTCATATCTTTTGATGAAATGCTTTGATACTCAGGATATCAGGATATATTAAAAGTGTAGACAAGATGACATGGTCAGAATGCACATGCATGCACGTGTGCGCATGCGCAATGATTGAAATAATCAATACAAATTATATAGACTTAACTTGTACATTTTTTGATGAATTGCTTTGAAACTCAGAATATAAATATATATTAGAAGTGTACACAAGATGACATGATCAGCGCACACATGCATGCACTTGCAAGCACGTGCGTGCGCGTGCAATGAGTAGAATGACCAATATACTTGATATAGCCAAAACTTTCATATCTTTTGATGAAATACTTTAATACTCAGAATATAAGGATATATTAATAGTGTAGACAAGATGACATGGTCAGCGCACACATGCATGCACATGCGTACGCGTGCAATGAGTAAAAATACCAATATACTTGATATAACCATAACTTTTACATTTTTTGATGTAATGCTTTGATACTCAGAATATATAGACATATTATAAATGTAGACAAGACGACATTGCCAACATGCACATGCGCGCGCATGCAATGCTAAAATGACCAATATACTTGATATAGCTGTAAGTATTATACTTTTTGTTGAAATGCTTTGTTACTCAAAATATTTAGATATATTAATAGTGTTGACAAGTCGACACGATCATCATGAACATGCATGCACGTGCGCGTGCTTGCAATGCGTAAAATGACAGATATACCTAATATAGCCAATTTTTTTTTATCTTTTGATGAAATTTGAATATAAAGATGTATCAAAAGTATAGACAAGTTGACATGGTCATTTTGTACATGCATGCCCGTGCGCGCGCGGGTAATGCGTAAAAAACCCCAGTAAACTTGATTGCCTTATTTAATGAAGCTTACAGGGAATAAGACACCAAAAGGAAGTTGGGGAGCGTTTGGGGAACATCTGTAACGGTCCCCGTTACAATTAATACTAGTTACCATTAGGTTTTTTTTTTTTTATCAAGTTTTTGTTACTTTACAGAAGAAACTTTGTGATTTATTTTGATAAAGCGTACTTTTTTGATAAAGAAAGTATAAATGAAGATTTTCATAACCCTTATTTTTTTTATTGAGTATAATTTGATGTTAGGCATCCAGCGACTAAAATCGAAACCGGATACCTTGTTAGAAAGTACAATTTAAATTTTTCAACGGCTGTAATTATAGCTCATGCTTCCCCCACCATGTAATGCATTAAATAAATCAGTGTTTGGGAAGGTATAGGTAAGTTGTAAATCACAATACGGTTTTATTTAAAGGAGAAAAAAAACATACATATAATTTGATTATTTACAGAGTCCTAATTCTTTCTGAATGATTGCCAATTCGATATTCAACAACACATCCAGTCTCGCTCAGCTCCGTATTTAAAAGAGAAAATGAAGTGCGAGCAACCTGTAGAATGTCTCACCTCCTCTAACGATAAACGCAATCTCAGTCATTTTTCTAGAATTAAACGCCGTTTGTATGTAAGTGTAAATCCCCCAGTGCATGTATGAGTAATTTGTGTGCCATTTTCAAATTTGTGCAGTTTGTAGCTTTATACCAAACAGGTTCAGTTGTAGAAATTGACTGACCTCCCCCTCACTCACACGTGATTTGCCAAATTTCTCTGCTGATTCTATTGAATCGTGGGCCCAAGTAAGGGTTGGCTTTCTATAGAGGAGATTACGACAAGGCACGCAGAGATGTGGTGATGAGATAGTGCAATTTCGCATCCATCTCCCCGATAATATGCCCCCACCGGTGTTTCTGACAAGCATTTGCACTCCATTCGTGGAGGGAATTGATCTTGTATTTAAAGGCTTCATAGATTTTGTTATCAAAATGTGGTGTTTAATATTATATAGATAACTATTTTGGCATGCCCAATTTACTATGGAAAAATATTTTAATCGAACACATTCTAATGATAAATCATGTGTTCTAGTTGAAAGTGTATTGAAAAGAAATGCTTTCTTAAAATTTTCTTCGTATATATGATATATTATTAGGTATATATAAGGTAGATAATAGATAACTAAGTTATCGAACTTTGGTTACGCTATTTTCTTAACAATTAAATGCTCTTTCAAGTGAAGAGTAGACGATAAAGAAGTATTTGTGTACTTATTATTTTCTCCAAATGAATCTTGATATAATTTAAGGAGTATGATTTGGGTTTATTCTATAAAAGCATTTCATGATTATTAATAACATCATTGCCCCTTGATAAAACTCTTAGTTCTTTTCTTTTCACTGTATGCCCCTGTGTGCACTAAATGTTAATTTCAATCTATATTTTTCACAGTTTACAAGTTTTATATGAATGTATTCAAAACCGAATGTGATTTAAAGGTCGTTATTCAACGCCATGCTTATGTTCCTTAAACATATATATTTGTGTGATATTGATAAATTAGATATACGTACGTTTGTAGTCTTACAAATAGAAATGTTTTTGAGCGAGGGATTTCTAAGTGCTGAACTTGATAATTGAATGTATCTTAGTATGATGTTCGTGTATTGCTGATAAAAATAACATAAATGATTCTCTCTGTGCGTAATAGCTATCGGTTTCTAAACAATAAGATTACGTGATTGACCCAGTTTGTCAATAGCGCAATGCAGAAATAAACTCGCAGTTAAAATTTTGTATGTTTTTGGGATATATACAGAGTTGTCTGCACAGATTGTGGCTGGACTTGCTTAAGTTAGTTTTTAAAGTGTATAAAATAAAATAAGTATCCAGAACGATTCATTTAACTTCACTGTATCCAAGAAAGTTCTACAAGATGCAAATGACTATGTAAACACTACTGTGACAAGATTTTTTTAAAGACACGTGAAGAACGGCCCTTCGGATAAGACCTTACAAACCTAGGTCCTGCGTTGCAGCAGATGCTGCTGGCATGAAAAAGATCCTTCACTGCTCAATGGGCCTGAGTGACGAGTACAAGTCTAAAGGACAAGATAGGCTAAGACCCCTTTTTGGCCCCTGGTTTGGGGTGTCTTTTAGAATGATGCAACAGTTTATCAATAAAAACCTGTTGTCACTCCTGCTACAAAATGAGCATTGGTTTAAAGTTATGGGATACACAGAGGTCACAAGAAGGTCAGAAAATATGTCAAATTCCGAATTTTCTCATTTTTATGCAAATTTTCATCAATTTTACAGCACATTTTGTTTCAGCCATTAGATTGCTGAAGGAACAATATCCTGATTTTGGCGATCTCGGGATTATACCAATTTTTTGAGTGATATTTCATTTAGTTTGATAATTTGCATCCACATTCTGAATAAGAGAAAACAGTTTTGAGAATTTTGTTTATAGCCTTGATAACAGGTGCTTTGGCTATACTTGTAAATTTCAGGGACATACCAGAATTTGAAATAATTTGTTATACAATTAATATGACCAATGTTTGATTATTGTGTAACAAAAGCAATTTAAATTCATTGTTAATGGTATATTAATATACATGTACAGGTCTAGTAATTACCATTTTTTTGTTGATGATAATGATGGCCCAATTCCACTTAGTTTGAGCTTCGTTATTAGAGGATTTGAATATTAGCTCTGGTCTTTAATATATTTATTATAACATTTGGATCTCTAGCACTTGCTATCATGTATATTGGGGACATTTGGAATGATGATTTAAACAGACTTAGTCCTTTTGACTCAATAACTGAAAATTTCTAATTAACTGATGACAGATGCTTTTGGCTATGACAAATATACTGTGAGCATCCCAATCCATCATATGTGTAGTGAATTAGCTTCTACATTTGTTTAGTTTTGCTCGAGTAAATTTAAATTGCTGTTTCTAATTGAACCGGTTTTCATATATTTGGTTAAGCTAAAATCCATACCAATGAAGCAGATTTAACTAAGTACATGTATTAACCATACATGTTATTTTTCAATTATGAATGTTTTTCTATCTATTTTTTTTTTTCAGGGAAGGGGGTGGGTGGGTCATAAATGTACTTTGTCAAAAAATTATTGAAGAATACTAGACTTTGTTTACACTTGCAGATTTAGACCTGCAAAGGATATGGACTGATCTAAAAGCGGCCTTAAATCGGGTTTAAGATTCTATTTGTCTAGTCGAAGGTTTTTAAAAGGATCAGTTTAAATTGGAACTATCTTTCAACAGGACACACCTGGTATAAATGCATATGTAATTATATCGATTGATCTATGATATAAAGAAAACTGGGTTATGAGCCAACTCGATGGGAAAAAGTTTACTTTTAATTATGTGCAATAGAAAGGGAAAAGGAGATCTTTGGATGCACAAAGACATTGTCGTCCTTCTGGAACTTAGGTCGATGTGACTCCTCCATCATGCAATTTTTCCCAAATACGAAATGTATTCTTCAAAGTAATTTGCAATCCTCCACCAGTAAGTGGTGGCGTCTCAATATGACTGAAAATTTCTTGAAGGGACGTTAAACAAAATCAAAACAAACAAACAAACTTATAGATAATATTCATTATCTAATTTAAACTTTATTCACATTGACAATACTCGTAAATCTGTGCAAGCATTTGATGACAGAGTTGGCAGTCGTAAAACAAACGATACTGCGTATAACAATTCTGGACGTATACAAATCCGTTGAATTTCGTACCGGCGGATTAAATATTAAATGCAAATCCTCGGAAATATGACCCCGCAAAAAAATATACAGTATTTGAAAGATAGTATAAAAAAGTGGGAAAAAATTGCAAAAATAAATTTTGAAGATTTAATGTAACGTTGTTATTTATGGTTAAATACAACAACAGGTTGATAGAAGTAAAATTTAAATTTAACTTCATTGGAGCGTAGAAAACAACAAAATCTGTAATTCATTGTATCTATATACTTCTATAGATGACATACACAAAAATGACGAACAGCTATTTATGTATTCAACAAAGATGGCATCAAGTTTTACTTCCATTATTCCAGGAAATTACTGAATTATCCCCTGAGTAAAGCATCAACATTTTCATTCAAAAATGAGGACTTACTTTTACATTCATTTGCGCGAAAAAGTAAAATATCAATAAAACTGCAAGAACAAAATGAAAAGAATCGACCGATAATAACATCCATTAAAATTTCGATTCATTTACACGTTCAATTAATGCATAACCTTTTAGACTTTATTGCTGACTTGGACTCAATGATAATAATCACAATGGGACCAAATAAATATTTTTTTGTCATTATGACCTATGATAATTAAGGATATTTCAGATCAGTAGAAACAAATAGGAAGTGCGTTTTTCCTTTGATATACCAGCGCTACAATTAACCAGCATAGATAGACCGTGGACATTAAGAATCAGAATAAATTTCCAAATTATCCATGTCAGCTCTGGTTAGATACAAGGGTCAATCAAGCTCTTTTAAAGACTTACAAGAGGCACTCTCAGATGTACAGAATGCTTCTTGGACCTGCTGTTTTCATCATCACTTTCAGTGGTCTTCATGTTGCGTTTTGTTATAACGTCACAGACGAGGAAATTCTTCATGAATACTTGTTCTCGAGCTACAATAAAGAACTACGGGCTGGAATAGACAGAAACGATGTCTTGAACGTGTCTCTGACATTTTACCTTTTCGCAATTAAAGAATTCGTTGAAGTGACGGGCAGATTAGCTCTCAATGGTGCATTTTCGATAGTCTGGAAAGATGAAAGATTATCCTGGGACCCTGTAAAATTTAACAATATTACCGAAACACTGATTTCTACAGATAAAATATGGAAACCGCAAATTGCCAGTCGGAATCCTTTTAAAGACGTCTTCGGATTGGGGAATAGTCTTGACATTGTGCATCTGTACTCAAATGGAACATGTAAATGGTCTTCACTGCAATCATGTGAAGTAATTTGTGATGCAGATGTGACATATTACCCATTTGATAAACAATACTGCACGCTTAAATTTCTTGTAACTGTATTGAAGGATGCATGGCTGAACGTAACTTTTTCCAATTCTAAAGCTGATCTTTCATATTATGAAGAAAATGGACTTTGGCAAGTTCAGAACACGGTTACTTATTCAAGCTTATTAAGAATATATCCTCATGTAGTTGTTGGGTTGTATTTGCAACGCAGATCGACCTTTTACGTAGTGAGCCTCATCATCCCCCTATCATTTGTCACAACTCTGCAATCATTTGTGTTTTTGCTTCCGAAGGAATCCGGCGAGAGACTAAGTTTCTCTGTTACATTGCTTTTAACCAATGTAGTTTTCCTTACAATTATTCAGGAAAAACTCCCCGAGTCCTCAGAACCAAGTATTCCCATATTAGGATTCTTGATACTCGGGAATATTATTCTTGGTGCTGTTGTTACACTTTGTGTAATTCTAAGTTCGAACATTCACTCCATTGAGGCAAAAGATATTGTCCCAAATTGGCTGAGACGATTATGCTGCATATACACGAATAAAGTGGATAAAAAGACTTCAACAGAAGAGAAACAAGATGGCACCTCAACAGAAAATCCAACGACTACACAAAGGGGGACGCATGCTTCATCTTACTCATGGAAATATATTGGAAAATTCTTCGACAAAATTTGTTTTCTATTTTCGGTTTTTCTATATGCAGTTCAAATTATCATTTATCTTGCAATAGTTTTATAAATACATGTACAATGTCCTTCTAAAATATGATGCCTGGAGATACATTGGATTCTGTCTTTTTGTTTTATTAAAGTACCGCGAAAAAAAATTATCGTAATTATTTTTTTCTAAACAGGGTTTGTTTTGAACATATTTTATTGTTATTTCTAACTACAAATGGAATTGGGCACAAGTTCTAAACTTATTAAGCACTCTCCTTAGATGTAATTACAAAGTTTAAATAGGTCACAGTTAAATATGTACAAAATATTGAATATTTGCAAAAATTTTAAAGAATTATACACACAATTTTGTATATACATGTATATATAAATGAATGTGTTTACTAATGATAATACTTACATGTGAATCTGTAAGAATGTTTGATATATGTTTGAACAATTAAGAAAAGAAGTTCATTCTCCGCGCAACTCTATCCCACATAATAAGACATGTGTATTTTATCGAATAATAGAAATTTATCCAAAAAAAAAAACCCTTTATGACTTCTCTATACTTTGCAATTGGAGATATAAAAAAATGATATGTATCTTCTTTTTTACCACATCAACATAAAGGGCTTGAGATAAAATTTCACCTGTAAAGGTAATTATTCAATTATGACAAAGTCTGGTATTGAGAACATTCAATCGCCTGTTACCATATTTGATACTTATTTTAGATTTAAAATTTGACATTACTTGTAAATTTCGATTTTCAAGTGGTAATGAGTTCCATTCAATTACTACAATAGGAATAAACGAAGACTTATAAGTCTACACTTTGGAATTTCATACAGACCCTGAAACGTGCTACTACCCCAAAAAAGCGTGTGACTTTCGTGCACTTTTCGTTTCGTGCAAACCGTGTAGCGTTTCGTGTAAACCGTGCAGCGTTTCGAGCAAACCGTGTAGCGTTTCGTGTAAACCGTGCAGCGTTTCGTGTAAGCTCCAAAGCGTTTCGTGCAAACCGTGTAGCGAGCGTGCAAGAAGCGTGTGAGAAACGTGCGACTTTCGTGTAAGAACCGTGTGAGAAACGTGCGACTTTCGTGCAAGAATCGTGTGAGAAACGTGTAGGATTCATTCGGAAGTCTTTTTATTTTACAGATGGCTGTTGATGGATCAACATGTCATTCTGTGTTGTTTGTAACAAATATTATTCGGATATATCATACCGGTGGTATTTTAAGAGTGAAAAAATACGGAAACAACAAAATAAAATTACTCGGTAATGTATTACATATTTGTTTGATTTTCTTTCTTTTTTTATTTCAATAAAGATGGACAGAAAATGTGTTAAAAGTAATTAATTATATGCACATAAATTTTAAGGTATTTGATTCAATACATTTTTTTAAGGGAGCAATACTGAACATTTTTTAAAAGAAAATTCATTAGAAATCCGGTCTTGTCCTTTTCATTCATTTATTCGAATCTCTTCACCATTCTACAATTATGGGATGTGGGATTACAAGAACAAATCGGTGATTAATACAAAATAATAGATAAATATGTCAGGTGTGAAAAATAAAATGCAAAATTTAGTGTGTTGCTAGAAATGTGAAGTATTGGAATTCTAGGCCGGGGAGCACAGTTAATTGATTTTCTTTATAAATGAACATAATTTTCTTATATTACGAGATTTTGATGCAAATTATTTTGCAACGATGAGTCATTTATAGTTTATTTTTATGCAAAAAATTGGTTGATTAATAATAGTCATATAAATGAATTATAATTCACATGCATCGACAAATACAGGGTTAAATATTCCCGGGAGGGGGGGGGGGGTGATCAAATGAAAATACTGAGTTTTTGTTGTAAACAAGTCTTTTATTGATGATTTTCTTTCTTAAAATAATCTATTGCTTTTTGCGGCGTGCGCCCGATGCACCCCTTAAAAAATATTGTAATCTTCTTTACACTTTCAGCACTTTTCTTACGACTGTGATCAAGGTCATTTACAACAGCGATCACGGCTTCCGCGTGCCGGGACTGAAAACTTGTTCTGCAAGTATCTCTTGTCAATCATAGATAAGATGACAACCGACAATAACGATTGATTTTTAATTTGTGAAATTAAACGGTTTTATTAGTATTTAATGGATATAAATAAATACCCGTGGATTTTATTTCTTAAATTTATCCGATTGTCTATAAACAGTGAATTAATTTGCAATTGCATTCGTAAATAAAATAAATCCTGAACAATCATACATGTATATTAGTTGTTTTATTAATCACGCAGTTCTAGAGCATATTTTTTTTTTTAGTTTTTAGGCCATTAGACATGTATACATATATATTGAATGTATAAGCCGTGATTATTGATTACATAAATTATTGATTTTTTTTTGTCTAGACGCGGTTTGAAATGAAGGATTTTAAAAGGTGGTGGGTATAATATTGCTTTTATTTGATAAACCAATGCCTCAAAAGAGAACTAAATAATTACAATACTTATCCCCCGGCTTCTCTACCATATAAAATTAAAATGATTAAATAAAGTTTAACTCTGTAATGAAACGATATATTTACCATTTACCATTTTGAATAAAGTGCATTTAATGAATTACATGTATCGGGTCCCGCTACAGATATGGATATCCTTTTTTTCTTAGAACGGGCACTTGTTTCTATAATATTTTTTCCACCGATGGTAAACTTACTGAAACAAGTGCCCGTTATATTTAGTCATGTACAGATTTGAAGATACAACAGTAAGATGTCGATAATCTACCCCCTCCCCCCTTTTCCTACACAATGTTCCTGTTAGATGCAGTTTACATATTACCTTTGCAAATTATAAACAGAACCTAATTTTATCAAATGAAATTATTTTTTTTTTTTTACTAAATCAAAAAAATGTATAAATCAATCAATAATTAAAAAAAGGGAAAAGAAAATCAATCCGTTTACAGAAATCATACGCAATTGACGGCTTCTCTACCATATAAAATTTAAATGATTAAATAAAGTTTAACTCTGTAATGAAACGATATATTTACCATTTACCATTTTGAATAAAGTGCATTTAATGAATTACATGTATCGGGTTCCGCTACAGATATGGATATCCTTTTTTTCTTAGAACGGGCACTTGTTCAAATCAATAACTGAGTTTATTTGTTAGTAATAAAACGACTATTTATTATCAAACTATAAATGGAAAAACAATAAATGCTGTGAAAGATTATGAATTATAAATATGACTTTTTTTCAGTGCGTAATTTAGAGTCTAGTGAAAAAAGTTTTGTACACAGACGATAATAAGTATTTCATCGGGCGGGTCACATACTCACTGACAACTATGTATTAATTACAATTGAACATTGAGTATTTTATCTGTTAATATAGTACTGGTGTAGCGAGTTTTAATCTTAACTTAATCTGAATGATTCCAATTCTTAACTAATCTTTGATTAATCCGTAATAATTGAAATAAAGTCCGAGAGATTCCGAATAGAAAATCCAGATCGAGGCCAAAGCGTGCGAGAATCGTTTACAAAGCGTGTGAGAAACGTGTACAAAGCGTTTCGTGCAGGCTTTCGTGTAAACCGTGTAGCGTTTCGTGCAAACCGTGTAGCGTTTCGTGTAAACCGTGCAGCGTTTCGTGCAAACCGTGTAGCGAGCGTGTACCGTTCGTGCAGCGTGCGTGTGGGGTAGTAGCACGTTTCAGGGTCTGTAATTTTCAGAATTTTTAGTATAATATATATTATGTCGCACATCTGGAAGTATGTTCATTAGATAATCTGGTACTAAGTTATTATGAGAAAATGCCGCCTTTTGTTATTTAGAAATCATGGCAGTATAAGGAATTTGGCGTTGAATTGCATTTTCTATCTTTTGGGGGACAAGAAATAGAGTTTCCGTTCTTGGAAATAAAACATTTACCGTTTATAGGCTGTTTATATGCATCATTTAACAGGAAACCATATATTATTATTCAGAGCAGGAAGAAATGTTAATGTTAGCTTTTAGAAAGCCCCCACACCTTCGATACTGTTTGACCGTTCACGGTAGCTCAGTCGGTAGAGCGCTCGCTCCGTGATCGGGAGGTCGTGAGTTCGAATCTCGGCCGCGACTGACCTAAGACGATATAAACTGAGTAGAACTGTTCCTTCGCCATGCGCTGGGTACTTTGAAGTGAAAGTTGCGGTTCCTGCGAATGAGACCTTAAAAACCGAGGCCCCTTGTCACGGCAGGCGTTGGCACGATAAAGATTCCTCACTGCTCAATGACCCTGAGTGCCGAGTAAAGGTCAAAATTTGAAGCCTTTTACCGGTATATGGCGACGTCTCTATATGAGTGAAAAATTCTCGAATGGGACGTAAAACAACATACAATCAATCAATCAATACTGTTTGAAGGAACGGTCTTCTTTACAATTTGTACAATTTATATGTTACTTGCAGGCTCTGGTATAGGGCTGCATACCGGCTTGGAATTTCGTATATAGCGATATTTTTAACGGTATTGCGATACGTTTTGTAATATTTCCAATAACAGTTAAAATGAATTACCCTCCATTTATAAGTAAAGTGTATTTACTATTATAACTGTTCTTGTTGATTTCATTACTGTTTGCAACGAAATGCAACCATAAAACAGCAACCTTTTTGTTTGGTACGATTGAAAACGTTTCTGACATCTTAAATTTCATTTTTTTACTTTAGAAATCCCAAGCATATCGGTGCTGGAAAAAAGTATCACATTTATTGTCAACAAATTGCAATATTATACAATTATAGCCTTTTGATGAGGTCAATCCCAAGATATATAGACCTTAGAGAAAGCATATCGACCGAACACGAAGTGCAAGGTCGATATGCTTTCTCTAAGGTCTATATATCTAGGGATTGTACCTGACTTAAAAGTGTGTAATTACATTTTGCGTTGTTGCATTTTGCTTAATCTCGACGCAAAATGTAACAACGCAGA
Source organism: Saccostrea echinata (assembly GCF_033153115.1). Classification (NCBI taxonomy): domain Eukaryota; kingdom Metazoa; phylum Mollusca; class Bivalvia; order Ostreida; family Ostreidae; genus Saccostrea; species Saccostrea echinata. Next base: position 2,871,892 of record NW_026889777.1, read on the forward strand.
ATGTAATAATCCAAAAATCATGTTATGACATTTTCCTTTATTACATTTTGCGTTGATCTCGACGTAAAATGTAAAATCGCAAAATGTAATAATCCTAAAAAGTCTGTTTTTACATTTTGCATTATTACATTCTGCGTTGATATCGACGCAAAATATAATAACGCAAAATGCAATAATCCCAGTTTATTACGTTTTTGCGTTGTTATTACATTTCGCGTTGTAACAGCGCTAGCTCCGTGATCGGAAAGTCGTGTGTTCGAATCACGCGACTAACCTAAGTCGATAAAAAAATAGGTAGCAACTGTTCCTTCGCCAAGCTCTCGGCACTTTAAAGTGAAAGTTGTGAGTCCTTAAAAGCCTAGGCCCCGTTTCACGGTAGGCGTTGGCACCATAAAGAATGCTCACTGCTCAATGGCCCTGAGTGCCGACTAAAGGTCTATATTTGAAGCCCTTTAAAGGTATATGGTGACGTTTCTATATGAGTGAAAAACGGGACGTAAAACAATATACAATCAATCAATCCTTCAAAAAATTAATATTGTGAGAGCCACAAGCAGTAGAAAACAGAATTACAATGTTAGACAATAACTTTTATTATACCTCATTGTAATTATTCTTTACAACGCGTTATCTGATTTGTTTAAGATTATCACGTGACAGGGTCATAAAAATTCATATTTCCCTGCCGTCGTCATGCTTTTCATCATATTCAACCTCTTTGCGATCGGAGACCTACTGCATTTTCCCGCAATAGTTATCGTTCGTTGAACGAAAACTCCCCAGAGTATAGGAGACATCACAATAGCCTGGTTCACGTCACAAAATTGCTGATGAACTTCGGTAAATTATTTTAGTAACACTACGTCAAAATTGAAAGTAAATTTTTATAAGCGTTGCCGATTGGCGAATTTGAAAGTTTATGCTTATTTTAAAAGTTTTTGCTTGTTTTGATATAATAAACAATTTATTGCATGAATGTTCGGGAAACATGAAGATTTATTCAGCCAAGAAATATCATATTCCATATGATTTTTCTTGGCTGAATAAATCTTCATATTTCCCTCATGATCATGCAATAAATGTATAATGCCAAATGACATAGGTTTTTTCAGATTTCTTGCAAGTCTTTAGTGAAATGATCCATCTTCCATCTTGCTGGCGAAGACTTAAGAATTTCTACGCAAGTTAATTTACAAACTCCTTTCTGATCCTGTGCGATATTTACGGCTAAAAATGTATTTTATTTCTGTGATTTATCAATCCGTGACTTTTAATGCCATCTGATCCTGTTAGATCACGTTCGACATCCGAAAAAAAAACTAGTGGAGCGATACAATTATACCGGTATTCAATCACCTGCATCGAACTGTCCACCGAACCACCCGCTCTCCCTAATAAGGATCTACACGTCATACTATCAGGTCGCTCGGACCACCGACACCTTTCCTGTCAGATATTGTATAAAAGTTTTCCGAGTTTTATTAATAAGAATATTTCTTAACAACTTTCAAAGATTAAAAATAAAATTTTGTACACGTGATGTGTAAAAATAATGAATCTATTTCATAGAGAGAGATCTACAGATATATTTATTTCAAGAATAAAATCACAATTCAATAATGAACAAATATCATAAATTCCAATATAAATGCTTCATTTCTTTACATGGTCTTGAAAAACTTTAAAAATAATCATATCGAGCTAAAATCAATTGCGATTACTTGTAAACATTGATTTTATTTCTTTTTTTAATCCTTCAATATTCAAGCAATATATAATTGGATTTATAACAGAATTCAGAATGACACAAAAAGCAAAAATTCTATAAGTCAGATGAGAAGAATGAGTTAAACCCCACAATGCCATAGGGCCTGATAAAATTAACAGTGTTGCTGTAATTATGCCAACAAGTTTCATAGACTTTAACATGCGCCTATGTTTAATATGAGACAAGTGTTCCGTAGTGTTGTCGATATTTGAAGAATTGGCATTGTGCTCTGTTTTCTTGTATCTTTTACGTACCTTCCATAACGCAAGCATATAAAACAGTAATGTCAGAAATAACAGAAGAGAATAAAACGAATAGTACACTCCTTTGAAAATGGAAAAATTATCACCGTATATTGGTTTCAGTGTGCACTCATCACCCTTCGGTGAAACTAGAGAACAGACCAGTACGATGATTCCAACCCAGGATATACTGTATACCAAATATTTCCGATTCCCATTCCATAAAACTTGGTTTAGTTGATTTTCCGAAATAACGAGGTAGCGGTTAAGACTTATGTAAAATGTTTGTAAAAAGGACATTAATGTTGTAATGCACCACAGGCAGAAGATTATAACGCAGACTAAACCCATTTTTATACCTTCGTCACTCTCTGTGAATATTATTCCATAAATAATAAGATTCAAACCAAGTAAAAGATCACTGAAGGAAAGAGATAACACGAGGTTGTAATGAATGTTGTCTCTTAGTGCCCTATTTCGTGCAGCGGCAACAAGAATAAGCAAATTTTCCACTAAAACTACGATTCCCAAACACACAATAACAGATCGTATTACTACATCCAAAGTAGATTGTTCGTTTTCTTTATTATTAAAAATATTTAATTGTCCCGATGCATTGGAGGCAGTTTCCAGGTCTGAAGTGCTTTCATTAAACATAATGAATATTTTGTCCATATGTGTACATCTGCTTTATCAAAGTTGGTCACAGCAGAGTAGAACTGTTCAATTATATATCTGAAAATAAATGCAAGAAGATGTTCTAAGAAATTTGAAAATTTTACTTTATAAGCAGTACAATGAGCGACTTCATCATGAAATCCTTTAAAGATAAATTCATTGTTTCAAAATTTAAAATTGCTGAAAACTCTCCACAAATTATATAATTTCTTTTTATATTTCTGTTGAAGCTTATTCACATGTAACTTATCTTAATTTCTCGATATTTATCTTCAAAGCTTTTCAATAGCGGAAGGAATCATCGCATAAGATCGGAGGTTGATTCATATCTTTTCGACGGCAGTAACGTAATAAACCGTATATAAAACCCGGAATTTTATAGCCAAGCTGGAGATTTGCTGGAGAACGGCCTCAACGTAATAAAACACATGAAATTCCAGGTTCATAAAGCCAAGGGAAGAACAATAATAACAGAATAGAATGTTAGAGATTTTGCACAAAATCCTAAATTTCATTAGTATCTAATGGATTTAAGAAAACATATATGATTTTTCTCGCAAATTTTATTATCCACTGATTATTATTATTATATTATTATTATATATGTTATTATTTTATTAGCCACTGATTAAAGTCTAGAAATTTCATTTGTCGAGAAGAATACTGTATTAAACCATATTATGATGTCTACCCATATTATATTATTCATGTGCCCCCTCTACGTGACCTACCGACCACACATCAAATCAATATGCCGACTTCACGTGACCTACCGACCACACATCAAATCGGTATGCCCCCTTCACGTGACCTACCGACCACACCTCAAATCAATATGCCCCCATCAACGTGCAATACTGTCCAGTTCATATTCAATGTGTTGTTTTCATTTGAACACTCAAGGAGCCTAATAACTGACGTCACAAAAACATCAAACGACGTAATAATTGTTACGGAACTGCTTGCTTAACTCAGAAAAAAATGAACTTTATCAAAAAAAAATCTTCTAGAGGATAAATTCGTTATGTAGACACTTAGAGGGGTAATACCGAAATATATGGGGTCCTTGAAAAATATAAATACATGGGGTCATCAGACGACATCACAGTGTAAACAAATGTTACGGAACGGTTTGCTTAACTCAGAGAAAATGGACGTTATGAAAAACAATCTTCGACAGAATAAATTCCTTATGTAGACAGTTAGAGGGGTAATACGGAAATATGTGGGGTCCTGGAAAAATGCATACTGAACTCGGCTTACTCCTTGCCCAGCATGTATTCTTTCAAGGACCCCCTTTTTCGTATTACCTCTTTAAACTGTAAGTGTCTACATAACTAATAATGGATGTCGTGCTTATTAGAAATAGTGCAAACATTAACATGGTTAAATTTTCTTTTTAAAAAAGATTAAAAACAGCATTATCGATATTTTGCAAACGAACTGCAAATACTACATAAGCCAACAAAAACTTCATGATAACAAGAACATGTATGTTTTTTTAATCTCTACCTTTTCGTAACACACCAAGCTACGCTAAACAAATTCAATCTATTCAAACATGTACATGTATTACATATTATGTATGGTGGTATATTTCTTTCCCCTACATGCAAGATATATGTGATGACATAAATAAGTCGCATGTCTACATAATTATCTCGCATGTTGGTATGAATAAGTCCTATGTCAACATGATCATGTTGTATATTGGACAAAAGATTTCAGATGCTGGCGTAAATAATGGCGTACTCCTAACAAAAATTTACTATAGTTAACTACAGTTTACTATAGTTAACTATAGTGAAAACTTTGATACTTTGATTTACTATGAAACTTTACTCTGGAACTTTTTTTGAGATTTCAAAGCTTAAAATTTCCAACATTCGATAGCAGTTATGTAAAATTTGGAAATAATCTGTGAATATACAAATAATATTTCAATTTAATATTTAAAAAATGTGCATCTATGAATTGAAGAACAAAAAATATAACGATCCGAAATCCATAGTAAAACTACTTTGATTTACTATAGTGAAAAACTTTGATACTATAGTTAACTATAATAAACTATAGTTAACTATAGTAAACTATAGTTAACTATAGTACTTTTTTGTTAGGGGTAAATAAGTAAATTTACCAATGTTAAAAATCTGACTCTCTAAAAAGATTGTAATTTGCATGTCAACATAATAATTTTGCATGTAGACATAATTATCTTGCATGTTGACATTCTTTTCTCGCAGGTTAACATAGTTTATCTTGCAAATAGAGAGCAGAAATATGTAACAATACAATGTATATAAGTAGAGAAAATTACGCAAGAATATGGTGCTGTTTTTCTACCAAAATATACACTAAAATACGTTACAGCTGTTTTGTTTAATTTTTTTGAATTTTTCATAAGCGAACTAAATGGTAACATATACAAAAGTTCCCATGTGATTGATAGGCTAGAATGTGTAAGAGCCGTTCTCATTACTTCATATATCTACGCTAGCGCTCTAGCGTATTTTAACGTACTCATTTTGAAAAAAAAATCTATCGACTGTAGAACAATCGAGTCGTATTTATGCGTAAAAATATGAAAAGTTATATGGTATATATAGCAAAATGAAAATATATAACTCGTTTTTACGCTGTGGATATATATATATATATATATATATATATATATATATATATATATATATATATATATATATATATATATATATATATATATATATATATATATATATATAGGATCTCCCATGATTTGTAGTTGGATATGATTTTTATCCAACGAGTTGTGTGTTTTTTTTTTTATCCCTGAGCCTTGGCGAGGGGATAAAAACATACAACGAGTTGGATAAAAGTCATTTCCAACTACAAATCATGGGAGATTCTTTTTATCCCATGTTTAATACTTCACAACCAATGTTTTACACTGTTTTATATAGGACTCCACTTTATTTTATTTCATCACGCTCACGCAAAAACCATTGTGACGTCACAACTGCACTTAACTATGGGATATGAAAAAAAATATCCAATGAGTCATATCCACGGGATAAAGGGGTAAACATGGGATAAATATATACAAATCATGGGAGATCCTATATATATCCTTTTATATATATATATATATATATATATATATATATATATATATATATATATATATATATATATATATATATATATATATATATATATATATATATATACGTACTTGACGTGGTTTGCGGGTCATGTCACATAAACATGGTTTATGGGACCCTGCATTTGTAATAGGCTTATTTCAAAAGGAAACACATTTTTAAGAATAGTTTTTGATGTAGATCCTAAATATAGAAAAATTATAAAGTTTTCTCATATTTGGTTTCAAAGCTATAGATAACGTTGTGGGTCATTACATTGTGGGTATGAGTCCCACAGCGATCTATAGTAGATAATTATATATAACATACTTGTGGGTAGGGACCCACAAACCATACCATAGAAATATATATATATATTCTTTGTGGGAGATATCCCACAAACCATGTATGGATTCAAAAACAATTATATATAGCATACAATTGAATATGATTTGTATCGGAGCTCAAAAAAACACATATCCTTTTATCAGACTAGTATATAGGTTTTTTCTTTGAGGTAAATTTTCATCAAAGCACCTGTGAGGACTAGAGGTGTTTCCTAAGGGGTAAAGTGCAGCATACTTGTGGGTAGGGACCCACAAACCATACCATAGAAATATATATATATATATATTCTTTGTGGGAGATATCCCACAAACCATGTATGGATGTAAAAACAGTTATATATAGCAAACAATTGAATATGATTTGTATTGGGACTCAAAAAACACATATCATTTTATCAGACTAGTATATAGGTTTTTTTCTTTGAGGTAAATTTTCATCAAAGCACCTGTGAGAACTAAAGGTGTTTCTTAAGGGGTAAAGTGCAGCATACTTGTGGGTAGGGACCCACAAACCATATCATAGCAATATGGGGGAGATATCCCACAAACCATGTATGGATGCAAAAACAGTTATATATAGCATACAATTGAATATGATTTGTAAAGGAGCTTTAAAAACACATATCATTTTATCAGATTAGTGTATATTTTTTTTTCTTTGAGGTAAATTTCCATCAAATACTTGTGAGAACTAGAGCTGTCTCCTAAGTGGAAAAGTGCATCCTGTGGGACATACTCAAAGAGAATGCAGATTTGTACAAATGCATTAAACAGAACATCCAGGGATGTGCTAAGGAAGTTTGCTTTGTAAACTCCTTGTGATAAGACAAAATTGAAACTGTTCTTAATGAATCACGGAAGCATGAAATGTAGGCCAGATGAAGCATGCAAAGCACCCATTGAAATGATCATAGATATGTAGATACACCTCAGGAGGAAGTTTGGTTTGTGTACCCCTTTTTATAAACTGAAAACAGACCAAAAAGTTGGCCTGATCTGTAAAACGTCTTTTAAAATATATGCATCGTATATCTTAAGATTGGTTTGTAAATCTCAAAAGATAAGCTGGTAACAGACCACTTTCCTTAACTGAAATTATTGACGCCTGGTCAAACGCAGCATAAAAAGTGGGAGAACATTTCATAGTCATATATGTGTAGTAATATATAAGCCTAAAAGAAACCCTATAGAATCACAGGTTCCTTCCAACTTCAACTATTTAGACCTGACATTAAGTGCTAATCTGTCATTTGTCTCCTTTAACATTTCTAAATTGTCTGGAGATTAAGATATCGTTTTAGATTTAGAAAGTATGGTGGGTTATTACAAGAAAAATAATACCAAATTTACCTTATATGGTTAGTTAAGAGAACACACGAATAGCAATTGACTGAACTTTACATGATTATAGATGCTGTCGATGGAAATTCAGGTCTTTTTACAATATATTATTTTAGATTAAGAAATTACATGCTATAACAAGTAAAACAACACCATATTTACCATGTTTCAATGAAAAATAAGAGAAAAAGTTATGGTCAATTACGAGAATACAACCATATGGATTGATTGACCCTAAGATGATGATTGTTGGATCCATGCTTTCTATGAAAATTCAAGTTCTCATTAAATATCAGAAGCTCTATTTTTCTAAATCAGTAGCATTAAGAAATTTAGTTTGATTATTCAGGCCTGTAAATACATATTAAAAATTAAATTTAACAAGGACACCGCAAAGAGGAGCATCCCTCGCAAAGAGCTTCTCTATAAATGCAAGGGAGCATTCGAAATCGATCCCGATGCAAATTACGTCACTTCCGTTTCGCACAGGACATAACCCACACACGATCGATTGCGTTACTATATCCCTCCAACTCCGTTGCGAGGGGATAATCAGATTTGCAAGGTGTGTACCAAAGCTATTAGAGGTATCCCTCATCTTCCTCTATCGCTCAAATGCAATATGGCTCAGATATTTTTATATACATGATTTAACTCGTCTTTTATACGTTTCCAAGTTGCATATTATCCCAAAATCACATTTAGATTTCCAAAACATAAACATTTTGGTTCTGAAAAGGAAAATGCCAATTTTACTTCAACTGAATGGAGTATGTAGCTACAATTGTTAGTCATCTATACCCCACCCCTCTAGATAGCTGATGATAATTCAGATCATGTTATATATGCAGAAATATTAATTTGACTTTTCTAAACAAAATGAGGATGGATCATTTACTTTTTTCATTCTTTAAGGTGTTGGACCAAGACTTTTTTAAAATCAATAATTATTATTTTTTGCACTGGTCCCACCCTGGTGATAAATATTGCCTGGACCCTGAGTTCGAAGGTCAGGGGCATACTGATTTTGTCATGTCTGTTATTTTTCATAAAATTAATCTTTCCTACATTTTTATGAGAAGAACAATAAAGAAATTTGAAAAGATCTTTATGAGATCTAATTTCCTTAGCAATCGCCCATTTGTTTCACAAAGTTTTATTTCGGTAGGGTCCAAATGTTAACGTTAACCTTTCTTATAACATCTGAAAAAAAAGGTTTGAGACTTTATTTTGGATTTTTGGCTTTTTGCACATTATTTACCCAGAGCTAAATCAAAGAGGATTACAATTATGGAAACTATACATTCTCTATTTAATAGGTTTCTCTTTTTGACACCAACTAAGAAAATTATCTTGATTTTTTAAATAATGACAACTGTGAAAACTTATTTATAATATGTGATAAAACGAACCTAAGAATGCACAAACTCTTGCTCTAATAGTCACAGAACATGTTTTCCTTTAATGGGGATAAAACTTTTGTATCAAAGATGAAAGATACATGTATAGTTCAATAGTATAGTACCTTTTAATTTTTGTTACTTAAACTTTAAAACTTTTAGAAATGAACACTTCATATCAAAAGCCAACAATTACCCGGTACTGCTGTTTTACCTCTGCAGGCATGCTTATAAAGCTATCCTTAAATTAACGACCACGAGATTAAAAAGACATGTCTATGGTAATTTTAAAAAGCGATGTTGCCAGGAAAACAACTTACAATTATGAAATTAACATTGTCTAATTAAATCCAATATATTTAGTAAAATTTCATTTTCATTAATTGAAGTATTAAAAAATTTATGCATCTAAAGGTTAAAACGTACGAAAGCCGGATAGGCTCATTTTTGATAAGACAAAAAAAATTAGCTCGTTATAACGAGATAATTATCTCGTAATAACGAGCTAGTATCTCGTTAAAACTAGTTAGTATCTCGTTATAACGAGTTAGTTATCTCGTTGTAACAAGATAATTATCTCGTTATAACGAGTTAGTTTTCTCGTTATAACCAGTTATTATCCCGTTATAACGAGTTGGTATCTCGTTATAACGAGTTAGTATCTCGTTATAACGGGTAAGTTATCTCGTTATAACGAGTTAGTTATCTCGTTTTAACGAGTTAGTTTTCTTGTTATAACGAGATGGTTATCTCGTTATAACGAGTAAGTTATCTCGTTATAAAGTGTAAGTTATCTCGTTATAACCAGTTAGTTAGTTAGTATAGCCAGTTGGTTATTTCGTTATAAAGAGTTAGTTATCTCGTTATAACGAGTTAGTTGTCTTGTTATATCGAATTAGTTATCTTGTTATAACGATAGAATTATCTGGTTATAACGAGTAAGTTATCTCGTTATAACGAGTTAGTTATCTCGTTATAACTAGACAATTATCACTTTATAACGAGTTAGTTATCTCGTTATAACGAGTTAATATCTCGTTATAATGAGTTAATATCTCGTTATAACGAGTTAGTTATCTCGTTATAACGGGATAAAAATTAATTTAAAGTGTTTAAATATCTAAGTAAAGAATAGACCATTATAATAGGAAATATACAAAAGCGATTCGATCAAATTTGTTTGAAGTGTGTGTGTTTTTATGGAACAACAACATACTAGTTTTTTTGTGTTATGCCTTTGATTATTATTGTTTATTGAAAAGACCGAAGAGAAATATACGGAAACATATGACCGCCTCATGTTGTTGTTTTATACCTTAAAATTGCAGAATTAGTGTCATCTTCAAATAGAATGTGCATAACGTGAAAATTTTGTCAAGGAGATCAAAAACAAAAAGATATACTCTGGCTGCTTTAACTGCCCTGTTCAAGCTTTGTTGACTTTGTTGAAATTATTATTTTTGCGTAACATTTGTCGCTATAAAAATGCAAAGAAATAATCCCATTATTTTATATATTCCGGATTAAAAATGTCGATATACCATTTGTAAGGCTTTAACGTCCATATTTTGATAATTCCTTGCCTGTTAACAAGGAATACAGATCAAAATTCAATGTCTGACAAAAAAATAAATCACGTTGTTTTTATCATCAATTCCTCCTTCCCCTCAATAATAAATATGATGAATTTAATTTCAAGAACTAATACTGTACTTATCACTTAATAATTTATATATTTCTTTTGTTTATTAAAATTATTAATATTTACCAATTTGGCATGAAATCTCATGTACAATATGTAATTTTTGCCTTATTATCAATGTGGTAGAATAAAAAACTTTGGGGGCTCTTTATTCTACGGAAGGCAAAATAAAAAGGTGAAGGTCAGCAGGCTGAATGTAGTGCATGTAGGAATTCACATGCCTCACTTTGATAGTAAAAACAGTTGACATGTTTGTGATCCTTTTTGGGTATAGAATGAAAGTTTAATATCTAAAGTTTACAATATGATACGCTTTATTTAAGGTGTATTTCAAGCATAAATTATGCCTAGAAATATGTATTGTATCGTGAGAAGGAATTCTTGATATTTTCACTCTTGCTTTGCACTCATGAAAATAAAAAAAAAAATTCTGTCCCACTCGTGAAATAAATTTCATATCAACTACAAAACATTGAATATCCTCTATTTATTAACCCCCCCCCCTCCCAAAAAAAAAAAAAAAAATCACCAATCTCTTTTTGAAATAAAAATTATATGCTTGCAAAGTATACATAATAAATATTGTGATGAGGAAAATAATTAACGGCAGTGTCTCAATGTTGTATTAATAATATACATGTAGTATTAGGCCTATTCGTTGATCAATCCTTAGTAATAATCGGAACTGGCTTAGTAAAATCTGTAAAATCCGCCAAACAGACGTGAATCTCATATAGGTTTACGTGAATCTCTACAGTTTGACCCCCCCCCCCCCCCGCAAAAAAATTTAAACAGTGAATCATGACAGAATATTAGATAAAATGTCAATATCAGCAGATCAGATCTAACGTCGTATTACGTAGAAAGGATGTTATATCATTTTTGCTTCATCATTCCTCATCATCGTGGACAATCTGCATAAGCTTGGTCACAAAGTTCAATTGGGAGAGGAAGGGGGGGGGGGGGGGTAAACCAAGCAAAATATTTTGACAAGCAAAAAGAAATTTGATATTTCAACTACGAGTATTTGCCATTATTTTCGGGAGATATTTACTCAGGTAAAAAAAAATCTGGAGGAAGGGGCATAAAGATACTCTTGTCCGCCCCCTTTTCAAAAGTGGTGGTTGGGACATTAGCCCCCTATTAAAACGCCAATGATCTAACTGCTGATGTCTCACCATACCCCTTCTTCAAAACAATTCTGAATTTAAAAAATAACATATGTATCACACTGTAATCGTATATATTATTATATGTTGCATGAACACCTGCGATATGTTGCACTTGTATTGTCTCTCATATCTAATTTTAGCGGTATAGAAATTGATATATGAAAGTGTATAAATCGTCCAAAACATGTCGAAATAGTGTCATTCATCCGAAATAGCTGTCATGAATAAATTGACAAAGTTTGAAGCAAGTATATTCGGTAATATTATTTTAAGAAAAATATCGCATCCTAATGCAACAATTTGAGTAGACGTTCACGAATTAATGTGTAAATGTGTTCGCCTTAGATTTGCTATACGTATCAAATATGATTATTGACAGCGAGATAGTTCAAGATTTAATCATAAGTAAACCCCAGAGCAAATTAAATTTTCAACCATTTATCAATTGTTCAAGTTAAATTTGATTGATAATTACTAGCTAATAATTCAATGGCATTAAAAACTACAGCCATTTTTACTATATTGCTATTAAATCTCGAAATAACGAGAAAACTATCTCGTTATAACGAGATAACTTACTCGTTATAACGAGATAATTATCTCATTATAACGAGATACCAACTCGTTATAACGAGATAACTAACTCGTTATAACGAGATAACTATCTCGTTATAACGAGTAATTTTTCTTTCTTATCAAAAATGAGTCTATCCGGCTTTCGTAAAAACGTTCTGAAGTAGGTTCAATTAAACCCTTTTAAAATATATACAAAAATACCAGTAATTAATTAATTGTTCTTTTTTTATTCGGAAGGGGGCGGCGGTAGGAGGATGCAGTCATGTGCTACTTTTAATATGCCCTCTGACCTTTTACATTGTAAAACCTCGGGTATCAATCGTGAATCCAAGCATTTTTTCCAATGGGGGAGGGGACACGCTCATCAAAAAAATCTGATTCAAAACTCGGGGTGACTCCATGAGCACCCCTCCCCCTCCTGATCATCTGCACATGCTTATGATGGAATCTGGAAATAGGAATTTTAATGAAACACCTGTTTTCAAAAAAAAAAAAAAAAAAAAAAAAAAAAAGGAAAAAAGATAAATGCTTAGAATTGAACTACAGACATCTTTACTTAAGGCCAGACGACACGTTACTCAATTATATGTTTTGTATTGTATACCTTGGTATTATATCAAAAATTATTCATAATTGTCATTGTCTTGTGATTTCTTAATTGTTTTCAATATGTTTAAAAATAAGTACACCAGTAATTGTAACATTGGCAATTCAAAAGATTACCTATATGGATTATATAGGAAATATCACCCTCTGGTATCTTGCCCAAATGCCTGATAGGGTACCTCAATTTTTGGTGAGGAAACTTGTTTAAGTAGCAATACTTCAATGGCAAATTCTTGGGAAAAATTATATATTTTTGAGAAACGCGTCGTCTGACCTTAAGATATTCCTATGACGTTTTTGGTTTACACACTAAGACGTATCTTAAGATATTCCTAAGATACATGTACGTCCTAAAAAATATCCTTAGACACGTCTTAAGACAAATCTAAGGATTATTTTTTTACATGACATGAGCAGTATGTGCACTGATGCGATGCGAAATTTCGTTCACAAGTACGTGACTAAAAGAACAACAAACAAGTTGACAAAGAAAACGCAAGGCATGCCCATTGCTAAATTTGAATTATCTTTTCTCCTCTTCAGAAAGAAAGGTTGAAAATGTTGATAGTTCCGAAATTTGAGAATCGCCAAGTCAGTTTATAATGGTCGCCAATTTTGCGACTTGTAGAAAATTTTAGGCGTCAATCAAATATTTTAAGCCCCACGGCGACTAAATTAGTCGCCAATTAGAGCCCTGAGGACTAAGGTTTGTTTTTCTTGCTATTAAATGAATGAGTCAACCACTGTTTCGTACATGTTCTCAATAGTTAGATAGATGAATATGAGAGAGAGAGAGAAATTTTCACGGTATGGAAAAATCATAATTGCTTCCTTTTCCTTAAGACAAATGCGATACTCTGTCACATTTCGACCCCTACATCTACCGTATTCTGAATTCTATTGTCTCTATATTTTTTTGAAGATTTTTTCTTTTGAAAGGGGAAAAAAATCATGAAATTCAATTGATTTCTTTGACTACTTTGATTAACTAAGTAGAAAATTAACTAAAGAAGTCAAAGAAATCAATTGAATTTCATGATTTTTCCCCTTTCAAAAAAAAATCTCTAAAAAAATATAGAGACAATAGAATTCAGAATATTAAGGTAAAATAAAATACAATTTGAAAAAAGTTGATGACCCCCATACAATTCCCCAAACTGACGTTCTGCACGTCTAGTTGACTCGTGTCAGGTGCAGGACTAACCCTCAAATCACAAGCAACTATGGTGTCCATAAGATTCTTAAATTTCTGTAACACAAAAATGGCCCACACACAGTTTATCACATCCCACCCCGACCCTTATCAAATGAAAATGATCTGATTGACACAGCATTAGGTTTTAAGTAAACTCTGTGTCTAGTTAGATTCTTCTCTCTGATACAGCTATGGCTCACACCAGAATTCCAACATTTTCCTCCTTGTGACCTTGTCTAAATAATACCTGATAAAAGTCATAACACAAAATATTTTCTCTGGAGACTGTGTTCAAGTAATACCAGGTCAAGGTCATGACAAACCCATGGTCATGTCCATCTCTGTGTAAGATATAAGCAGAAGCCATATAAATGCTTTTTTCAAAGTTATGGCCATGACATGGCAATCCCTCCTCATAACATAAACAGACAGACAAGGCAATTCCTATATACCAGGGCCAAGCATAAAAAATTCTTGGTTTGCAGTTGTCAACCTAAATTTTTAGAATGGGCGGTATTTTTTTTATTTTTCTAAAAAAATGTAGTTTTCAAATATGTTTTAACAAACAAAAATAGGCTTACTTAACATAAGCTCCTCTTGTTATAAGTCGCTGATTGATAATACCAAAAATCGAAAATGAAACATGCAGTTTCACTATCCTGAAAGCTTGAAGCTTAAAAAAAATAATACAAAATAGCTGGAAAAAGTTTGGGTCAGGTGCATTTTCAGTGGGTCACTAGGCAGCTGAAAAAAATTATTTTAGGCCCAGGCTCTTCATTTGCAGGGGTAAGATAACACTGATAAGGTAACACTTTTATCAGTTAAAGATTATGTATTTATTTCTCAAAGTGAGGAAAACACACATAATAGTATTCACAATCAAGTACTTTACAACAGTGACCCACAAACACGAACAGACAAATATCTATATCATATATTTAAACTGATACTGATCCAAAAACCATAATCAGACACATTCTAAAACAAAAAATCTTAAAACAGTGAATCACATTCTATGAAAGTAATGATTACTCAGTGATCAAGAAACCATAAACACATGCATAATTGAACTGCCATAACCAAACTTCTACAATGTTTTGAACAAACATTCTATGACAGTGACCCACAATCCATGAACAGACACATACATGTATATATGACAGTGTTCAACAAAGCATGAACATTTTCATATATATGTATGCATATACACAAATGTCTTTACTCAAAGGCACAAAAAGTCATGAACAAACTACAGGAAAAATGTTAGAACAAACAATCTATGACAGTGACCCACAACCCATGAACAGACACAAACACTTATATATGACAGTGATCAACAAACCATGAACATTTTCATATATATGTATTCATGTACACAACTGTCTTAACTCAAAGACACAAAAAAAAGTCATGAACAAACTACAGGCAAAATATGAGAACAAACAACCTACGACAATGACCTACAATCCATGATAGAACAAACAATCTATGACAGTAACCCACAATCCATGAACAGACTCATACATGTATATATATGACAGTGATCCACAAACTATGAACTTTTCATATATGTATGCATATACATAAATGTCTTTACTCGAGGACACAAAAAGTCATGAACAAACTACAGGAAAAATGATAGAACAAACAATATATGACAGTGACCCACAATCCATGAACAGACACAAACACTTATATATGACAGTGATCAACAAACCATAAACATTTTTATATATATGTACGCATATACACAAATGTCTTTACTCAAAGGCACAAAAAGTCATGAACAAAATAAAGGAAAAATGTTAGAACAAACAATCTATGACAGTGACCCACAAACCATGAACAGACACATACATGTATATATGACAGTGTTCAACAAAGCATGAACATTTTCATATATATGTATTCATGTACACAACTGTCTTAACTCAAAGACACAAAAAAGTCATGAACAAACTACAGGCAAAATATTAGGACAACCTATGACAATGACCTACAATCCATGATAGAACAAACAATCTATGACAGTGACCCACAATCCATGAACAGACACATACATGTATATATATGACAGTGATCCCCAAACTATGAACATTTTCATATATGTATGCATATACACAAATGTCTTTACTCGGGGACACAAAAAGTCATGAACAAACTACAGGAAAAATGATGGAACAAACAATATATGACAGTGACCCACAATCCATGAACAGACACAAACACTTATATATATATGACAGTGATCCACTAACCATGAACATTTTCATATATATGTATGCATGTACACAACTGTCTTAACTCAATGACACAAAAAAGTCATGAACAAACTACAGGTAAAATATTACAACAAACATTCTATGACAGTGACCCATAACCCATGAACAGACACATACACGTATATATGACAGTGAACAACAAACCATGAACATTTTTATATATATGTATGCATATACACAAATGTCTTAACTCAAGGACACAAAAAGTCATGAACAAACTACAGGAAAAATGTTAGAACAAACAATCTATGACAGTGACCCACAACCCATGAACAGACACAAACACTTATATATGACAGTGATCAACAGAGCATGAACATTTTCATATATATGTATGCATGTACACAACTGTCTTAACCCAAAGACACAAAAAGGTCATGAACAAACTACAGGCAAAATATTAGAACCTATGACAATGACCTACAATCCATGATAGAACAAACAATCTATGACAGTGACCCACAATCCATGAACAGACACATACATGTATATATATGACAGTGATCCACAAACTATGAACATTGAACATTTTTATATATATGTATGCCTATACACAAATGTCTTAACTCAAAGACACAAAAAGTCATGAACAAACTACAGGAAAAATGTAAGAACAAACAATATATGACAGTGACCCACAACCCATGAACAGACACAAACACTTATTTACATGACAGTGATCAACAAACCATGAACATTTTCATATATATGTATGCATATACACAAATGTCTATACACAAAGACATAAAAAAGTCATGAACAAACTACAGGAAAAATGCAAGAACAAACAATCTATGACAGTGACCCACAATCCACCATGAACAGACACATGCATGTAAATATGACAGTAATCCACAAACCACATATACATGTATGCATATACACAAATGATACAAAAATACATAAACAAACTACAGAAAAAAAATTGTAAAATGTTAGAACAATAAATAACCGTGACCCACAATCCAAGAGGTTGAACCGATATGACAATGACCCACAAACTATACACAAACTATGGGACAACCAATATACCAATATATAGAAATATTTACCTCCTGGAGAATATTGATATACAATTCAAGCTTTGATACTATAATTAACAAGCATTTTGACAATCTAAAAATAAATTATTAAATTTTAGAACTAAGATTTGATTTTATTAACTTTGTTAGTGTAAAAATCCTTCAAAAAATCACACAAAATACGAAATCTGATGTACAGGTTCTAGACAGACATTACTTGAAAAATTGATGTCACTTTATAATTCTTTTTTTCCTATAGAATAGATATATATTTTATCACCTCTGGCTTGTGAACATGACTGTTTAGTCTTTATTTATCATTTATTGCATAAATATTTACATTTCCAATGTCTTTGTCCGAGATAAAATTACAAATTGTAAAAATACTTTATTTCTACATAAATCTACTAGTTCATCAATAGGCGCGGTTAAAAAAAAATCACGTGCGGGGCGGGACAAATAGAGACAGAAGCGGGGCTATTAGCATGGGAATTTGCAGAATCAGGAGCATGTAAATATAAGGAATAACTATCAGGTTTTTTGGATTCATGACGATGATCAATCGATTGGCTTGCGTGATAATTTTATGCATAAACGCCTTCGGCGTTTATGCAAATTATCACGCAAGCCACTCGATTGATCACATCATGAATCCAAAAAATAAGACAGTTAGCTTTAAATGAGTTTTAATAAAACATAATTTCACCACGCGAATTTAATTTCTTGTTCGTCGCACATCTGGTGAAAAAAGTAAGAGCGGGCAAGAGATTAAATAATAATATTATTACTTTTTTGTACGCAAAATTTTTAGGCATAACATGAAAAAAATTGAGTGACAATTATATTTTTTCTACTTTTTTCTGATTTGTAGAGTAAACAGATTTAAATTATCAAAAATAGAGCGGAAATAAAACAGAAACTGGCACAGAATTTCCCAGGTGCAAGAGATTTAAATTAATATTATTTGTATAGCTTTGTTCAAATAAGAGCGTGCGGGTCCGACAAGCAAAACATTAAATTGGAATGGCCTTTGTATTTGATTTTATTTATGAAAATTGATAATGGCACATGTCACATATTCACATCAAAACTTATCACATTATCACTTTTGGAATTGCAAAGCAGTGTATCAACAGACTTTTCATATTTGAAACTAATTATTTTTTTTTCTGCATAATAAAGCATAATTCAAAATGTACCGGTAGTATTTTCAGATTAAGATGGACTTAACTGTAGAAAAAGACAGTTTTATATTCAGTCCACATATCAGCTTCAGAGCAAATAATTAACCACACACACATGAACACCATTAGGGTCTTGGCTTATCTGCGGAAAAAGTTTATATTCTGCAAAATGGTCTTCACTGGTTTGTGGAACATGTGAAAGTTTTCCATCAGGGTCTGCCTCAATAATCCACTCTAAGGAACATGCAAAGAAGAACTGACAATGTAATATAAGTTATGCTACAAGTCTTGTATTGAAATTTCCACCTATATTTCAGAAGAGTTACACATACCTGTACTAAATTGCCTAAGCTGTTGAACATAAGAATTTACAAGGTCCTGACTAGTCTGTACAATCTGTGGAACATGTAGAAATGCTGCAACAGGGTTTGCCTCCAAAATGCTTCCTATAATATATGTGCAAAACAAAATTAATTGTGATTATATTTATGCCTACAACTACATTCAGATACCTTTAATGTATGCTATTTCGATGCATTTTGAATAGAAATTTAACATGCTATTAAATAAATGTTCTTAACATAAAATAAATTAATAAAAAATATCAAATAAACTAATTGTTTTTTTATATAACACTAAACAGCAAGGGCAATGGTCACCCAGGTGTAAATTGTACAATCAACTGAGAAGTCCTATTAGGTAGACCCTAATTGTAAGGACCATTATGACAATTTATAAAAGGATCTTGGATCAGGCTAAACAAGAAATATACTAAACTTCAAAGTTCGCAGAAATGTTCTTCCTATAAATATCTACTTGATGGGTTTTACCTACCGTATTATTTAAGAAATTCAATTCTGACTAAGTTTCAAAAATGTATATCAAAGTTAAGATTATCTTCACACCTTTTAGCTATTGAAACTGGATATAATAAAGCAAACAGATCCCACTGGAAATGTTTTTTTGTGTCATACTTGTGTCGAGGATGAATATCACATTCTACTAGTATGTCCTGTTTATCGAGATTATCAATGCAAATTATTTCTTTTTAAAAAAAACATCCATACGTATAAATTACTGCAATTGTTCAATACTAAGAACTTTAAGGATATGTGTAACCTAGGTAAATATATTTATTATAGCATGAGGCAAAGAGGTGATCCTGTACATATAATCAAATATCAGCTGTCTCATTTAAAGTCATCATTTTGTAAGTTCTATGGTCGATACAATGACCTTGTCAGCAAATACAATTTATCATTGAGTCAAATGCTGACTGACGTTTTTCATACTAATTGTTAGACCATTATTTACACACTGAATTGTCGACGGATTTTTCCGTTATTTCCCAATCATGACAAGGAGCACACGGCGGGTGTGACCGGTCGGCAGGGGATGCTCACTCCTCCATGGCACCTGATCCCACCTCTGATGTTTGGAGGTCCGTGTTTGCTCTGCTCCTATTTTGTATTGTATAATGGACTTTTGAGCTTGAGGTCCGTGTTTGCTCTGCTCCTATTTTGTATTGTATAATGGACTTTTGAGCTTGAATACTGTTCGTTATCTCCATATATTTCATATCAAGGTGATCTTGTAATCCAATAATAATAATCACTCTAACCTTGTCTTAGAGGTATTATTTTCAATAATTTACTTTATTTAGGCCAAAAAAAATAATAGTCTTGTTTTTTTTAAATTTTGGAAGAAAAAAATCTCGAATTTCCGGAATTTCATCGTTCTGTCACCATAATCGTTTTCTGTGTTAACACAAAACAAGCATTTCATGAAATTCTTGTTTTAAATGTGGACTTTCATAGAATACCACTTGAGTTTAGTCAAAAGACATGAAATTTGATTTTAAAAGACAATATTGACCTGTGACATGTTTAATTTTATCTTTTATTAGTTCATATCCAAAAAATGTTGTCGAAAAAAAAAATAAAATGAAAATATACAATAAAATAATTTTCCTACCTACCTACCCTATTTTTTTTTTCAGGCTGGTAGCAGGAAACAAGACTATTTTTTTGGTCTTATCTAAAATATGGATCACAAAAAGATGTTGTTTTTTCCCCATCAATTTAATTAATTCATCATTTTCACCAATTGCTATTTTCCTATTCTTGGAAAAAAAGTTCACAAATTAATATATTTCAATGTACGTGATGTAAACTTCAGAAACTTGCATCTGCTGAACATCAATTTTAGTGCCCTTGTAATCGTAGATTCGGGGGTATATAGTTTTTGCCCTGTGCATCCATCTGTCTGTTTGTCCGCAAAAAAAATCATTAATCATCAAGTCGTAATGTTATGACAGCATGCTTTAATAGTGACTACTTATACAGTTTGATGGAACCACGGACCTATACTATACGTCCCTGACAGAATGGCATCCAAACATCATAAACTTTTTAGAACCTGACCTTGTTATTGAAACATTTGGTCAATTGCTTGCATATTACAACTAATTAAGTGTTTTGGCAGCATTAATAATGACTGTTTAATGGGTTAGGTACATACTATGTAATAATAAGTAAACATGACAAACAGCTGGCAAAGTCCTGTCTCAATAAGTGTCAAACTTGGTATTTTCTTTTGAATAAATTTTAATTCTAGGATCAGTCTTCTTGTGTTCCTCTGTGTACTGTACAACCATAAGGGTGGTTGTACTAATAAAAATATTTCCTTAAACCTAGCAAATTGTTTATAGTCACAGTAATACCTTACATCTTTGATTTAGTAAAGACATAAAACATACAGGGTGTTAGTTCCTTGTTTTACTATTGTTATTCACAAAATATTTTCATTATGGCAAGTGAAATATTCTGAAATGGTGGCCAAAATTTTTTTTAAGTCCTCATTTAGTGACCTGAAAGTAAGTGTGACTTGGAACACTGTTGGGTAAAACATTTTTCATCTCTTGACCTCTCAAGAACATTGAAAAAAAATGCACTACAAAGAGGATGCAGCGTATCAAATTTGAAAATCCATTATTCTAAATATTTACCTGATGAGTGATGAACTCCAAGGAAGATTGTCCATTGGGCATGGGATCACCATAGTCATATCTGATCTCCTTCCCTCTATCAATATCCCTTCTTGCAAAGAAAAAGCCTGGAGTAGTTGTTTAACACTTTTAACTTCTCATAACATGCATAAGATGGGGTTGTCTATAGCTGCATCATTAACCTACTTTCCAAGCCTTTGGAAGCTGTCAGATGCATCAATGCTTGTAAAATGATAATGAAAACCATAAATAAAAAGTTTAAAGTTACATATAAACATAATAACATATATGATGAAATATTAGGACTGCAGGAACAATACAGGTTTTATGCAACAATCACAATATAGTAGTCACAATATATGAATCACAATGTATTTTTCCAAAAATAATTTTTGTTTCATACAATTTGCAAGAGTAATAAAAATCCCTGCCACTGTATGATATTGTTCAATTATCGTACACATTTTAGAGTGCAAGAAAATTATGTTATTCTTTACTCTAAAAAATTGTCATCCTAGTGAGACATGACACTCTGCAATTTGTTGTAAAGATATAAAAATCCAAATAAAAAATATAACGCAGCAAGGTTAAGGATGCCCACAGGAAATAATACGCCTAAAAATATTCCGAGAAAATAAATATAGTGTTGATTTTTTTTTTACAGCATGAGTTTTGATTAATGGGAATTCTACTATTTGCATATGTAGGAGGGTTGTCCCAGAAATACGTGAACATTTTCAATATCTTTTGTTTCACTAATACTGTAAAGTTAAAAATAGGCATAGATCATGATCAACATTTTTGTGAATTTTTTCTGGAAATGTGCTTCTGATAAAATTAGTTTATTTAAGCATAAATTCGGCACAGTATTTAATTTTATTTTATTTACCAAGTAATGCATCTCAAATATGGCGTGTGTTGCTAAAAGATTGTGGAATTAATTCTTTCAATAGACAATTTCTCAATTCCGATAATAAACCTAACAGTTCACATTGTTTAACGATGGCCTTGGCTTAGGCTTATGACGTAAAGCTCAGGACTTTCAGTTTGTCTTCATTTCTTTTGGTCTACAAAATGTCTCTTCCAGCACTAATATCTCTTTCATCGTATGGGCAAGAGTCCTATCCCGTTTTAAAGACAGTGCTGCTTAATAATTTGTGCTCCAAATTATCACTAAACGTCACCATTTTTAACAATATCTAATTAAAAGTGTTCTGGCATATAACGTCACATATTTGTCATTAATGATATCAAATTAATGAATTTTCATACACAAGTATATCAGCTAGATCAAAGAGTATTTATGGAGGTAAAGTTTGTGACATTATATTTCCGTATAGCCTGGTAATAAAGAAAAATTCACTGACAATGCTACTTTTAAAAGTCAATAAACTGCAGTGTGCAGACCACCGATATTTAACACCCTTTAAATGCCGTTTTTACATATTAATGACATCACAAGCCTAAAATATTTTGTCATAATACTGAAAATATCATTTTCCAACAACTTGCAAAAAATTATTAGTTCTGGTCAAATAGTTTCTGAAATATACAAAAAGTTTGTGTTTTCTGGGACAACCCTCATATATATGAGGTCTTTGCCGAGTTCGGCCAAAGCAACTTTACTTACATCAGCTGTTTGTCAAGTGACATGTTTAAAATTACAAAAAATATGTATGGCTACAAAGATCATAAAGTACAACGATATACGGATATCTTTTCACTATGAAATTAATTTTGTTTTCTTTAAGACAAATTCCTTAACCTGAAAAGTGCTGGGAGCAACTTCCCCATGCCTGAGAATTAATTTATGTAAAATTTTTGATAAACTTCCTACATTGACATAATATGCATTGAAATAATGGTAAAATACGGAAAAAAGCAACAGCGCACAACCAGCTCCTGGCACTTTTCAAAGTAGTAGGGATGTTACTACCTTTGTATAATAAAGTGCCCCAGCATGATACACCCGTCAAATATTGTTCAATTATCACGAACAGTTTAGAGTGCAAGAAAATAAAGTCAACCTTGATACAAGGATTTCCAAGATTTTTCCATTTCTTACAATTTTTGTTTATACATTTCCTGTGGTGTAGGCATTATAACAAATATTACATTATAGATCCTCAACTGGTAGTGTTAGAGCTTGACAAATGCCCATCTGCACCCCCCCCCCCCCCCCCACACACACACACACAGTGACACACACACACATCTTTCATATTTGTGAGACATGATGCTCTGAAATTTACTAGTTGATATTTTCAAAAAATTAAATAAAAATATCATATTAAACAAAATCAATTTAGTCTTAACAACTTAATCTATACCAATTTAATTTTAAAATAAAAGACTGGCCATCAAATGACATATGCTATAAACTGACCAGCAGTTCTTCTGTCTAATTCCCAAAGGATACAGATAAGAACTGCTTGATCAGAGATGCTCTAACAGAAATGATTGAGAACAGCTAGCCTTCCTACACTGAACTCATTAATTAATCTTTAACTGGATGCATGTCCACTCATTACTCCCAAGGGATGAATGGATCTGTGCTATCTGCTTTGTAGTGCAATTAAAATGAATATTTATGTCATTCTGAAATTAAATTTGAAAACAAAGATTTTTTTTTTTTCAATTTGTTACAAAGATTTATAAAAAGAAAAAAAAATTGTAATCTTGATGCAACATTTTTAATAAGGTTTCTGCTTGACTCTTAGATTTGTAGGGACTCATTCATTCATTCATACTTTATTTCCACTTTGCAGTGATTAATGAATACTGTACAAAATGCACAAAAAAGAATATCGTATATATAACATATAACTACATGAATTGAAATTCGTACACATCCAAAGGTGAATTGCATGTAAACATATATATAGAAAAAAGAAATATTTACAAAGTTTGAGACCACAAAATAGTGGTCATTACCTTACTTCATACACTATGTCCTTGCGAGTTATCAACAAAAAAAAAAAAAAAAAAAAAAAAAAAAAGAAAACTATAGATGAACATTAGGAAAACAGAAAGATATAAAGGAGTGGGAAGCATCCCTCACTGACAGATTTGCAGTACGGAAAGATTGCGCTTATAGAGAGCACAAGAATCGGCAATGAGACGAAAGTTACGTAGCTGGAAGTTTCGGAGGTGGAAGGCGGATAGAATGGTGTTCGGCTTACGGCCTAGCAGAATCAAGTACAGCTCATCTTCTGTAAGGGCACACAGTTCAGCACACAAGTTGATGTCAAAGTAGTTAATTACATCCTCCCACCATTGATTGCGTATATCATATGTGATACGACAAGTACATGATGCATGGTTAAAGAGATCAACATAAAGAGTTCCACAAAGGGAACAAATTTCTGTAGTTTCTCGAGGAGATTCGGAGACTAATTTGCAAATGAATTTGCACAACGAAATCTCATAACAATTTTTGGGTAGTCGCCAGAATAAAGCCGGATTTCCATCCTGAAATATTTTCCGGAAACGGATGAATCCTGGGTCACCTGAAACACGTGTGTCTCTCCGGAGCTTATTGTATCGAAAAGTCGCAGATCTCACAATTTGTTTCCAGGCTGACTTTGATGGAAATGAACCGAGCGAAAGCCACTCTCTCACATATTCGCAAAGGTTATAAATGCATAAAAGACTCAAAATATCAGGAATAAAACCTAGCTGCTTATGGGCGATCCCCTCCAAGTAAGAAAACAGCCTGGTTAAGAAGATTTTCTTAGACAGAGTTTTGTATTCCAGGCGACACAGACGGCCAAAAAATAGTAGCTTCCTTGTATCAATCTCGGCTTGTATTGGAAGAACTTCAAAAAGGTTTTCACAAATGTCAGACCTTGTTCTGGTAGGTAGATTCTGGGCGTTTTTGACCACTAGATGTTGGAAGACATTCAAGCGATGTAAATCATTTGAGGACATGTCATTCCATAATTCACATCCGAATTGATTTGTAGAGATGAGAAAGTGTTAAAGGGTTCAGGTACTGAGATCCAATATCATTAAGGGCGAAATACGAGTTTTTACCCTTTCGACATGCAGAAATTATCCTATCTGAAAGATTGCACTTATCATTGATAAGAATACCGAGATGATTGCAGTTGTCCAGACAAGGAATGGTTTCGTTTCCCAAGAACCATACATAGTCGAAGTCTACTCTGACATTTTTTGCGCGGAATCTCAGAATGCAGGATTTTTGGGCATTGAACGTAAATCGCCATCTCCTGGAATATTCGAATGAAATGTTCAGCATTGTTTGAAGGGATGCAGGTGAAAGTCCTATGCATGCTAGATCATCTGCCAGTGAGGGACAGCTACATGAAATATTAAGAATGCCTGAGTAGTTGGATGATTGTTCTAGAATATTAATCAAATCATTAATGTACACAAGATACAAGAATGTAGAAAGGACACCGCCTTGTCTGACACCCTGCTGGACAGGAAACCACCTGGACTGAGATTGATTAACTATAATAGCACTGGATGTATCAATGTGACAGTCCTTTAGTATAGACCAAAGTTTTCCTGTCACACCAAGTTCATACAATTTCAATAAAAGAGCATGTCTCCATACAGTATCAAATGGCTTTGTACTATCCAAAAAACTAACATAAACATTGCTACCCTGTTCTAAATTATGAAAAATAGTTTCATGTAAGTTGAAGGATGCCGTCAAACAACCTAGCTTCTGTTGAAAACCTTGCTGTTGGGGATTTGGGAATGATTTATTAATTAACACATGTTCAGAAATGCGGGTATGAATGATACTTTCAAAAATCTTTAAAAAGCATGACAATAAAGCGACTGGTCTGTAGCTATTGCACGAAGTTTTAGATTTATCCCCTCCCTTGTATAGCGGCACAATGAATCCCCGTTTCCATGCACAAGGTATCACCCCATGCAACACAATAGCATTAAACATTTTTACAGTACATGCAAGGGCACATTCGCCACCGAAAATAATGTGTTCATATGTAACTCGATCAGCACCGGGTGCTTTTCTGTATTTCAGCTTGCGAATGATGGGTGTTAACTCGGTTACAGTAATTTGGCCACCGGGAATGTCGCCGCTATAATGATCACACAGCTTTTCAATATTTGCATACTTCTCTTCAATTTGGCGATGGAAGTCTTGGTCAAATGATGAATCATCAGAAGGAGTATAAATATTCTGAAAGTGCATTGCAAAGGCTTCAGCGACTCCAGAAGGATTGCTATAGGTAACTCCGTTTTCTCCGTGAATTTCAGGATAGGTACGGGAAGATCTGCGTTTCTGTCCTTTTACCAACTTCCAAAATAGGCGAATATCGCAGTCGGCTGCTTCGTCAAGATCACGGTATACGCCACTCATATAGCGCTCGTTTTCTGTATCTAGTGCATTTCTGAACTGTCTTTTGGCTCTTTTGTAGTTTCGATAAGTTTCATAAACCATACCCCTTGGTCTCCCTTCATCAATCCAGAGACGCCGCATTTTCCTTTCTAACACATGGGATTCTTTTACCTCTTTGGTCCATCCCGGTCTTGTATGTGGATTAAAACCAGCTTGGGGTATATTGCGCTCAGCAGAGTTTATCAGAATTGAACACAAATCAAAGTAAAAGTTGTTAATGTCGGTGATAGACTGGATATCACGCTTGAGTATATCCTGAAGATCTTGCTGCATATATGACCTATAAGACTCAATAGCAACAGACGTAGCTTTATGCCATGCCGCTACTTTAAAGTTAGAGTGTATGAGATAGTGGTGTGAACACTTGAAGCTTAGTTCAGCAAGAACTGGTAAATGGTCTGAGGTGCTACAGATTTTACCTTCCTCAAAAATTTTATAAGACACTAATTTATCCATAAAGGATTTGTTGAAGAAAATGTAATCTAACATTGTACACTTTTGAATGAATGTAAATTGTTCACCTTCTATATTGAAGTCTGACCCTGGTAAGCAGAGGTCACATCTCTGAACAAAATTGGAAAGGATCTGAGACTTAACAGGGTTTGTGTTGAGGGGGCTAATACAACTACTATTTAAATCACCTGCAATCACAACAATGCCATATGAACTATAATAATTGTACAGACTTTCATCAACATTGAGTTCATGCCTATATAAATCTACATTACCATCAGCGGGTAAGTATACACCAAAAATATACATGACATTGGCATAGTTATCTTTAACTTCAACTCCAACCACACGGTTAGAATCATTACATGTTACCTCTTTGACAGAGTACTCAAGTGAATTTCTAATGAGTAGTGCAACACCACCCCTACCTACAAAGTGCGAGCTAGATGCCAGTCTTGGGTTTACATAGCTGTCTGTGTCTACCTTGACAAGGCTTTTATAATCTTTATGTATAGAATCTAAATACATTGACGGATTAAAGTTATCTTTAAGCTTATGCTCTGATATAATTGCAAAGTCACACTTTGTATGGTCAAGCATGTTCGAAAGACACAGTGTAGAGGACATAACTCCCCTAACATTCCATGACAAAATAACTACCATGTTAAAATAAAATACTAAATACAGAAAATGAATTGTAAGTCTATTCATAATAGTGAGCGTGTCTTTGAGATACATTAGTCTACATTCGACGGTCATTCACATCATTGTCATATTCCGACCACCATTCTCGGCTGCGCGAGTATTGTCCTCCGTTGTCTACATCATGATCCTGACCCGAACATCGCGCCTCCCAGTCTCTATTGTTATACCATGCAACATTTTTAATAAGGTTTCTGCTTGACTCTTAGATTTGTAGGGACTATCTATTAGTTTATTATACAATATCAAATTAGTTTATTATACAATTATTGTATCAAATTAGTTTTAATTACTTTTCACCAAATTCATTTTAAAAGTTAGGCTAGCCCACAAAAAACTATTTAATCCAACATGGCTGATTCCTCTGCCCAATTCCCAAGAGATATAGATAACACCTGCTTGATCAGAGATGCTCTACCAGTTAGCTCCTCACACTAAACTAATTTCTCGCTAATTTGACATGCAATTTTCTGTTATCAAAATTCTCCTTGACCAGTGCTTGATAATTACACCCATGGGAGAGGTGGAATTTCTCTTGTAACATTATATTTGTTATAGATTGCTGTAAAGTATATAATGAAAAAAATAAGTATTTCTTGATTTTAACATCTTTTTAATAAGGATACTGCAACACTTCTACATTTTTTGGGATTGTGTAATTTAATAGTAAAAAGACAGTTTTTTTTTTTTTAAATTTCACTTAAATTAAAGGTCACAGTGACCTTGAAATAGGTCGCGACACACCTTCTACCTAAGATGCATAAACTGGCCAAATTTGATGATTATAAATCTAATAGTTTTCTAGTTATGAGCCGGACAGGATTTTTCCATATTTGGCCATAGCATCTTAATTAAAGGTCAGAACGACCTACTTTTAGTGCGTGACACACCTTCTACCAAAGAAGTATCAGCTGACAAAGTTTGATAATCCTAGGCCTAATAGTATTAAAGTTATGAGCCGGACACGAGAAAGGCTAACAGACAGACAGACAGACGGACATGAACGCCATAACATAATACGTTCCGTCTAAAGACGGGCGTATAAAAATTCATAAATTATAGTGAAGCAGATATCGTTGAACTTTTGAGATTTTCGAGGGGCTGTGCCTGTTATTCTAGATAGTTAATGTATAAATGTGCCTTACTGTGGCTTTATATGAGGTCTACACATTTTCAATTTAAGGCCTAAAAAAAAAATAAGTTTGTTTCCTGTAACCCGACCGACCCATTCAAATTATCCCCCGGCGGATTTTTTTTTCCTGCCAAATCTGCATTTGCTCTTTGGTTCGATCGATCAGCTGATTCCATTTATTCAAAAAATATTAATTGTAGCTTTATTTGAGATATAAAATATGTCATCCTAGTCAACATTTACCTTGAATATAAAGAGTAATCATTATTGTAACAACAATTTCCACCCACAACTTTTAGAATTTCGTTCTCTGCCGCTAAGCAGCCATTTTGGGTGTCCACTTTAAATATAACACCTGGTTAATTCAGTCTGGGGATGTTTGACCCTTTTATCCATAAGCAAAAAAAAAAAAAAAAAAAAAAAAAAAAATCCCGACCTACCGACCCTTGATTTTTTGGGAATGTTACAGGAAGCAAACAATTTTTTTTAGGCCTAATTAGACTATAAAATATTGATTAATACATTCAAAAATATGACTTAGTTTTGGTCAGATCACACTTATTTTAATTTGATATTTACAAGCTACAATAATAGCTTGATCTACGCCTCAAGTACAGAGAAACTGTCTGTCAAACTAGGGTGTGACGTCATCTTAGTCAGTGCAGGAAGGTCAAGATGGCTTAAATTCTACATTCAAATAGTGTTATTATGACATGATAAGTTACACATCAATTTTTGTTTACAATATTTATCATGTTATGAGAAAAGACTGTATTTGAGTGTGTATGAAAAAGAAAACATTAGTATTTAGGATTTATTTGTTCAGTTTCATTGTGACGTCATAATCGATTTCCAGAAGCTCTGCATATAGGCTGATGTAAGTATGGGAGTCCTAAACCTAGCTGCGTATACAATATATATATATATTTTTATATAATTAGTTTTGATTACTTGTTAAATATACAATATCAAATTAGTTTTAATTATATTATATACTAAAAGATTAGTTTTATTTACTTTACAACAAATTTATCTTGAAAGTTAGACTAGACAAGAAAGTCGACTTTTGCACTCGGCGAGCAGAGTTTTGACACTGTTTACGGAAATAAAAGAAAATTAATAAATAAGACAAACATGTCATAGATAGTTGTGTAGATAAATTATCGTAGAGGACAATGGTAATAAACAGTTTGCCAGTGCATTTCCTCTGAAAGTGTAAATAAGTTCAATTTTGGGGAAGGGGGGGGGGGTACTCAATGTAATATGGATTTGGATACCTTGTGTTATCATCATACTATGGGTTGAAAAATTTATTACCAAAACAAGTGCCTGTAATACCAGCTGTTAAAAATCAGTATGGGCCACTACCATTTTAGAACTAGTAGCCTCTTCAGCGACCAGTTTTAAAGGCTGATATTTTTAACCGAACAGTTTTCTCTGGTGAGGGGAGGGACTAAGATTTTCCCAGAGGCTGATCGTGTATGGTGTTAATACCTATACACACACAGTATACACAGGAAGTCCTTGTTACCTGTGGGAACTTTTATACATATATTTCTAAAAGATGATAAATTTTTTAATTGTAAGCTAGCTTATTGTGAGAAAATATAGCATTATAACTGACAAACTGTCAACTTTAATGCATTTAATTATAAAACAAACAGCATATAGACCTCTTTAAATACAGCGATCTTTACAGCAATGTGTTGACGTGATCCTTGTCATGTTAAATATGGGAAATTCCGAAAATATCAATGTACCTGTATTTAATTTCAATTATTTATAAGTGTAAAAAAAGTTGTTATACAGTGCCTGGGAAGGTAAAACAACAGATGCGGGCAAATGGCCCTGTTATTTATAGCCACTAACCAGGGTCATTTTGAAATTTAAGGGGTCTAGAGGAAATATATTCAGGTCATTCTAAAATATGTCATAGTTTTGTGCTAATAATAATGCATATACATGTATCTTTGACACCTAAATTTAAGTTGCTAAAGAATGCCATAGGAATTGACAAATCATTCGACATTGACTAGCAAAAGTGATTTTTCTGTTTCTAAGAAATTCATAAATCATTCGTCATCTACCACAGCAAGTATTTAGGAAAATTACATTTAAACCAAACACACTTTTTTTAAATTGTCGATTTAGAGATCAAGGGACAGGCAAAGATAAAAAACTTCGATGATGTGGTTTTTCATTGTAAGGTAAAATTTTTTTTCGTAAATCTGTGGTAAGCCATCCAAAATGACTCAACATTTCTTTGCCAATGGATGTAAAATATGTTGAATGTCGGTTCCAATTTTTTAATATGATACATTACAGATTCCATCTACCTTCGACGATGAATACTGTACCGATAGAGCAGACTGATATGAACTTCACAAAGTAGAAAACAATGTGTGTTGTGCTGCATGGCATCAGTGCATCAATGCATTGGGCCATTTTTCGGCAGTATGCACATACAGCACATGATATGGCCCCTTCCCAGGTCCTGGTCATAAAAATTTTTATGATCACGATCAAAATGTTTAGAAAACCCTGTTTGTATGAAAAGTTGTGCAACACTTCTCTTAGCAATTGAGCAAATGGCAAAAGATGCAATGTGGAAAAGCCACAAATATCTAGAAATAACCGTAGTGGGAATTGAATCATGCCAATCTCAAACAAATGCAAAAAAATGTTTTATAACTGAGGTTTTTCCTAATGCTTCTGTAGTAGGCCCTATATTATGTTCTCCCTCCTTTCTTTCATCAGAGGTAAGGCATAATAAAAAAAATATGTTTGTTTACAGTTACCCGACTGACCCTATATCTAATAGGCAACCCAAATTTTTTTTCGTCGTAAAAATCCAGAAGTCACTCATTCGTCGGTTTAACTTTTACATGCATCTTAATCAGTCAAGCGTTTGAAATCGAAAGTACTAGAAATAGTTAGTGCAACATGGAATTAAAGAAGAAATACAAGACAGTTTTTTTCATTGTGTGGTAGCTGTAAGGCAGTTGGCAAGAAAGATATTGCCATATGGCAAGCCCAAACAAAAGTAAAGCACCACACAATGGTAAAACTGTCTTGTTTTTCAACCAATTCATTTGAATTTGTGTATAAAAAAATTCAATAAAATAAAAAAAATCCTACCTATCGGCCCTATTTTATTTCGGCATGTAACAGTAAACAAACATATTTTTTTGTTTGGCCTAAACATGTATGGAAACTATAAACATAAAACTAACACCCCAAGTATGCCATCTGCATTCAGAATCGGTGCATGTGCTTTTTTGAGGTTGACAAGCTGGTAATTATGCTTCACAGCTGCTTCAGGCTGAAGCATCCGTCATTTGTAAGGTAGGTCGCGGGTTTGCTTTTGTCATCAATTTCGGTACACAATTTAGACAATTCGAGTGGTTGTTTTGTGCACATTTGATTATGACGTGAGTTACATCACAAAGGCGATGTTGCATTGCTTCCTGCTTATTTCTCTGAAAATTATTTTAATTAGCAATAGAATCTAGTCCATACGAGGCGTATGTACAGTGTGCGAAAGTATTAACGCCTGTCCGATGGTCCGAATCTACCTCAAATTGAATTGGTCTACCCCGATCCGAATTGAAACAGACCGAATTCTCTATCCCAATTTTGGCCATGGGTAAAATGAGATTGAACAAGAATGACCATTTCGTATTTTTAACACATAATTATAAACAAAATAATTGTGAAAAAATAATTTAATACTTTTATATTTTACATGGTAAAAGAACTGTTGTTAAATCTCTTTACTTATTAATTTATAACATTGTGCATCTTTCGATGAATTAGTGGTGTACAATTTTTACCCAATGCTTGCTGTTTATGTATATCAGGCATGCTACAAATCCTGACTGCAGGAAGCACTGCATTAAAACACAAATTGAATCAACAAAAAGACAACCAAAAAAATTGAAAATAAAATAATGAATCCGAGAAAAGGGAAAGCTATAAAGATGAAATTAGAGTTTGTGTCTTTCACAAATATTAGCTGGTCTGCAGAGTGAAGTTTATATACGACGAGTCTGAATAATTGCACAGTTTTTTGGGGTGTGAAATGCATGAACACTGCATGATTATATTTAATTTTCACTAGATAATCATGAAAATATATAGCAGATACTTCAATAAGAATATAAATGAATAAATTTTAAAAAATTTAACAATAACAAGAGCACATTTTTTTCCTAATTTACTTTCTTTGGACATTCCTATTTGTCTACGGTCTATCCCAATTTCAAATGAGATAGTCAAATGGGCTATTTCATTCTCCAGATTAGTTTCGCACACTGTATGTATGAACCTAGAGGATTATAAGTTAATTCTGCTCTGATTATATGTGTAATGTATAAGAACAAACTTATAAAACATAATAAATGTGATGCAAAATGCATGGAATTCATTTTATATTGAATATGATACTAAACTACTAAAGGTTAATCAAATTGATTCAGTGTTAAAAATATGGCATGCAAAATGAAAGTAACGGTTTCAGTAAATTGCTACATTGAAAAATTGAAAGGCTGTATGTATGCACATAAATTTGCAATGAAGAGAAGGTGTGTAATGCACCATGTTTGCTCATCACAGCCAAAAAAAAACAACACATTTGTTATTTTAAGGATAACATCAACCCTAAACACTAAAAATGGATGAAATTTAATTAAATGCATTTTCCTCTTTTTTAAAAAAATATTTTGTATTTGAATCTAATAAAGTTGTTCTCTATTTATAAGCAGGCTAGCAAGGAATTGATTTATCAGTGAAATGCATGTTAAACATGTTATAATAAGGAGGAGAAGGACCTTGAGCTGAAAAAATACTTGTCATTCAATTTTTTTCATATTTTGTATATTTCTAATTAAGTATGTCCCACATATCTTAAAGCAGTTATATCATAGGTTTCTTACCTTATTTTGGAGATATTGATTGACAATTACTATGCCCTACTGTATCTAAGTGGAGTTTTAATTCTCCATGTTTCCGGGCTAATTACTCTGTCCTTAATGGGATTTTTTAAGCATATGTAAAAAATATCAAAGTGGACATGTATCTTTTAAATTATTTCAGAGTATAACTAGGATTTAAAATTCAAAAAAGCAAGTTTTGTCTATCACACTGCATCTGGATAGGGAAAATTACGCACTTTTTAAGACAACTTAAACAATAAAAAACGTAATTTACAAAAAATTCTATCATTCAATATTTTTTAATTTACGTTGAAATGCAAATCCTTCAAATTATTGAATAACTGTAAAAATTTCAAATGATGAAGCTGACCTCATTATTTCACAGGACATCGTTAAAGAGGACATAAGCATGACAAAAATGTGTCATGTTACATTTCTCGACTACGAGAAAAACCAACTATGACGTCACAGGTAAGCTAAATAAGCGAAATAAGATATACCTACATATGATTTCCGTCATCAGCCATGCAAAAATAATTTTTGTGTTCCCCATTTCTCAAAATATTTCATCATATACTGATTATGAACTGTTTTTACATAATACAGTGGCTTCCATTTTATCGGATAGCGGTTTAACGAATATTTCGGCTATTTCAATATAATATCAGAGCACAAAACCATTTCTTATATATTTATTAATAATTTCACCTGATATTCTGATGAAAAAATACTGGAATTTTGTTTTATCCCATACAAAAATTTGGACTATCATAGTGTTTTTTGATAATCAGCACTTTGTTCACACCTCCACAGAGCTCGACATTAACGCTTGTCCGGTACCAGCGAAAAAAAATTACGGACAAGTGAATATTGCTGGGCACTTGTCCGATTGGACAAGTGCATTTTAATATAAAGAAGTCTTCAAATAATAAAAAGAACGACTATTGAAAGTTCATCGGTAAAGACGTAAGCAGTACATAAAAAAACGAACTTCGATCCCAATATGGATCGCTATGTAATTGAGTTCACACTTGATCGGGATCGAAGTTCACTAATTGCATACTACTGCAAAGGAGGGCATGAAGTTACGTCGAGTTACGAAGTTTAGGTTCTTTTTGATAATTGTGAACATTTATGTTGTTGTCAGGATAGAAAGTCTAGATAAAAGTTTGTTTTTATGTGTTTGTTGTATTTATCAATAACATCACGAATGAATCACATGTAATGGACTTTATATTAGTTTTCAAGTTGACAGTATTGTATCTTTATTGAACAAATTTCGGACCAGTGAAGTTGAAGTTCGGACAAGTAAATGTCTTGGTCACTTGCCCGATTGGACAAGTAAGGGGAAAAAATTAATGTCGAGCCCTGCTCCACCTTCGTATGTGAAGCCTTTGTTTACACAGTTTGACACCAATTACCTTGACTGGCTTGAGTACGACAATGAGGGGATTAGTTACGCCTGGACGCACACAGGCACCTTACCTGTGTCAATAGTGGGCATAGTAAATAGATATGTTTTGATTACAGTTGTGGTGATCAGCTTGGGTTCAATGATGCACTTGTTAATTATGACAGTTATCCACAATTTTTTCGGCGTGAAATTTTAATTATTGAACTGATTAGCTTGTGTATGACAATTTGCTTGGATAATGAAATAACCCTATTCAATCGTTTAACTTGGTAAATTGGCTTAATATTTATTCACTTTTCAGTGCAAAATTTATGGTAAAAATCACAAATGGCTCGTTC
This sequence comes from Saccostrea echinata, assembly GCF_033153115.1. Taxonomy (NCBI): domain Eukaryota; kingdom Metazoa; phylum Mollusca; class Bivalvia; order Ostreida; family Ostreidae; genus Saccostrea; species Saccostrea echinata. Next base: position 2,907,907 of record NW_026889777.1, read on the forward strand.
TATAAAAATACGTCTCAAAATTCATACCAACTTTCTCGACATGGCTCTCAAAATCTCTCTTCAGCAGACAAGAACGAGACTGGTAAACTCACACACAGTATAAAATACATAACCATATTAAAGAAACAAATCCAAAGGAAACAATTACATATATTTAATATTTTTGTTTATTTTCAATTTACAATCTATCCAGGGAAAAATAGTTTACGGTTATTAGTCAAGCATTTAGTCTACTTCCTTTTCCAAAATGGCGACCATCGAAGAAGGAATGTAAACATGTGCTGAAGAAAGATGGCAATATCTATCAAAGAATATACTCTATACGTCAATTTATTTGATAAAAAATTTCATATTAAATTCATAAGTAAGTGAAATAAATTATTTTTAGTAAAGTCATTAAGTAAACATGTCAAAAGAAAACTAAGTGCAAGCTTGAAATTTGCTAGCTACGATGTATTATCAATACATGTAGCTCTATACATCTATCTTTGGACTCGGTATGGAGCAATCGGCTATTCTAATTTTCGGCTATTCGGATAAAACTATGCTGACAACTTGACTATTCGATAAAACGGGAACCACTGTAATACCACCCCTGTGTTCACCGAGTATGATCTTGCTGTACTAACAGATCATGTATGACGTCACCGACTTGTTGGACACGCAGTTTAGGGAAACAGAGGAGTGGATCAATCTTTTTCATAATTTGTTAATGTTTACAAGAACGTAAAAACTTTTTAATTTTTTTATATAAGATGGTAATTAAAGTTAAAAAATTGTCAAAAAATTATACAAGAATTAATGCTTTACACATATTGCACTTATATAAACGGAGACTATGATGTAGTTAAACAGTCATGTGACCATGTGTCCTTCATCCCCTTAAAATGAATTCATACAAACACCCAGCATATCGGACCTTTATGGCACTCTAAACAGATATTAATATACTGTACATGTATTACGAAATACAAGTATCAAGACTTCAAGTACAATTTTTTCTATAACAAAATTAAGCTATCTGTGTTTAAGCTGAATGCAAGTATTTTACATTTTTTAATGATGAAAAATTAATAAAGAAAAAAAAACAAGAAAGAACAAATGTTTGAGAGTTCTGACTATATACTGAATTGCGATTGACTTAAAAAGAACATTCAATGGTGGACTTTTTTTTTTCCTTTACCGTGTTATACTTGAATTCTTAATAATGAACTTGAACATCCTAACATTACTTGTATTATATTATCTATCGCAGTGTTACTGCTAGTGGTGTTCCAATCATCGATTATAATCGAAAATCAGTCGATTGTTGGCATAATCCAAGCGCTCGATTACAAAATTTCTATTCCGATTAATCGGGTTATTTATTTTATTTTACAAGCGTAATAGTTTTCAAGCCAAATATTCCAGCCGCGACTTTTCTATTAACTTATTTGTGTATCGTAATGGCGTAGATGAACAGACATTGTATTCATACCCGGGTAACAACGCTAATTCCCGGGTATGGACATACTTTGGATTCTACAAAATGAATGAAGAACCAGCTGGATTAGATCGAACGTTCTATCGTTAAAATATTGTCCTAAGGACTAGGGCTTGTCCCGAAACACAGTTAGATTATTCTAACTACAGCTGGACCACCACAGAAAGTAGTTATTCATCCATTCTTACCATTTGATAAACTAAATTGACAGACTTTGTAAATGTCCGATTATAATTGATAATTAGTTAGTTACAGTAGCCCGATCATCGATTATGAAATTCTTACCGATTCCCATCACTAGTTACTGCATATTAATTCTAATGCACGAAGAATGTTTATATCAATATACCGTTCATTCTGACTTTGTGGGCAGAATTATGAATTTCATAATACTAGAGAAGATAAGCTACTTATCTTCACGAAGGCAAATTTAATAAAAATTTCAGATAATATGCCGCAAATTCTAAGGAACATTATATCAAATTTTTCTGAACATGTTTTCCCGTAAAAATTTTTATGCAGTAAACCCGCGACCAACCTTAAACTGTGCTTACGATCAAACAAGTTCGAAAGTTCCTCGTTCTCTCGTCTAATTATCATAAATATGTGTTATATTCAATTGCTCTACTAATAATAACAAGATACTTACTGTCTTACAGCTCTTTACCCCTGCTAAACGCCGCCATTGTCCTCCCACAATGCATTGCGTGTATCGCTACACCGTATTGTGGGATATTCCAATTGACATTTATAGATACACAAAATGTTGAAAGCGAGGGACTTAGACCGACTGTTCTAAAAATAGATTTTGCGTTGTGGGACATTTTTCTATATATCCTTATGGGTCAAAAAAATTATTTTTTTTGTTTTTTATGGTAGGAATAGCATTTCCAACATTTCTGTGAAGTTTAGACTACATGGTTTATGGGTCAAAATATAGATGACCCATAAACCACCTAAGGATCCCACAACGTGAGTCTGAGATACGCCAAATATCCCATAACACGCCTCTTGTATAACTATATATATATATATATATATATATATATATATATATATATATATATATATATATATATATATATATATATATATATATATATATATATATAAACCTCTTTATCCACAGCATAAAAAGGAGTATATTTTCATTTTGCTATATATACCATATAACATTTCATGCTTTTAAGAAATGTGAAATGTGCTAAAAATGAAAATTAATACATTACAATGTTCTATCGGTAACGATCCTCTAATAAAACTAATGTCCGAATAACTGTAACTCTCTTCCATTCTCACATGTAGTGTAGGGCAGCGCCGCAAGAATTCCATCGGCATCGAAAGGAAGTTTTTTGACTTGCCTAGACGGCTGAGCGGTCTAGCGCGCTGTTCCTGTACTGCTAGGAGACAGATTCCGTGCGTCGAGAGTTCAAACCCGGGTTGGGGCGGAAGTGAGTATCCTTATAAAAGTGAATTTCTTTGTACTTTATATATATATATATATATATATATATATATATATATATATATATATATATATATATATATATATATATATATATATATATATATATATATATATATATATATATATATATATATATATATATATAGTTATACAAGAGGCGTGTTATGGGATATTTGGCGTATCTAATAATTTTTTGACCCATAAGGATATATAGAAAAATGTCCCACAACGCAAAATCTATTTTTAGAACAGTCGGTCTAAGTCCCTCGCTTTCAACATTTTGTGTATCTATAAATGTCAATTGGAATATCCCACAATACGGTGTAGCGATACACGCAATGCATTGTGGGAGGACAATGGCGGCGTTTAGCAGGGGTAAAGAGCTGTAAGACAGTAAGTATCTTGTTATTATTAGTAGAGCAATTGAATATAACACATATTTATGATAATTAGACGAGAGAACGAGGAACTTTCGAACTTGTTTGATCGTAAGCACAGTTTAAGGTTGGTCGCGGGTTTACTGCATAAAATTTTTTACGGGAAAACATGTTCAGAAAAATTTGATACAATGTTCCTTAGAATTTGCGGCATATTATCTGAAATTTTTATTAAATTTGCCTTCGTGAAGATAAGTAGCTTATCTTCTCTAGTATTATGAAATTCATAATTCTGCCCACAAAGTCAGAATGAACGGTATATTGATATAAACATTCTTCGTGCATTAGAATTAATATGCAGTAACTAGTGATGGGAATCGGTAAGAATTTCATAATCGATGATCGGGCTACTGTAACTAACTAATTATCAATTATAATCGGACATTTACAAAGTCTGTCAATTTAGTTTATCAAATGGTAAGAATGGATGAATAACTACTTTCTGTGGTGGTCCAGCTGTAGTTAGAATAATCTAACTGTGTTTCGGGACAAGCCCTAGTCCTTAGGACAATATTTTAACGATAGAACGTTCGATCTAATCCAGCTGGTTCTTCATTCATTTTGTAGAATCCAAAGTATGTCCATACCCGGGAATTAGCGTTGTTACCCGGGTATGAATACAATGTCTGTTCATCTACGCCATTACGATACACAAATAAGTTAATAGAAAAGTCGCGGCTGGAATATTTGGCTTGAAAACTATTACGCTTGTAAAATAAAATAAATAACCCGATTAATCGGAATAGAAATTTTGTAATCGAGCGCTTGGATTATGCCAACAATCGACTGATTTTCGATTATAATCGATGATTGGAACACCACTAGCAGTAACACTGCGATAGATAATATAATACAAGTAATGTTAGGATGTTCAAGTTCATTATTAAGAATTCAAGTATAACACGGTAAAGGAAAAAAAAAAGTCCACCATTGAAGGGGGGTGGGGGTTATCGGTAATGTTCTTTTTAAGTCAATCGCAATTCAGTATATAGTCAGAACTCTCAAACATTTGTTCTTTCTTGTTTTTTTTTCTTTATTAATTTTTCATCATTAAAAAATGTAAAATACTTGCATTCAGCTTAAACACAGATAGCTTAATTTTGTTATAGAAAAAATTGTACTTGAAGTCTTGATACTTGTATTTCGTAATACATGTACAGTATATTAATATCTGTTTAGAGTGCCATAAAGGTCCGATATGCTGGGTGTTTGTATGAATTCATTTTAAGGGGATGAAGGACACATGGTCACATGACTGTTTAACTACATCATAGTCTCCGTTTATATAAGTGCAATATGTGTAAAGCATTAATTCTTGTATAATTTTTTGACAATTTTTTAACTTTAATTACCATCTTATATAAAAAAATTAAAAAGTTTTTACGTTCTTGTAAACATTAACAAATTATGAAAAAGATTGATCCACTCCTCTGTTTCCCTAAACTGCGTGTCCAACAAGTCGGTGACGTCATACATGATCTGTTAGTACAGCAAGATCATACTCGGTGAACACAGGGGTGGTATTACAGTGGTTCCCGTTTTATCGAATAGTCAAGTTGTCAGCATAGTTTTATCCGAATAGCCGAAAATTAGAATAGCCGATTGCTCCATACCGAGTCCAAAGATAGATGTATAGAGCTACATGTATTGATAATACATCGTAGCTAGCAAATTTCAAGCTTGCACTTTTGTTTTCTTTTGACATGTTTACTTAATGACTTTACTAAAAATAATTTATTTCACTTACTTATGAATTTAATATGAAATTTTTTATCAAATAAATTGACGTATAGAGTATATTCTTTGATAGTTATTGCCATCTTTCTTCAGCACATGTTTACATTCCTTCTTCGATGGTCGCCATTTTGGAAAAGGAAGTAGACTAAATGCTTGACTAATAACCGTAAACTATTTTTCCCTGGATAGATTGTAAATTGAAAATAAGCAAAAATATTAAATATATGTAATTGTTTCCTTTGGATTTGTTTCTTTAATACGGTTACGTATTTTATACTGTGTGTGAGTTTACCAGTCTCGTTCTTGTCTGCTGAAGAGAGATTTTGAGAGCCATGTCGAGAAAGTTGGTATGAATTTTGAGACGTATTTTTAAAGAACGAGCCATTTGTGATTTTTACCATAAATTTTGCACTGAAAAGTGAATAAATATTAAGCCAATTTACCAAGTTAAACGATTGAATAGGGTTATTTCATTATCCAAGCAAATTGTCATACACAAGCTAATCAGTTCAATAATTAAAATTTCACGCCGAAAAAATTGCAGATAACTGTCATAATTAACAAGTGCATCATTGAACCCAAGCTGATCACCACAACTGTAATCAAAACATATCTATTTACTATGCCCACTATTGACACAGGTAAGGTGCCTGTGTGCGTCCAGGCGTAACTAATCCCCTCATTGTCGTACTCAAGCCAGTCAAGGTAATTGGTGTCAAACTGTGTAAACAAAGGCTTCACATACGAAGGTGGAGCAGGGCTCGACATTAATTTTTTCCCCTTACTTGTCCAATCGGGCAAGTGACCAAGACATTTACTTGTCCGAACTTCAACTTCACTGGTCCGAAATTTGTTCAATAAAGATACAATACTGTCAACTTGAAAACTAATATAAAGTCCATTACATGTGATTCATTCGTGATGTTATTGATAAATACAACAAACACATAAAAACAAACTTTTATCTAGACTTTCTATCCTGACAACAACATAAATGTTCACAATTATCAAAAAGAACCTAAACTTCGTAACTCGACGTAACTTCATGCCCTCCTTTGCAGTAGTATGCAATTAGTGAACTTCGATCCCGATCAAGTGTGAACTCAATTACATAGCGATCCATATTGGGATCGAAGTTCGTTTTTTTATGTACTGCTTACGTCTTTACCGATGAACTTTCAATAGTCGTTCTTTTTATTATTTGAAGACTTCTTTATATTAAAATGCACTTGTCCAATCGGACAAGTGCCCAGCAATATTCACTTGTCCGTAATTTTTTTTCGCTGGTACCGGACAAGCGTTAATGTCGAGCTCTGTGGAGGTGTGAACAAAGTGCTGATTATCAAAAAACACTATGATAGTCCAAATTTTTGTACGGGATAAAACAAAATTCCAGTATTTTTTCATCAGAATATCAGGTGAAATTATTAATAAATATATAAGAAATGGTTTTGTGCTCTGATATTATATTGAAATAGCCGAAATATTCGTTAAACCGCTATCCGATAAAATGGAAGCCACTGTATTATGTAAAAACAGTTCATAATCAGTATATGATGAAATATTTTGAGAAATGGGGAACACAAAAATTATTTTTGCATGGCTGATGACGGAAATCATATGTAGGTATATCTTATTTAGCTTATTTAGCTTACCTGTGACGTCATAGTTGGTTTTTCTCGTAGTCGAGAAATGTAACATGACACATTTTTGTCATGCTTATGTCCTCTTTAACGATGTCTTGTGAAATAATGAGGTCAGCTTCATCATTTGAAATTTTTACAGTTATTCAATAATTTGAAGGATTTGCATTTCAACGTAAATTAAAAAATATTGAATGATAGAATTTTTTGTAAATTACGTTTTTTATTGTTTAAGTTGTCTTAAAAAGTGCGTAATTTTCCCTATCCAGATGCAGTGTGATAGACAAAACTTGCTTTTTTGAATTTTAAATCCTAGTTATACTCTGAAATAATTTAAAAGATACATGTCCACTTTGATATTTTTTACATATGCTTAAAAAATCCCATTAAGGACAGAGTAATTAGCCCGGAAACATGGAGAATTAAAACTCCACTTAGATACAGTAGGGCATAGTAATTGTCAATCAATATCTCCAAAATAAGGTAAGAAACCTAATGATATAACTGCTTTAAGATATGTGGGACATACTTAATTAGAAATATACAAAATATGAAAAAAATTGAATGACAAGTATTTTTTCAGCTCAAGGTCCTTCTCCTCCTTATTATAACATGTTTAACATGCATTTCACTGATAAATCAATTCCTTGCTAGCCTGCTTATAAATAGAGAACAACTTTATTAGATTCAAATACAAAATATTTTTTTAAAAAAGAGGAAAATGCATTTAATTAAATTTCATCCATTTTTAGTGTTTAGGGTTGATGTTATCCTTAAAGTAACAAATGTGTTGTTTTTTTTTGGCTGTGATGAGCAAACATGGTGCATTACACACCTTCCCTTCATTGCAAATTTATGTGCATACATACAGCCTTTCAATTTTTCAATGTAGCAATTTACTGAAACCGTTACTTTCATTTTGCATGCCATATTTTTAACACTGAATCAATTTGATTGACCTTTAGTAGTTTAGTATTATTTTCAATATAAAATGAATTCCATGCATTTTGCATCACATTTATTATGTTTTATAAGTTTGTTCTTATACATTACACATATAATCAGAGCAGAATAAACTTATAATCCTCTAGGTTCATACATACAGTGTGCGAAACTAATCTGGAGAATGAAATAGCCCATTTGACTATCTCATTTGAAATTGGGATAGACCGTAGACAAATAGGAATGTCCAAAGAAAGTAAATTAGGAAAAAATGTGCTCTTGTTATTGTTAAATTTTTTAAAATTTATTCATTTATATTCTTATTGAAGTATCTGCTATATATTTTCATGATTATCTAGTGAAAATTAAATATAATCATGCAGTGTTCATGCATTTCACACCCCAAAAAACTGTGCAATTATTCAGACTCGTCGTATATGAACTTCACTCTGCAGACCAGCTAATATTTGTGAAAGACACAAACTCTAATTTCATCTTTATAGCTTTCCCTTTTCTCGGATTCATTATTTTATTTTCAATTTTTTTGGTTGTCTTTTTGTTGATTCAATTTGTGTTTTAATGCAGTGCTTCCTGCAGTCAGGATTTGTAGCATGCCTGATATACATAAACAGCAAGCATTGGGTAAAAATTGTACACCACTAATTCATCGAAAGATGCACAATGTTATATATTAATAAGTAAAGGGATTTAACAACAGTTCTTTTACCATGTAAAATATAAAAGTATTAAATTATTTTTTCACAATTATTTTGTTTATAATTATGTGTTAAAAATACGAAATGGTCATTCTTGTTCAATCTCATTTTACCCATGGCCAAAATTGGGATAGAGAATTCGGTCTGTTTCAATTCGGATCGGGGTAGACCAATTCAATTTGAGATAGATTCGGACCATCGGACAGGCGTTAATACTTTCGCACACTGTACATACGCCTCGTATGGACTAGATTCTATTGCTAATTAAAGTAATTTTCAGAGAAATAAGCAGGAAGCAATGCAACATCGCCTTTGTGATGTAACTCACGTCATAATCAAATGTGCACAAAACAACCACTCGAATTGTCTAAATTGTGTACCGAAATTGATGACAAAAGCAAACCTGCGACCTACCTTACAAATGACGGATGCTTCAGCCTGAAGCAGCTGTGAAGCATAATTACCAGCTTGTCAACCTCAAAAAAGCACATGCACCGATTCTGAATGCAGATGGCATACTTGGGGTGTTAGTTTTATGTTTATAGTTTCCATACATGTTTAGGCCAAACAAAAAAATATGTTTGTTTACTGTTACATGCCGAAATAAAATAGGGCCGATAGGTAGGATTTTTTTTATTTTATTGAATTTTTTTATACACAAATTCAAATGAATTGGTTGAAAAACAAGACAGTTTTACCATTGTGTGGTGCTTTACTTTTGTTTGGGCTTGCCATATGGCAATATCTTTCTTGCCAACTGCCTTACAGCTACCACACAATGAAAAAAACTGTCTTGTATTTCTTCTTTAATTCCATGTTGCACTAACTATTTCTAGTACTTTCGATTTCAAACGCTTGACTGATTAAGATGCATGTAAAAGTTAAACCGACGAATGAGTGACTTCTGGATTTTTACGACGAAAAAAAATTTGGGTTGCCTATTAGATATAGGGTCAGTCGGGTAACTGTAAACAAACATATTTTTTTTATTATGCCTTACCTCTGATGAAAGAAAGGAGGGAGAACATAATATAGGGCCTACTACAGAAGCATTAGGAAAAACCTCAGTTATAAAACATTTTTTTGCATTTGTTTGAGATTGGCATGATTCAATTCCCACTACGGTTATTTCTAGATATTTGTGGCTTTTCCACATTGCATCTTTTGCCATTTGCTCAATTGCTAAGAGAAGTGTTGCACAACTTTTCATACAAACAGGGTTTTCTAAACATTTTGATCGTGATCATAAAAATTTTTATGACCAGGACCTGGGAAGGGGCCATATCATGTGCTATATGTGCATACTGCCGAAAAATGGCCCAATGCATTGATGCACTGATGCCATGCAGCACAACACACATTGTTTTCTACTTTGTGAAGTTCATATCAGTCTGCTCTATCGGTACAGTATTCATCGTCGAAGGTAGATGGAATCTGTAATGTATCATATTAAAAAATTGGAACCGACATTCAACATATTTTACATCCATTGGCAAAGAAATGTTGAGTCATTTTGGATGGCTTACCACAGATTTACGAAAAAAAATTTACCTTACAATGAAAAACCACATCATCGAAGTTTTTTATCTTTGCCTGTCCCTTGATCTCTAAATCGACAATTTAAAAAAAGTGTGTGTTTGGTTTAAATGTAATTTTCCTAAATACTTGCTGTGGTAGATGACGAATGATTTATGAATTTCTTAGAAACAGAAAAATCACTTTTGCTAGTCAATGTCGAATGATTTGTCAATTCCTATGGCATTCTTTAGCAACTTAAATTTAGGTGTCAAAGATACATGTATATGCATTATTATTAGCACAAAACTATGACATATTTTAGAATGACCTGAATATATTTCCTCTAGACCCCTTAAATTTCAAAATGACCCTGGTTAGTGGCTATAAATAACAGGGCCATTTGCCCGCATCTGTTGTTTTACCTTCCCAGGCACTGTATAACAACTTTTTTTACACTTATAAATAATTGAAATTAAATACAGGTACATTGATATTTTCGGAATTTCCCATATTTAACATGACAAGGATCACGTCAACACATTGCTGTAAAGATCGCTGTATTTAAAGAGGTCTATATGCTGTTTGTTTTATAATTAAATGCATTAAAGTTGACAGTTTGTCAGTTATAATGCTATATTTTCTCACAATAAGCTAGCTTACAATTAAAAAATTTATCATCTTTTAGAAATATATGTATAAAAGTTCCCACAGGTAACAAGGACTTCCTGTGTATACTGTGTGTGTATAGGTATTAACACCATACACGATCAGCCTCTGGGAAAATCTTAGTCCCTCCCCTCACCAGAGAAAACTGTTCGGTTAAAAATATCAGCCTTTAAAACTGGTCGCTGAAGAGGCTACTAGTTCTAAAATGGTAGTGGCCCATACTGATTTTTAACAGCTGGTATTACAGGCACTTGTTTTGGTAATAAATTTTTCAACCCATAGTATGATGATAACACAAGGTATCCAACTCCATATTACATTGAGTACCCCCCCCCCTTCCCCAAAATTGAACTTATTTACACTTTCAGAGGAAATGCACTGGCAAACTGTTTATTACCATTGTCCTCTACGATAATTTATCTACACAACTATCTATGACATGTTTGTCTTATTTATTAATTTTCTTTTATTTCCGTAAACAGTGTCAAAACTCTGCTCGCCGAGTGCAAAAGTCGACTTTCTTGTCTAGTCTAACTTTCAAGATAAATTTGTTGTAAAGTAAATAAAACTAATCTTTTAGTATATAATATAATTAAAACTAATTTGATATTGTATATTTAACAAGTAATCAAAACTAATTATATAAAAATATATATATATATTGTATACGCAGCTAGGTTTAGGACTCCCATACTTACATCAGCCTATATGCAGAGCTTCTGGAAATCGATTATGACGTCACAATGAAACTGAACAAATAAATCCTAAATACTAATGTTTTCTTTTTCATACACACTCAAATACAGTCTTTTCTCATAACATGATAAATATTGTAAACATAAATTGATGTGTAACTTATCATGTCATAATAACACTATTTGAATGTAGAATTTAAGCCATCTTGACCTTCCTGCACTGACTAAGATGACGTCACACCCTAGTTTGACAGACAGTTTCTCTGTACTTGAGGCATAGATCAAGCTATTATTGTAGCTTGTAAATATCAAATTAAAATAAGTGTGATCTGACCAAAACTAAGTCATATTTTTGAATGTATTAATCAATATTTTATAGTCTAATTAGGCCTAAAAAAAATTGTTTGCTTCCTGTAACATTCCCAAAAAATCAAGGGTCGGTAGGTCGGGATTTTTTTTTTTTTTTTTTTTTTTTTTGCTTATGGATAAAAGGGTCAAACATCCCCAGACTGAATTAACCAGGTGTTATATTTAAAGTGGACACCCAAAATGGCTGCTTAGCGGCAGAGAACGAAATTCTAAAAGTTGTGGGTGGAAATTGTTGTTACAATAATGATTACTCTTTATATTCAAGGTAAATGTTGACTAGGATGACATATTTTATATCTCAAATAAAGCTACAATTAATATTTTTTGAATAAATGGAATCAGCTGATCCATCGAACCAAAGAGCAAATGCAGATTTGGCAGAAAAAAAAAATCCGCCAGGGGATAATTTGAATGGGTCGGTCGGGTTACAGGAAACAAACTTATTTTTTTTTAGGCCTTAAATTGAAAATGTGTAGACCTCATATAAAGCCAGAGTAAGGCACATTTATACATTAACAATCTAGAATAACAGGCACAGCCCCTCGAAAATCTCAAAAGTTCAACGATATCTGCTTCACTATAATTTATGAATTTTTATACGCCCGTCTTTAGACGGAACGTATTATGTTATGGCGTTCATGTCCGTCTGTCTGTCTGTCTGTTAGCCTTTCTCGTGTCCGGCTCATAACTTTAATACTATTAGGCCTAGGATTATCAAACTTTGTCAGCTGATACTTCTTTGGTAGAAGGTGTGTCACGCACTAAAAGTAGGTCGTTCTGACCTTTAATTAAGATGCTATGGCCAAATATGGAAAAATCCTGTCTGGCTCATAACTAGAAAACTATTAGACTTATAATCATCAAATTTGGCCAGTTTATGCATCTTAGGTAGAAGGTGTGTCGCGACCTATTTCAAGGTCACTGTGACCTTTAATTTAAGTGAAATTTAAAAAAAAAAAAAACTGTCTTTTTACTATTAAATTACACAATCCCAAAAAATGTAGAAGTGTTGCAGTATCCTTATTAAAAAGATGTTAAAATCAAGAAATACTTATTTTTTTCATTATATACTTTACAGCAATCTGTAACAAATATAATGTTACAAGAGAAATTCCACCTCTCCCATGGGTGTAATTATCAAGCACTGGTCAAGGAGAATTTTGATAACAGAAAATTGCATGTCAAATTAGCGAGAAATTAGTTAAGTGTGAGGAGCTAACTGGTAGAGCATCTCTGATCAAGCAGGTGTTATCTATATCTCTTGGGAATTGGGCAGAGGAATCAGCCATGTTGGATTAAATAGTTTTTTGTGGGCTAGCCTAACTTTTAAAATGAATTTGGTGAAAAGTAATTAAAACTAATTTGATACAATAATTGTATAATAAACTAATTTGATATTGTATAATAAACTAATAGATAGTCCCTACAAATCTAAGAGTCAAGCAGAAACCTTATTAAAAATGTTGCATCAAGATTACAATTTTTTTTTCTTTTTATAAATCTTTGTAACAAATTGAAAAAAAAAATCTTTGTTTTCAAATTTAATTTCAGAATGACATAAATATTCATTTTAATTGCACTACAAAGCAGATAGCACAGATCCATTCATCCCTTGGGAGTAATGAGTGGACATGCATCCAGTTAAAGATTAATTAATGAGTTCAGTGTAGGAAGGCTAGCTGTTCTCAATCATTTCTGTTAGAGCATCTCTGATCAAGCAGTTCTTATCTGTATCCTTTGGGAATTAGACAGAAGAACTGCTGGTCAGTTTATAGCATATGTCATTTGATGGCCAGTCTTTTATTTTAAAATTAAATTGGTATAGATTAAGTTGTTAAGACTAAATTGATTTTGTTTAATATGATATTTTTATTTAATTTTTTGAAAATATCAACTAGTAAATTTCAGAGCATCATGTCTCACAAATATGAAAGATGTGTGTGTGTGTCACTGTGTGTGTGTGTGGGGGGGGGGGGGTGCAGATGGGCATTTGTCAAGCTCTAACACTACCAGTTGAGGATCTATAATGTAATATTTGTTATAATGCCTACACCACAGGAAATGTATAAACAAAAATTGTAAGAAATGGAAAAATCTTGGAAAACTTGTATCAAAGGTTGACTTTATTTTCTTGCACTCTAAACTGTTCGTGATAATTGAACAATATTTGACGGGCGTATCATGCTGGGGCACTTTATTATACAAAGGTAGTAACATCCCTACTACTTTGAAAAGTGCCAGGAGCTGGTTGTGCGCTGTTGCTTTTTTCCGTATTTTACCATTATTTCAATGCATATTATGTCAATGTAGGAAGTTTATCAAAAATTTTACATAATTCTCAGGCATGGGGAAGTTGCTCCCAGCACTTTTCAGGTTAAGGAATTTGTCTTAAAGAAAACAAAATTAATTTCATAGTGAAAAGATATCCGTATATCGTTGTACTTTATGATCTTTGTAGCCATACATATTTTTTGTAATTTTAAACATGTCACTTGACAAACAGCTGATGTAAGTAAAGTTGCTTTGGCCGAACTCGGCAAAGACCTCATATATATGAGGGTTGTCCCAGAAAACACAAACTTTTTGTATATTTCAGAAACTATTTGACCAGAACTAATAATTTTTTGCAAGTTGTTGGAAAATGATATTTTCAGTATTATGACAAAATATTTTAGGCTTGTGATGTCATTAATATGTAAAAAAGGCATTTAAAGGGTGTTAAATATCGGTGGTCTGCACACTGCAGTTTATTGACTTTTAAAAGTAGCATTGTCAATGAATTTTTCTTTATTACCAGGCTATACGGAAATATAATGTCACAAACTTTACCTCCATAAATACTCTTTGATCTAGCTGATATACTTGTGTATGAAAATTCATTAATTTGATATCATTAATGACAAATATATGACGTTATATGCCAGAACACTTTTAATTAGATATTGTTAAAAATGGTGACGTTTAGTGATAATTTGGAGCACAAATTATTAAGCAGCACTGTCTTTAAAATGGGATAGGACTCTTGCCCATACGATGAAAGAGATATTAGTGCTGGAAGAGACATTTTGTAGACCAAAAGAAATGAAGACAAACTGAAAGTCCTGAGCTTTACGTCATAAGCCTAAGCCAAGGCCATCGTTAAACAATGTGAACCGTTAGGTTTATTATCGGAATTGAGAAATTGTCTATTGAAAGAATTAATTCCACAATCTTTTAGCAACACATGCCGTATTTGAGATGCATTACTTGGTAAATAAAATAAAATTAAATACTGTGCCGAATTTATGCTTAAATAAACTAATTTTATCAGAAGCACATTTCCAGAAAAAATTCACAAAAATGTTGATCATGATCTATGCCTATTTTTAACTTTACAGTATTAGTGAAACAAAAGATATTGAAAATGTTCACGTATTTCTGGGACAACCCTCCTACATATGCAAATAGTAGAATTCCCATTCATCAAAACTCATGCTGTAAAAAAAAAATCAACACTATATTTATTTTCTCGGAATATTTTTAGGCGTATTATTTCCTGTGGGCATCCTTAACCTTGCTGCGTTATATTTTTTATTTGGATTTTTATATCTTTACAACAAATTGCAGAGTGTCATGTCTCACTAGGATGACAATTTTTTAGAGTAAAGAATAACATAATTTTCTTGCACTCTAAAATGTGTACGATAATTGAACAATATCATACAGTGGCAGGGATTTTTATTACTCTTGCAAATTGTATGAAACAAAAATTATTTTTGGAAAAATACATTGTGATTCATA
Organism: Saccostrea echinata; assembly: GCF_033153115.1. Taxonomy (NCBI): domain Eukaryota; kingdom Metazoa; phylum Mollusca; class Bivalvia; order Ostreida; family Ostreidae; genus Saccostrea; species Saccostrea echinata. Next base: position 2,923,361 of record NW_026889777.1, read on the forward strand.
TATTGTGACTACTATATTGTGATTGTTGCATAAAACCTGTATTGTTCCTGCAGTCCTAATATTTCATCATATATGTTATTATGTTTATATGTAACTTTAAACTTTTTATTTATGGTTTTCATTATCATTTTACAAGCATTGATGCATCTGACAGCTTCCAAAGGCTTGGAAAGTAGGTTAATGATGCAGCTATAGACAACCCCATCTTATGCATGTTATGAGAAGTTAAAAGTGTTTAACAACTACTCCAGGCTTTTTCTTTGCAAGAAGGGATAGTGATAGGGGGAAGGAGATCAGATATGACTATGGTGATCCCATGCCCAATGGACAATCTTCCTTGGAGTTCATCACTCATCAGGTAAATATTTAGAATAATGGATTTTCAAATTTGATACGTTGCATCCTCTTTGTAGTGCATTTTTTTTTTTTCAATGTTCTTGAGAGGTCAAGAGATGAAAAATGTTTTACCCAACAGTGTTCCAAGTCACACTTACTTTCAGGTCACTAAATGAGGACCTAAAAAAAATTTTGGCCACCATTTCAGAATATTTCACTTGCCATAATGAAAATATTTTGTGAATAACACTAGTAAAACAAGGAACTAACACCCTGTATGTTTTATGTCTTTACTAAATCAAAGATGTAAGGTATTACTGTGACTATAAACAATTTGCTAGGTTTAAGGAAATATTTTTATTAGTACAACCACCCTTATGGTTGTACAGTACACAGAGGAACACAAGAAGACTGATCCTAGAATTAAAATTTATTCAAAAGAAAATACCAAGTTTGACACTTACTGAGACAGGACTTTGCCAGCTGTTTGTCATGGTTACTTATTATTACATAGTACGTACCTAACCCATTAAACAGTCATTATTAATGCTGCCAAAACACTTAATTAGTTGTAATATGCAAGCAATTGACCAAATGTTTCAATAACAAGGTCAGGTTCTAAAAAGTTTATGACGTTTGGATGCCATTCTGTCAGGGACGTATAGTATAGGTCCGTGGTTCCATCGAACTGTATAAGTAGTCACTATTAAAGCATGCTGTCATAACATTACGACTTGATGATTAATGATTTTTTTTGCGGACAAACAGACAGATGGATGCACAGGGCAAAAACTATATACATGAACTTTTTTTCCAAGAATAGGAAAATAGCAATTGGTGAAAATGATGAATTAATTAAATTGATGGGGAAAAAACAACATCTTTTTGTGATCCATATTTTAGATAAGACCAAAAAAATAGTCTTGTTTCCTGCTACCAGCCTGAAAAAAGAAATAGGGTAGGTAGGTAGGAAAATTATTTTATTGTATATTTTCATTTTATTTTTTTTTTCGACAACATTTTTTGGATATGAACTAATAAAAGATAAAATTAAACATGTCACAGGTCAATATTGTCTTTTAAAATCAAATTTCATGTCTTTTGACTAAACTCAAGTGGTATTCTATGAAAGTCCACATTTAAAACAAGAATTTCATGAAATGCTTGTTTTGTGTTAACACAGAAAACGATTATATTGACAGAACGATGAAATTCCGGAAATTCGAGATTTTTTTCTTCCAAAATTTAAAAAAAACAAGACTATTATTTTTTTTTGGCCTAAATAAAGTAAATTATTGAAAATAATACCTCTAAGACAAGGTTAGAGTGATTATTATTATTGGATTACAAGATCACCTTGATATGAAATATATGGAGATAATGAACAGTATTCAAGCTCAAAAGTCCATTATACAATACAAAATAGGAGCAGAGCAAACACGGACCTCCAAACATCAGAGGTGGGATCAGGTGCCATGGAGGAGTGAGCATCCCCTGCAGACCGGTCACACCCGCCGTGTGCTCCTTGTCATGATTGGGAAATAACGGAAAAATCCGTCGACAATTCAGTGTGTAAATAATGGTCTAACAATTAGTATGAAAAACGTCAGTCAGCATTTGACTCAATGATAAATTGTATTTGCTGACAAGGTCATTGTATCGACCATAGAACTTACAAAATGATGACTTTAAATGAGACAGCTGATATTTGATTATATGTACAGGATCACCTCTTTGCCTCATGCTATAATAAATATATTTGTAATACCTAGGTTACACATATCCTTAAAGTTCTTAGTATTGAACAATTGCAGTAATTTATACGTATGGATGTTTTTTTTAAAAAGAAATAATTTGCATTGATAATCTCGATAAACAGGACATACTAGTAGAAAGTGATATTCATCCTCGACACAAGTATGACACAAAAAAACATTTCCAGTGGGATCTGTTTGCTTTATTATATCCAGTTTCAATAGCTAAAAGGTGTGAAGATAATCTTAACTTTGATATACATTTTTGAAACTTAGTCAGAATTGAATTTCTTAAATAATATGGTAGGTAAAACCCATCAAGTAGATATTTATAGAAAGAACATTTCTGCGAACTTTGAAGTTTAGTATATTTCTTGTTTAGCCTGATCCAAGATCCTTTGATAAATTGTCATAATGGTCCTTACAATTAGGGTCTACCTAATAGGACTTCTCAGTTGATTGTACAATTTACACCTGGGTGACCATTGCCCTTGCTGTTTAGTGTTATATAAAAAAACAATTAGTTTATTTGATACTTTTTATTAATTTATTTTATGTTAAAAACATTTATTTAATAGCATGTTAAATTTCTATTCAAAATGCATCGAAATAGCTTACATTAAAGGTATCTGAATGTAGTTGTAGGCATAAATATAATCACAATTAATTTTGTTTTGCACATATATTATAGGAAGCATTTTGGAGGCAAACCCTGTTGCAGCATTTCTACATGTTCCACAGATTGTGCAGACTAGTCAGGACCTTGTAAATTCACATGTTCAACAGCTTAGGCAATTTAGTACAGGTATGTGTAACTCTTCTGAAATATAGGAGGAAATTTCAATACAAGACTTGTAGCATAACTTATATTACATTGTCAGTTCTTCTTTGCATGTTCCTTAGAGTGGATTATTGAGGCAGACCCTGATGGAAAACTTGCACATGTTCCACAAACCAGTGAAGACCATTTTGCAGAATATAAACTTTTTCCGCAGATAAGCCAAGACCCTAATGGTGTTCATGTGTGTGTGGTTAATTATTTGCTCTGAAGCTGATATGTGGACTGAATATAAAACTGTCTTTTTCTACAGTTAAGTCCATCTTAATCTGAAAATACTACCGGTACATTTTGAATTATGCTTTATTATGCAGAAAAAAAAATAATTAGTTTCAAATATGAAAAGTCTGTTGATACACTGCTTTGCAATTCCAAAAGTGATAATGTGATAAGTTTTGATGTGAATATGTGACATGTGCCATTATCAATTTTCATAAATAAAATCAAATACAAAGGCCATTCCAATTTAATGTTTTGCTTGTTGGACCCGCACGCTCTTATTTGAACAAAGCTATACAAATAATATTAATTTAAATCTCTTGCACCTGGGAAATTCTGTGCCAGTTTCTGTTTTATTTCCGCTCTATTTTTGATAATTTAAATCTGTTTACTCTACAAATCAGAAAAAAGTAGAAAAAATATAATTGTCACTCAATTTTTTTCATGTTATGCCTAAAAATTTTGCGTACAAAAAAGTAATAATATTATTATTTAATCTCTTGCCCGCTCTTACTTTTTTCACCAGATGTGCGACGAACAAGAAATTAAATTCGCGTGGTGAAATTATGTTTTATTAAAACTCATTTAAAGCTAACTGTCTTATTTTTTGGATTCATGATGTGATCAATCGAGTGGCTTGCGTGATAATTTGCATAAACGCCAAAGGCGTTTATGCATAAAATTATCACGCAAGCCAATCGATTGATCATCGTCATGAATCCAAAAAATCTGATAGTTATTCCTTATATTTACATGCTCCCAAATTCCCATGCTAATAGCCCCGCTTCTGTCTCTATTTGTCCCGCCCCGCACGTGATTTTTTTTTAACCGCGCCTATCGATGAACTAGTAGATTTATGTAGAAATAAAGTATTTTTACAATTTGTAATTTTATCTCGGACAAAGACATTGGAAATGTAAATATTTATGCAATAAATGATAAATAAAGACTAAACAGTCATGTTCACAAGCCAGAGGTGATAAAATATATATCTATTCTATAGGAAAAAAAGAATTATAAAGTGACATCAATTTTTCAAGTAATGTCTGTCTAGAACCTGTACATCAGATGTCGTATTTTGTGTGATTTTTTGAAGGATTTTTACACTAACAAAGTTAATAAAATCAAATCTTAGTTCTAAAATTTAATAATTTATTTTTAGATTGTCAAAATGCTTGTTAATTATAGTATCAAAGCTTGAATTGTATATCAATATTCTCCAGGAGGTAAATATTTCTATATATTGGTATATTGGTTTTCCCATAGTTTGTGTATAGTTTGTGGGTCATTGTCATATCGGTTCAACCTCTTGGATTGTGGGTCACGGTTATTTATTGTTCTAACATTTTACAATTTTTTTTCTGTAGTTTGTTTATGTATTTTTGTATCATTTGTGTATATGCATACATGTATATGTGGTTTGTGGATTACTGTCATATTTACATGCATGTGTCTGTTCATGGTGGATTGTGGGTCACTGTCATAGATTGTTTGTTCTTGCATTTTTCCTGTAGTTTGTTCATGACTTTTTTATGTCTTTGTGTATAGACATTTGTGTATATGCATACATATATATGAAAATGTTCATGGTTTGTTGATCACTGTCATGTAAATAAGTGTTTGTGTCTGTTCATGGGTTGTGGGTCACTGTCATATATTGTTTGTTCTTACATTTTTCCTGTAGTTTGTTCATGACTTTTTGTGTCTTTGAGTTAAGACATTTGTGTATAGGCATACATATATATAAAAATGTTCATAGTTTGTGGATCACTGTCATATATATACATGTATGTGTCTGTTCATGGATTGTGGGTCACTGTCATAGATTGTTTGTTCTATCATGGATTGTAGGTCATTGTCATAGGTTGTTTGTTCTAATATTTTGCCTGTAGTTTGTTCATGACCTTTTTGTGTCTTTGGGTTAAGACAGTTGTGTACATGCATACATATATATGAAAATGTTCATGGTTTGTTGATCACTGTCATATATAAGTGTTTGTGTCTGTTCATGGTTTGTGGGTCACTGTCATAGATTGTTTGTTCTAACATTTTTCCTGTAGTTTGTTCATGACTTTTTGTGTCTTTGAGTTAAGACATTTGTGTATATGCATACATATATATAAAAATGTTCATGGTTTGTTGTTCACTGTCATATATACATGTATGTGTCTGTTCATGGGTTATGGGTCACTGTCATAGAATGTTTGTTGTAATATTTTACCTGTAGTTTGTTCATGACTTTTTTGTGTCATTGAGTTAAGACAGTTGTGTACATGCATACATATATATGAAAATGTTCATGGTTAGTGGATCACTGTCATATATATATATAAGTGTTTGTGTCTGTTCATGGATTGTGGGTCACTGTCATATATTGTTTGTTCCATCATTTTTCCTGTAGTTTGTTCATGACTTTTTGTGTCCCCGAGTAAAGACATTTGTGTATATGCATACATATATGAAAATGTTCATAGTTTGGGGATCACTGTCATATATATACATGTATGTGTCTGTTCATGGATTGTGGGTCACTGTCATAGATTGTTTGTTCTATCATGGATTGTAGGTCATTGTCATAGGTTGTCCTAATATTTTGCCTGTAGTTTGTTCATGACTTTTTTGTGTCTTTGAGTTAAGACAGTTGTGTACATGAATACATATATATGAAAATGTTCATGCTTTGTTGAACACTGTCATATATACATGTATGTGTCTGTTCATGGTTTGTGGGTCACTGTCATAGATTGTTTGTTCTAACATTTTTCCTTTATTTTGTTCATGACTTTTTGTGCCTTTGAGTAAAGACATTTGTGTATATGCATACATATATATAAAAATGTTTATGGTTTGTTGATCACTGTCATATATAAGTGTTTGTGTCTGTTCATGGATTGTGGGTCACTGTCATATATTGTTTGTTCTATCATTTTTCCTGTAGTTTGTTCATGACTTTTTGTGTCCTCGAGTAAAGACATTTGTGAATATACATACATATATGAAAAGTTCATAGTTTGTGGATCACTGTCATATATATACATGTATGAGTCTGTTCATGGATTGTGGGTCACTGTAATATATTGTTTGTTCTATCATGGATTGTAGGTCATTGTCGTAGGTTGTTTGTTCTCATTTTTTGCCTGTAGTTTGTTCATGACTTTTTTTTGTGTCTTTGAGTTAAGACAGTTGTGTACATGAATACATATATATGAAAATGTTCATGGTTTGTTGATCACTGTCATATATAAGTGTTTGTGTCTGTTCATGGGTTGTGGGTCACTGTCATAGATTGTTTGTTCTAACATTTTTCCTTTATTTTGTTCATGACTTTTTGTGCCTTTGAGTAAAGACATTTGTGTATATGCATACATATATATGAAAATGTTCATGCTTTGTTGAACACTGTCATATATACATGTATGTGTCTGTTCATGGATTGTGGGTCACTGTCATAGAATGTTTGTTCAAAACATTGTAGAAGTTTGGTTATGGCAGTTCAATTATGCATGTGTTTATGGTTTCTTGATCACTGAGTAATCATTACTTTCATAGAATGTGATTCACTGTTTTAAGATTTTTTGTATTAGAATGTGTCTGATTATGGTTTTTGGATCAGTATCAGTTTAAATATATGATATAGATATTTGTCTGTTCGTGTTTGTGGGTCACTGTTGTAAAGTACTTGATTGTGAATACTATTATGTGTGTTTTCCTCACTTTGAGAAATAAATACATAATCTTTAACTGATAAAAGTGTTACCTTATCAGTGTTATCTTACCCCTTCAAATGAAGAGCCTGGGCCTAAAATAATTTTTTTCAGCTGCCTAGTGACCCACTGAAAATGCACCTGACCCAAACTTTTTCCAGCTATTTTGTATTATTTTTTTTAAGCTTCAAGCTTTCAGGATAGTGAAACTGCATGTTTCATTTTCGATTTTTGGTATTATCAATCAGCGACTTATAACAAGAGGAGCTTATGTTAAGTAAGCCTATTTTTGTTAGTTAAAACATATTTGAAAACTACATTTTTTTAGAAAAATAAAAAAAATACCGCCCATTCTAAAAATTTAGGTTGACAACTGCAAACCAAGAATTTTTTAAGCTTGGCCCTGGTATATAGGAATTGCCTTGTCTGTCTGTTTATGTTATGAGGAGGGATTGCCATGTCATGGCCATAACTTTGAAAAAAGCATTTATATGGCTTCTGCTTATATCTTACACAGAGATGGACATGACCATGGGTTTGTCATGACCTTGACCTGGTATTACTTGAACACAGTCTCCAGAGAAAATATTTTGTGTTATGACTTTTATCAGGTATTATTTAGACAAGGTCACAAGGAGAAAAATGTTGGAATTCTGGTGTGAGCCATAGCTGTATCAGAGAGAAGAATCTAACTAGACACAGAGTTTACTTAAAACCTAATGCTGTGTCAATCAGATCATTTTCATTTGATAAGGGTCGGGGTGGGATGTGATAAACTGTGTGTGGGCCATTTTTGTGTTACAGAAATTTAAGAATCTTATGGACACCATAGTTGCTTGTGATTTGAGGGTTAGTCCTGCACCTGACACTAGTCAACTAGACGTGCAGAACGTCAGTTTGGGGAATTGCATGGGGGTCATCAACTTTTTTCAAATTGTATTTTTTTTTACCATAATATTCTGAATTCTATTGTCTCTATATTTTTTTAGAGATTTTTTTTTGAAAGGGGAAAAATCATGAAATTCAATTGATTTCTTTGACTACTTTAGTTAATTTTCTACTTAGTTAATTAAAGTAGTCAAAGAAATCAATTGAATTTCATGATTTTTTTCCCCTTTCAAAAGAAAAAATCTTCAAAAAAATATAGAGACAATAGAATTCAGAATACGGTAGATGTAGGGGTCGAAATGTGACAGAGTATCGCATTTGTCTTAAGGAAAAGGGAGCAATTATGATTTTTCCATACCGTGAAAATTTCTCTCTCTCTCTCATATTCATCTATCTAACTATTGAGAACATGTACGAAACAATGGTTGACTCATTCATTTAATAGCAAGAAAAACAAACCTTAGTCCTCAGGGCTCTAATTGGCGACTAATTTAGTCGCAGTGGGGCTTAAAATATTTGATTGACGCCTAAAATTTTCTACAAGTCGCAAAATTGGCGACCATTATAAACTGACTTGGCGATTCTCAAATTTCGGAACTATCAACATTTTCAACCTTTCTTTCTGAAGAGGAGAAAAGATAATTCAAATTTAGCAATGGGCATGCCTTGCGTTTTCTTTGTCAACTTGTTTGTTGTTCTTTTAGTCACGCACTTGTGAACGAAATTTCGCATCGCATCAGTGCACATACTGCTCATGTCATGTAAAAAAATAATCCTTAGATTTGTCTTAAGACGTGTCTAAGGATATTTTTTAGGACATACATGTATCTTAGGAATATCTTAAGATACGTCTTAGTGTGTAAACCAAAAACGTCATAGGAATATCTTAAGGTCAGACGACGCGTTTCTCAAAAATATATAATTTTTCCCAAGAATTTGCCATTGAAGTATTGCTACTTAAACAAGTTTCCTCACCAAAAATTGAGGTACCCTATCAGGCATTTGGGCAAGATACCAGAGGGTGATATTTCCTATATAATCCATATAGGTAATCTTTTGAATTGCCAATGTTACAATTACTGGTGTACTTATTTTTAAACATATTGAAAACAATTAAGAAATCACAAGACAATGACAATTATGAATAATTTTTGATATAATACCAAGGTATACAATACAAAACATATAACTGAGTAACGTGTCGTCTGGCCTTAAGTAAAGATGTCTGTAGTTCAATTCTAAGCATTTATCTTTTTTCCTTTTTTTTTTTTTTTTTTTTTTTTGAAAACAAGTGTTTCATTAAAATTCCTATTTCCAGATTCCATCATAAGCATGTGCAGATGATCAGGAGGGGGAGGGGTGCTCATGGAGTCACCCCGAGTTTTGAATCAGATTTTTTTGATGAGCGTGTCCCCTCCCCCATTGGAAAAAATGCTTGGATTCACGATTGATACCCGAGGTTTTACAATGTAAAAGGTCAGGGGGCATATTAAAAGTAGCACATGACTGCATCCTCCTACCGCCGCCCCCTTCCGAATAAAAAAAGAACAATTAATTAATTACTGATATTTTTGTATATATTTTAAAAGGGTTTAATTGAACCTACTTCAGAACGTTTTTACGAAAGCCGGATAGACTCATTTTTGATAAGAAAGAAAAATTACTCGTTATAACGAGATAGTTATCTCGTTATAACGAGTTAGTTATCTCGTTATAACGAGTTGGTATCTCGTTATAATGAGATAATTATCTCGTTATAATGAGTAAGTTATCTCGTTATAACGAGATAGTTTTCTCGTTATTTCGAGATTTAATAGCAATATAGTAAAAATGGCTGTAGTTTTTAATGCCATTGAATTATTAGCTAGTAATTATCAATCAAATTTAACTTGAACAATTGATAAATGGTTGAAAATTTAATTTGCTCTGGGGTTTACTTATGATTAAATCTTGAACTATCTCGCTGTCAATAATCATATTTTGATACGTATAGCAAATCTAAGGCGAACACATTTACACATTAATTCGTGAACGTCTACTCAAATTGTTGCATTAGGATGCGATATTTTTCTTAAAATAATATTACCGAATATACTTGCTTCAAACTTTGTCAATTTATTCATGACAGCTATTTCGGATGAATGACACTATTTCGACATGTTTTGGACGAGTTATACACTTTCATATATCAATTTCTATACCGCTAAAATTAGATATGAGAGACAATACAAGTGCAACATATCGCAGGTGTTCATGCAACATATAATAATATATACGATTACAGTGTGATACATATGTTATTTTTTAAATTCAGAATTGTTTTGAAGAAGGGGTATGGTGAGACATCAGCAGTTAGATCATTGGCGTTTTAATAGGGGGCTAATGTCCCAACCACCACTTTTGAAAAGGGGGCTGACAAGAGTATCTTTGTGCCCCTTCCTCCAGATTTTTTTTTTACCTGAGTAAATATCTCCCGAAAATAATGGCAAATACTCGTAAGTTAGTTCTCGAAATTAAATTCATCATATTTATTATTGAGGGGAAGGAGGAATTGATGATAAAAACAACGTGATTTATTTTTTTGTCAGACATTGAATTTTGATCTGTATTCCTTGTTAACAGGCAAGGAATTATCAAAATATGGACGTTAAAGCCTTACAAATGGTATATCGACATTTTTAATCCGGAATATATAAAATAATGGGATTATTTCTTTGCATTTTTATAGCGACAAATGTTACGCAAAAATAATAATTTCAACAAAGTCAACAAAGCTTGAACAGGGCAGTTAAAGCAGCCAGAGTATATCTTTTTGTTTTTGATCTCCTTGACAAAATTTTCACGTTATGCACATTCTATTTGAAGATGACACTAATTCTGCAATTTTAAGGTATAAAACAACAACATGAGGCGGTCATATGTTTCCGTATATTTCTCTTCGGTCTTTTCAATAAACAATAATAATCAAAGGCATAACACAAAAAAACTAGTATGTTGTTGTTCCATAAAAACACACACACTTCAAACAAATTTGATCGAATCGCTTTTGTATATTTCCTATTATAATGGTCTATTCTTTACTTAGATATTTAAACACTTTAAATTAATTTTTATCTCGTTATAACGAGATAACTAACTCGTTATAACGAGATATTAACTCATTATAACGAGATATTAACTCGTTATAACGAGATAACTAACTCGTTATAAAGTGATAATTGTCTAGTTATAACGAGATAACTAACTCGTTATAACGAGATAACTTACTCGTTATAACCAGATAATTATATCGTTATAACAAGATAACTAATTCGATATAATAAGACAACTAACTCGTTATATCGAGATAACTAACTCTTTATAACGAAATAACCAACTGGCTATAACAAGATAACTAACTGGTTATAACGAGATAACTTACACTTTATAACGAGATAACTTACTCGTTATAACGAGATAACCATCTCGTTATAACAAGAAAACTAACTCGTTAAAACGAGATAACTAACTCGTTATAACGAGATAACTTACCCGTTATAACGAGATACTAACTCGTTATAACGAGATACCAACTCGTTATAACGGGATAATAACTGGTTATAACGAGAAAACTAACTCGTTATAACGAGATAATTATCTTGTTACAACGAGATAACTAACTCGTTATAACGAGATACTAACTAGTTTTAACGAGATACTAGCTCGTTATTACGAGATAATTATCTCGTTATAACGAGCTAATTTTTTTTGTCTTATCAAAAATGAGCCTATCCGGCTTTCGTACGTTTTAACCTTTAGATGCATAAATTTTTTAATACTTCAATTAATGAAAATGAAATTTTACCAAATATATTGGATTTAATTAGACAATGTTAATTTCATAATTGTAAGTTGTTTTCCTGGCAACATCGCTTTTTAAAATTACCAAAGACATGTCTTTTTAATCTCGTGGTCGTTAATTTAAGGATAGCTTTATAAGCATGCCTGCAGAGGTAAAACAGCAGTAACGGGTAATTGTTGGCTTTTGATATGAAGTGTTCATTTCTAAAAGTTTTAAAGTTTAAGAAACAAAAATTAAAAGGTACTATACTATTGTACTATACATGTATCTTTCATCTTTGATACAAAAGTTTTATCCCCATTAAAGGAAAACATGTTCTGTGACTATTAGAGCAAGAGTTTGTGCATTCTTAGGTTCGTTTTATCACATATTATAAATAAGTTTTCACAGTTGTCATTATTTAAAAAATCAAGATAATTTTCTTAGTTGGTGTCAAAAAGAGAAACCTATTAAATAGAGAATGTATAGTTTCCATAATTGTAATCCTCTTTGATTTAGCTCTGGGTAAATAATGTGCAAAAAGCCAAAAATCCAAAATAAAGTCTCAAACCTTTTTTTTCAGATGTTATAAGAAAGGTTAACGTTAACATTTGGACCCTACCGAAATAAAACTTCATGAAACAAATGGGCGATTGCTAAGGAAATTAGATCTCATAAAGATCTTTTCAAATTTCTTTATTGTTCTTCTCATAAAAATGTAGGAAAGATTAAATTTATGAAAAATAACAGACATGACAAAATCAGTATGCCCCTGACCTTCGAACTCAGGGTCCAGGCAATATTTATCACCAGGGTGGGACCAGTGCAAAAAATAATAATTATTGATTTTAAAAAAGTCTTGGTCCAACACCTTAAAGAATGAAAAAAGTAAATGATCCATCCTCATATTGTTTAGAAAAGTCAAATTAATATTTCTGCATATATAACATGATCTGAATTATCATCAGCTATCTAGAGGGGTGGGGTATAGATGACTAACAGTTGTAGCTACATACTCCATTCAGTTGAAGTAAAATTGGCATTTTCCTTTTCAGAACCAAAATGTTTATGTTTTGGAAATTTAAATGTGATTTTGGGATAATATGCAACTTGGAAATGTATAAAAGACGAGTTAAATCATGTATATAAAAATATCTGAGCCATATTGCATTTGAGCGATAGAGGAAGATGAGGGATACCTCTAATAGCTTTGGTACACACCTTGCAAATCTGATTATCCCCTCGCAACGGAGTTGGAGGGATATAGTAACGCAATCGATCGTGTGTGGGTTATGTCCTGTGCGAAACGGAAGTGACGTAATTTGCATCGGGATCGATTTCGAATGCTCCCTTGCATTTATAGGGAAGCTCTTTGCGAGGGATGCTCCTCTTTGCGGTGTCCTTGTTAAATTTAATTTTTAATATGTATTTACAGACCCGAATAATCAAACTAAATTTCTTAATGCTACTGATTTAGAAAAATAGAGCTTCTGATATTTAATGAGAACTTGAATTTTCATAGAAAGCATGGATCCAACAATCATCATCTTAGGGTCAATCAATCCATATGGTTGTATTCTCGTAATTGACCATAACTTTTTCTCTTATTTTTCATTGAAACATGGTAAATATGGTGTTGTTTTACTTGTTATAGCATGTAATTTCTTAATCTAAAATAATATATTGTAAAAAGACCTGAATTTCCATCGACAGCATCTATAATCATGTAAAGTTCAGTCAATTGCTATTCGTGTGTTCTCTTAACTAACCATATAAGGTAAATTTGGTATTATTTTTCTTGTAATAACCCACCATACTTTCTAAATCTAAAACGATATCTTAATCTCCAGACAATTTAGAAATGTTAAAGGAGACAAATGATTAAGCACTTAATGTCAGGTCTAAATAGTTGAAGTTGGAAGGAACCTGTGATTCTATAGGGTTTCTTTTAGGCTTATATATTACTACACATATATGACTATGAAATGTTCTCCCACTTTTTATGCTGCGTTTGACCAGGCGTCAATAATTTCAGTTAAGGAAAGTGGTCTGTTACTAGCTTATCTTTTGAGATTTACAAACCAATCTTAAGATATACGATGCATATATTTTAAAAGACGTTTTACAGATCAGGCCAACTTTTTGGTCTGTTTTCAGTTTATAAAAAGGGGTACACAAACCAAACTTCCTCCTGAGGTGTATCTACATATCTATGATCATTTCAATGGGTGCTTTGCATGCTTCATCTGGCCTACATTTCATGCTTCCGTGATTCATTAAGAACAGTTTCAATTTTGTCTTATCACAAGGAGTTTACAAAGCAAACTTCCTTAGCACATCCCTGGATGTTCTGTTTAATGCATTTGTACAAATCTGCATTCTCTTTGAGTATGTCCCACAGGATGCACTTTTCCACTTAGGAGACAGCTTTAGTTCTCACAAGTATTTGATGGAAATTTACCTCAAAGAAAAAAAAATATACACTAGTCTGATAAAATGATATGTGTTTTTAAAGCTCGTTTACAAATCATATTCAATTGTATGCTATATATAACTGTTTTTGCATCCATACATGGTTTGTGGGATATCTCCCCCATATTGCTATGATATGGTTTGTGGGTCCCTACCCACAAGTATGCTGCACTTTACCCCTTAAGAAACACCTTTAGTTCTCACAGGTGCTTTGATGAAAATTTACCTCAAAGAAAAAAACCTATATACTAGTCTGATAAAATGATATGTGTTTTTTTGAGCCCCAATACAAATCATATTCAATTGTTTGCTATATATAACTGTTTTTGCATCCATACATGGTTTGTGGGATATCTCCCACAAAGAATATATATATATATATATATTTCTATGATATGGTTTGTGGGTCCCTACCCACAAGTATGCTGCACTTTACCCCTTAGGAAACACCTCTAGTCCTCACAGGTGCTTTGATGAAAATTTACCTCAAAGAAAAAACCTATATACTAGTCTGATAAAATGATATGTGTTTTTTTGAGCTCCGATACAAATCATATTCAATTGTATGCTATATATAATTGTTTTTGAATCCATACATGGTTTGTGGGATATCTCCCACAAAGAATATATATATATATTGCTATGATATGGTTTGTGGGTCCCTACCCACAAGTATGTTATATATAATTATCTACTATAGATCGCTGTGGGACTCATACCCACAATGTAATGACCCACAACGTTATCTATAGCTTTGAAACCAAATATGAGAAAACTTTATAATTTTTCTATATTTAGGATCTACATCAAAAACTATTCTTAAAAATGTGTTTCCTTTTGAAATAAGCCTATTACAAATGCAGGGTCCCATAAACCATGTTTATTTGACATGACCCGCAAACCACGTCAAGTACGTATATATATATATATATATATATATATATATATATATATATATATATATATATATATATATATATATATATATATATAATTATTAGAATCTCCCATGAATTGTGGATGGATATGATCTATATCCAACGAATTTTATGTTTTCTATCCCAAAGCCTTGGCGACATTTTCCTCTATGCGTTCTTTAACCTTCTGTCAAAACTCATTTTTGAAATTGATAGGGAGAAATCTTACCTTGGAATGTATCCGCGGATCGGTTAATTAGTATATTCTATGGCGGCTCTTAATTGATATCGGGGGTTATATACTGACTGAAGTATATAGATCCCTACTGAGATAGATCGATTATTTTAGTTTCACGTCCTTTGTAAGATTATTTCTCGTCATTATATGTAAGTTTTACTTGTTTTGCATTTGGAAAGTCAACTAGTTTTGCATACTCCTTAATTGTTCGTTTAAACATTACATATTCTCATAAAATGTTTTTTTTTCTTTTTCAACGCATTCATTAAATATGAAATATCATATGCCTCTCCATTCTCATCAAAACTATCTTTAAAATAGAGAATCCATCTTTTATCCGATTTTCAAATCAGATAATATTTCCTTTGAATTGAAATAATGAAATACACCATATAAATTTTGAAAGAATTTCATATATTTTTAGAGTACAACGATGCCTTTCTTTTTAACATAAATTAAAAGCAGAAAAAAATACTTAACAATAAAAGTATAGCAAATGTAGTATTTTACAAAATTTAGTATCAGTTTTTTTTATTACATTAGATACAGAGATGTTTAATTTATATAGCATGTTAAAAATGCTATCTTGCGTTATACAAATTTATTTGTTATTCTCTTAATCCATGCCGCTTAAAGCTGAACACGACTCGTAATAGGCATACGCCATTTTCGATATTATATCTACAATACATCAACACCAGGGTATACTCTTCGCATTCGTTACACATGACTGCTTTATTGTCACGGGTATCGGCGTGGAATGGCGACCCGTGTTCGTGCTGGTTATCTTGCATTACCTTTGTTTACATTTTATTGTAGTTACTTGTATCTGTGTTTGTTTGTACACTGCACTGAACTGTACAACTATAATTGTAAGTTTCTTTTGTATCTTACTTTCCTGCATTAGACGAGGTATTACAGTTATTTTTGTCGCTACCGAGTGCTGTATAGCATACGTCCGTCTACACCGGTGTCGACTGATTATACTGAACAGTGTCCAAGTCAGGCCCTTTATATAGGGGTCCTCAGATATAGCGAGAATCCGAACAAAAATGGCGGACACATTGCTTTTACGAATCATGTTCAGCTTTAAGCAGCTACAAATTTACTTTCAATAATCACTATATATATCCTGCCTTTCTCACTTTGTCCGATCAATGTATTTCTTTTTATTTTATACCTTTTTCCAAATGAATTTAAATGTTAGCTTTGATATATTTTTTAAAATTTTCTGGGTTTAGATTTTGAAGAATAATTACAATATATTGCTTAGGTGTTTGTAAATGTACATTCTCCAAAAATGGTTAGATTCCGCTTTCTCCAAGCACTTAAACTTTTAGATATTTTTTCTAATTTACTCGTCCAGTTTTTGTTATAACATTCAATTTTATCATGACCAAGGTATATTCCTAAGGATTTAATACTCTTCCGGTTTATTTTAATGCTGACTTCAATAAAAGTGTCATTTTCATATGTCTTTATAAATAAACCGGTTAAAAGACATTCTGTTCTTTTTTTAGATTTAAATTGGGACCTTCTACTTTGCAGAAAGAACTAGATTGTTTCTATAACTTTCTTTTTACCAATATTTGTACAATAATCTGCATGTTTTGCTTTTGTATTCTCTATCAATATTTTTATTGAATTTAAAATCCTGTATTTCATAATTTTCCTAATTTGAATTGCTAAGATTTCTGCAACGAAAACAAATAAAGCAGACACAGGAAAACATTTCCATGTTACAAGATTTTGAAATCCACCCATTAATTTTTTACATTAAAGATAAGTTTATATAATAATAACTTAATCATATTAATAAATTTTTCTCCAAACTTTGAATTTTTCATTGTTTTAAACGTAAAATTAGACTCAACAGAGTCAAAGTCTTTTTCAAAATCAAGAAAGAGTAATATCTCATCTAAATTACTAGTATTTTCCATGTAATCAGATATATCTTATATAAATCGGACATTTTCGCTAATGTACCGTTTTATTTATGCACTGTGGCAACGCACTTTGAGAAAAAATTTCAAGGTGCGTTAAAATTGGGGGAAAAATCAACGCACTTTAAAAAAAATGAAAGTTCGTAAAATTTGGGACATCAACACACTTTGAAAATGATTTCAAGGTGTGTTAAGAGTGTACATCAACTTTTTTTTAACCATGGAGACGCGTAACGCACTTTGAAAAAATATGTTTAAAACAAAAATTCTGGATTTGAATTTTAATAATAGACAGCATTATTTTGTTATCTTAAAAAAAAAAAAACTGATGAATTGATTTACCCTCATCGAGAACGAGAAGGAAAAAGGTAGAAGGCCCCTCAGCCCAATTCTTTACCTTTCCTACCCAAATATATGTAGTAATTAAAACATGCTATTTGACATGTCTAGCTTTTATATGATATCAAATTACATATTAAGAAGTATTCTGACTGCATATAAAGAAAAAGTTATTTGTGAACGAGGTAAAAAATTCATTCAAACGAATAATGTGGCTAATTTTTTTTACCTTACTATCAAATAAATGAACCAACCATTGTTTCATATAGGTTCACAATAAATAGATCATGACTATAATATATTAATAGATATAGATTAGAGAGAGAGAGAGAGAGAGAGAGAGAGAGAGAGAATTTTCATAGTATGGAAAAATCATAATTCCTCCCTTTTTCCTAAGAAAATGCGATGCGTTAAGTCATTTATCGACCCCCTACTAAAATAAAAAAAATTGAAATAAACGAGATTGTGTTATTAAACAATCATTCCTTCATTATTTCTAAAAGACCCATTTCGCATGTTATACATTTACGAGAACCTTTGGGAACAAGACAAGCCCAAAACATATTTGAAACGTCTTTATCTCAGATCCTGATGTGACGTCATCACTGAAAAAATATTCATCCAGGTTGAAATAATTGGTTATCATACCTATAATTTGCAAAAAAAAATTGATAAGCCGCACAAATTCTTTTTCTAATATTGTCGATAGAATTCTTTTTAAAGTGCGTTACTTGGTCAAAAGTCTAAAGCATTTTGAAATTTTTTTTAAAAGTGCGTAGTTTTTCAAGGTGCAATGTAACAAAGCACTTTTTTCACTGCTAATAACTTTATTTGCAACGTTTTGTAAACGACTTGCCAGAACTTGTGTCAACTTTTTATAATCTACATTTGTAAGAATTATATATTTTTTTTTATTTTTAATCTATATTTTTCATCTTTTTTTTCATAAATTAACAAAATAATAACATTTCTTTCTGAAAAAGGCAGTGTGCCTTTCTCTGTACTTTTTATTAGGGATCCGTAATGTATATTTTTTATATCTTCCCAAAAGTATTTTCAAAAATAAAATAAAATAAATAAATAAATAAGTAAATGAAATAAATAAATAAATAAATAAACTGTCATGTGCCATCTGCATGTTTAGCTTTCTTGATATTCTCTTGGCTCTGCCTCATTTGTTAGAGTCATACTATCTAATTTAAGGACGTAAATTGCATCGAAATACACGGCATTTATAAATGGCTTCAGTGGAAAAGGAAAACAATTCTACATCCTTCCAAAATGATATACTTGGATATACTTAACTTATACAATAAAAGCCTGTTTACTGAAAACAAAAGTTAAATAAAACTTATGAATATCTATTTTCTCTATTGGAATAGGACTCGAATACCTCAATATTTTGCTCTATGCGCTCTTTAACCTAACCTTCTGTCGAAACTCATTCTTCAAATTGATAGGGAGAAATCTTACCTTGGAATGTATCCGCGGATCGGTAAATTAGTATATTCTATGGCGGCTCTAAATTCAAATCAAGGGTTATATACTGACTGAAGTATATAGATCCCTGCTGAGATGGATCGATTGTTTTAGATTTAAGTCCTTTGCAAGATTATTTCTTTCCTATAAGGCGTCTTTAATTTGTTTTTATATCTGATGCAGTGTAAAAATCATACAATGCTGATATTCTCGTTTGATAACTTTTTACAAAGGCTACATTGTTATTTTCCTTTATTGCCATTTGCAACTTCTCCCCAAATTTACTTCGAGGACCGGCATGGCAAAAATCAAATTACCCTCAAAATATTAAAATACTAAATATATTGTCAGGCTCCATTATTTCACAGACAGTTCCGTTTATTTAAGAAAGCTTTTTAATGAGATAAAGAATTCATAGCAAAATACTATCTAATGGAATGTACGACAGGGACAGGTTTTAAATCGAAACTCAGATTTTCTTTGAGTATTAAACGGAAACTTCGATTTATTGCAAAATCAAAATCCTAGTTCCAGGACTCCTTTTTTTTTTTTTTATTAAATGCATAAAAATCATTAAAACTGCAATTCTTGAACAAATTGATGTGCTTCAACATCTAATTAAACATTGCTAAAGTTATTTCACGTTTGTAGCTTTTTTGCCAAATTACGAGGTAGACCGTCATAGAAAATATAATTAACCGATCCGCGGATACATTCCAATTAATTTTGTCTCTATTAATTTCAAGAAAGATTTTCTGTATAAGGTGAAAGTACGCACAAAGTAAAATGGTGTGGTATTCAAGTCCTTTCTCAAATAGAAAAAATAGCCATTCATTAGCTTTGTGTATAATTATGTATATATATTTGCAGTAAACAGGCTTACATTGTATATGATATAAGTAAAGAATATCCAAGTTATCATTTAGGAAAAATGTAAAATTTTCTTCTCAACTCAGACCATTTATACATTCGGTGTATTTTGATGCAAGTTACGCCCTAAAATAGATTGTATGACTAAGAAGTAAAGCAGAGCCAAGAGAACGCCAAGAGAACGCAGAGTTAGCGCTGAGAGAATATAAAGAACACCTATCATGCAGATGGCACAGGACATTTCAACCATTTATTTATTTATTTATTTATTTTTCTTTCTTTCTTTTTTTTGGCAATCAAAATGTTGGCCTTATGTTTTTGTGTGGACCCTGAGATCCACGCAGAAAATATATAAGAAGGTTAAACCACATGCTTTGGACTACAATAAAGTTGTGCATGTGCCATACTGCTAGACAGTTCTAGGACAACTTCCACTTCGCCCTTTTCAAATAAGAACTCGCCCATCATTGGCAAAACTCACATAAAATCATATTTAATAACTTATTAAAATATCAGAGGTCCCAATCTAAGAGAAGTTCAAAGTGAAAAAAATCAAACTTCCTCTCGATAAAAAAACAGAAGCAGAGATGGAGAAAATTGGGATATACATGTACATTGAATATATAGTTATATATCCTTTCGACGTCAAGACACTTCTAGAACCGCACGGCCGCAAAATAATAAAACGTAAATAAAATTCCGGGTTTATATAAGCAAAGTTGTTTTACTAGAGGAAAATACTTTAAGCAATATGAGCTGCATTTTTGAGAATTTTATTTTGATGTTAAAATGTGCTATTATGATAAATCTGCAAAAAAGACCTTTATGATCAATTACACTTAATTAAGTATCAAATTGTTTCAGAACAAAGATTTCTGTACAATGGAATGTATAGTATTATATAGGAAATCAATATTGTACAGGACGAAAATAATGTAATTTTGCTTTAGCCAATCAAAGTTTTTAAAGTGATCTATATAGTGTCATGCATATGGTTATCACTATGACCTATCAAAGTTTTCAAAGTTATCCCTAAAGTAAATAAAAGTTTTCAAAGTATTCACAAAAGTTCATAACAGTTTTCATACTGATCACTATAATATTTCAAAGTTTTTATAGTCACCACTATAGTGTCTTAGTGATCACTATAGTAAAGTTTTTATAGTAACATAAAATACTAAAACAGTGTCATATATATATATATATATATATATATATATATATATATATATATATATATAGTTAAATATAGTTATGTAATTAACTATGGTTTACTATTGTATTTTTTGTTCGGGTCACGCCAGTGTGGATTGCTTTTGAAATGTGCTGCGCAAAAGTGTGATGGTTTGACACTCCAAGGCCCAATGGTGTGTAGAAACAATTAAAGTGTATGACGTCACCATGATCCGACGTCAATCCTTGTCCGAAATTCAAAAGCAAATAATAAAGGATTAGTCCTCGAATACGAATTTGACTGATTTTGCTTTTTGCTTGCCAACACATGTGAATTTGGTAAAGTCCTCGCACACCAATCGACTAATAAGGGTCTCCTACCCAATATATCTAGATCAGGTGTTGCACACTTTTAGAGTTAGTCTCACACCCTTCCCATTCCCTGAGATGATCGTAAGCGTTCAAACCACTCCAGACATTAGGATAAGTGGGCACTTTCGGTTGCGTGAACATTTTCAAAATAGCGACTACGTATCTTCAATATGGAACGCATTAGGCACCAAAAACTAGTGTTGTCAACGAGAACTCGATCACCGGTATACGTCGAACGATGCAAATATCGAATAGTAAAACTGCTTTTCGGTTGTATGATATAGATACTTTGCTAATTAAATAAGTAGAAAAAATGATGACAAATTTCATCAATTTCATAGACAGTTAGTCTCGATATATTCACAATTCGATCGACTTGTTTTGATTAGTTTACACAGCTTATCTAATGAATGATTGTGAATGCCAAGCGGTATACAAGTTTTGAAGACCTAAATAAATTGTCACCTTACTACTAATACGATTAAACAAAATGCTGTCCCAGATAATAAAGCCTGGATATAATCGTTTGATATGACAACAAAGAAAAACACTATATAGTGATTTTTACATTGCGTTTTACACATGTATCACCATTCTAGATAGAGATTTAGTAAAACAAACGAGAAGTCTTCTATTTTCTATTTTTATTTTCCTATTTCTTTCATAATTTATTGTAGCAACAACTAATTGTGTAAGGGTTTTGGTAAAAGAGCAAGAATCAAGTCTATGAAGCTCTGCCTTTGCATAATACAGAAATTCTAATTTATACCCCTTTATCCAAAAATTCATCATTTTTAAGAGATGAAACAATGATTAATCTTAGATTTGACAAATTTAGGGAAGAGGTGATGGCCCTTCTTAAATTCTTCCTTTTTCCTTGAGTGCTTGAGACATAGATCTCTAGATGACCCATCCAAACACCAATTATATGAGGGCTGAGCAGTTGAGTTAGTTTGTATGAAGTTGGAGATATAAAATAATATGGTTTAATGTATACCCATATACTTTATTCTTAGAGACTATGTAAGACATTAAAAACATTCAAGCCCTGAAAGAGACTTCATTCCAGAAATCCTCGATCCCCGAACTAACAACCATACGATAATTTTTTTTTTGGTTTCAAGTTTTAGAGGTTGTGATATATAAAAATATTTAAGGAAACGGGTACCCCGTTTTGAGGGAGGTTTATGCAGCATTTCAAATAGAGTTTATGCAAAAGGCAGATGATTTTTACAAGCCTCTTCTCTTCACACCCGGCCAAAATATTTTATTTGTCCTAAATTCGTGTTTATTTACCAGATTTCCTTCCGCTTTCAGCGAATCAGCAGAGCCGTTAATCAGAAACACTGTAGCTTATACATGTCATATGCAGAGCATATATCTTTGAGTAGTATGAACATTATCAATAGGTTGTTGCTAAAATATTTAAAACATCATGATACGTTTAGGGAAGACTTTTTGTTTTGAGCTATTACAAAATACAGCATCTACTGTATCTAGTAACTCATTTAGTAGATTGGATTATATAAACTTTATTTGTATGAGTTATTTTATTTTTGTGCAATATGGTTTCCACACTTTCTTATCCATATATTATAGTCGCTAATAGTTGTAGAAGTTCAAACAACCAAAAATGTCCAGTAGTACAATTCAATTTGGGTAAATTCTAGTTAACCATTTCACTTCTGCAATCAAATATTTAATATTCATTTGTATTAATTTTAAAAGCATCGGACCTTGGCGTTGCGCAGCATTGCAATTTTAGGCAGTAGTACAATGACGTCATAATCGCTCATTGGTTTTTAATGCACCTTTTTACATTCACAGCGTAAAAAATTGTATTTTTTCATTTAGATATTCCATATAAACTTTTTTAAAAATACTTTTTAGCATAAGTACGACACGGTTGTTCTAGACTCGAAAGATTTTTTTTTCAAAATAAGTACATTAAGGTACGCTACCACGTAGATTTGTTTGTTTGTATGTTGTTTAACGTCCCTCTCGAGAATTTTTCACTCATATGGAGACGCCACCACTTGCCGGTGGAGAGCTGCAAATTTTGTCCTATACTCGGCACTTAGGGCCGTTGAGCAGTGAGGGATGTTTTTCGTGCCAGCACCTACTGCGACACGGGACCTCGGTTTATACGGTCTCATCCGAAGGACCGGTCTCCACGTCCCACAGTGGGATTCGAACCCGCGACTTAAGGATCAACTCCTTACTCCGCGACTCTAGAGCAGACGCTCTAACCACTGCGCCACGCGGGCGACCGCTACCACGTAGATATGTAATGATAAGTAATGAGCATGGCTCTAACGCATTCTAGTGTATCAATCACAATCATGTCCACTATTGTTTATATAACCATTCAGCACGCTTATGAAAAATTGAATGACTATTGAATGTAACGTATATTGGGCATTTTTGGTAGTTGTAAGAAAAACGGCACCATAGACTGGTGTAATTTTTTCTGTTTATATGTAATTGTTATCATGAAGTTTTTGTTGGATGATGTTATATGCAGTTTATCTAAATATTTGCAAAATATTGATTATGTAATTTTTTATCTATTTTTTAAAGAAAATTAAACCATGTTAAAGTCTGCACTTTTTCGAATAAGCACGACGTCAACGTAAATTAACAAGAAAATTTAGATGTGTTTTGTGAAATCCATAAGACATTATTGAATATTAGGATTTGTGCAAAATCCCGACTGTTCTTCAATAAAACACCCTTGGCTTTATGAACATGGAATTCATTTTCGTTTTTTTTTACGTTGAGGCTGTCCTCCAGCAAATCACCCTTGGCTATATTAACCCGGTTTCTAGCTGTACTGGTCATAGACCAAAAGAACTTATGCGATAGTAGCGCGTCCGTCTTCAGTCTAGCTGTCTGTCTGTCCAGCTGTCCGTCCGCCGGTTTTTGATTTTGAGGAATAGTGCTCCCATGGTAACTAAAAATAGAAATTTCTGTGAATGCATTTAAAACGCTACTCCTTTTACTGTTTTATTCTGATTTCAAACTTTGCACATAAGTGGACTTCACTTAGATAAATGATGTAGTGCATTGATTTTTAATTTTGCTGAATGGTGTTGCCATTGTTACTTAGAATTTTCTTTGAAATTCCTTTAAAACGCTACTTCTCCCAAAATTTTTGTCTGATTTCAGTAAAACTTATCACACAAGTAGACTACGCTTAGATACATAATTTAATTAGTGATCGGGTTTTGATTTTGATTAAGGGTTATCCATAGTTACTAAAAATAGAAGTTTCTGTGAAATATCTATAATATATATATATATATATATATATATATATATATATATATATATATATATATATATATATATATATATAAAGCACTAAAAACCAACAACACTGTATATCCTAAGTGTCGGATCTACTAAGTAGATACAAGGTCACGGATGGAAATTTATATAAAGCACTAAAAATGACCAACGACACGAACAATAATAATTGTCAAATTTTCGGGACAACCTGTCCCTTCCTCAGGACAAAGAAAAAAGTTAAGAAGTCATAAAAACAAAGGAAATAGAGAAGCAAAAACAACTAGCACTACTACTAAACTACCAAACACTAAATATTTACAATGTTACATGTTTAATTTTGAGTTTATAAACAGTTGTGAACAAAGAAATCCGGAGCGCTATGAATTGCGTCCGGTCTATCGGGTGTAGTCTGGTGAAGTGTGATTTACATAATTGAACGAATTAATTATCGCTAATTAATTAAGGCCAACAGTAAATCGTACATTGTCTTATTCTATCAAAATAGCGTAACTCTACATAATAAACAGAAATTAAAGAAAGATAATATGGAAGGACAATTTAGAAATATGAATTTGGATATATATTTTAAATTTGGAAATCGGAAAAAAGAAATAAACAAAAATGTGAGCTGTAAATATTTGGGTAGGTTGTTCCAGGATTACTAATACGAATTGACGGTAAAGTTAACACTATATAGAGAGAATGAACTTGTTTGTTACAATCCGGGATTGGGTCTAGTTTACGTTCATCCTGGTGAAGTCATTAAGTTTGTTAATACCATTAGGGCGGAATGACTTCAGCCTGTGCATCCAGAACTTTTCCTTGCCTTTTCTCTGCGCGTCTGTCCATCTTGGATTATGGTCAATAACCACTACTGTCATGTCCTCCCATTTGTGACCTTCAAGGTTAAAATGTTCCCCAACGGGTTCATTGAGTTTTTTGGTCCTAATGGTAGAACGGTGATTATTGACTCTCCTGCGGAGATCTCCTGTTTCACCAACATACTGTTTGGAGCAAACTTTGCAACTGATGAGATAAATGCAGTTGTCTGTTTGACAGGACAAATTCCCTAGTATTTTGTAGCTGCGGCCTGTAACGGGGCTGTTAAAACTGTCTGTGTCAGAGCTGTACTTACAGAGAAGACATCTTCTGTCAGAGCAAGTTTTAAAGCCCCCGTTAGGTAATGGATTGTCCAATCTGGTTCTTACTACCATGTCCTTCAGGTTCCTCGGGCGTCTGTATGCAGCCAATGGGGGCTCCTTAAAGACCTCTGCCATTCGTTTATTTGAGTGGAGAATTGGCAGATTCTTTTGAAGGATACCGCTGAGGTTCTTAAGGACGGGATGGTATGTGGTTACCAGAGGGACCCTGCAGCTATTGTCTTTTTCCTTGTAGCGTAATAGGTTTTGCCTGTCATGTCCCGCCATCTCATCAATAGCAGTTTGTACGGTGCGGGCATTGTAGCCTCTCTTGCATAAGTGGGACTTAAGGAGACCGCTTTGTTCTTGATATAAGGCAGGGGATGAACAGATGCGCCGAATTCTGGTGGCTAGACCCTTAGGCACACCCTTAAATGTGTGTGGGGGATGACAGCTAGTTGGCATAAGATACAGATGGGAATCTGTGGGTTTCGTGTGGAGACTGAACTCGATTTCACCATCAGTCAGGGTAGATGTAGTATCTAGGAATATGTTTTTCGAATTAGATACGTCTACTGTAAATTTGATAGACTGATGAAAGGTGTTGGCAAACGAAATGAATGCCTCGAGGCTCTCGCGACATTCCACCCACTTCATCTCTATATCGTCAATGAAACGCAACCAGCTAAGGGGCCTAAATGGTGCTTGAAGTAGCAAGTTGCGTTCCAGTCTGCCCATGAAAATATTGGCATAAGATGGTGCCATTTTCGTACCCATAGCAGTGCCATTAACCTGCAGGTAATGTTCTCCATTAAACATGAAGTTGTTATACTTGAGAACATGTTCAAGGAGCTTGGCAAGGGACTCGGTAGAAGGAATTTGTATGGATCTACTATCCCAGACTTCTCTACAGGCTTCGATACCCTCATCGTGCGGAATATTGGTGTACAAAGATGTGACGTCCATAGTCACGAGAAGGGTATGATCTGGAAGGCCAGTAGAGGGCGTCTTGTTAATGTAGTCCGTGGTGTCCTTGAGATAGGATGGCAAATTCTCTACGTGTGGACGGAGATGTAAATCGATGTATTCAGAAATTTTCTCCGTGGGGTGTCCAATAGCGCTAACTATAGGGCGACCTGGCATACCTTCTTTGTGTATCTTAGGAAGCAGATAAAATTGTCCTGGTCTACAGTCAATAGGATTGAGTGTCTCATAGACGTTGATACCAATCTCGTTTTTCTCAAACATTTCGTCAAGAGTTTTGGTGATGGCGGTGGAGAATTCTTTAGTAGGGTCAGAGTCCAGTTTCTTATAGAAACGTTCGTCTGAGAGTTGTCTATGGGCCTCCGCCATGTACGTCTCTTTATCAAGCACTACTACTGTAGAGCCTTTGTCTGCTTTCTTGATTACAATGTCATCCCGATTCTTTAATGATTGTAAGGCGGATCTCTCTTCCTTACTCAAATTGTCGGGAGCCTTGTCTGGCATTGAAAGGAGTTTCTCTATGTCTGACTCAACGGCGTCAATATATGACTCAAGGGCTCCGCATTTGCCCGGTGCAGGTTCCCAGTCACTTTTTGGCCGATAGAGTTTGTGTTCCTCTAGGTCGTGCAATTGTGGCTGAGAAGAGTCATATGAGTCAACTTCGGAGTTTTTTCTAGAAAAATGCTCCTTCAACCGAAGTCTCCGAAAGAAAGCTCGGGTGTCCTCTCTGACTTGTTTTTCGTCGACCTCATGTGGCGTGGGACAGAAGTTAAGCCCCTTGGAAAGAAGTGAGGTCTCCGATTCGGAGAGAGGAACACTAGATCTATTGAGCACTGGGCAGACGTCAGGAGTTTGTGAGGGTCCGTCCCTCGCGATTGTCGTTAAGCGCTTGAAGCGTCTCGAGCGGGGCTTACGTGTTTTGTTAACTCGGACCTCTGATCGGTTGTTTCTGGTCTGTGGAACACTGTCTCGGAGAAATTTCTTTCTTTGAGTCTTGTTGAGTTCATTTGTTAGGGCCATATTATAGGTGTCAATAATATTATGGGCTTCATCAAGATCAGCTTGGGACATGCTATCAGTGAGGGATGATTCTAAGGAAGTGATATCACTCTCAAATTGTCCTAACTTGTGGATATCCCAAGAAAGACAGAGTGACATCAATTGTTTAGAACACCTCTTTGTAATGTCTTCCCAACGTTCTTGAAAGCGTTTGGAGATCGGCCCTATGTTAGGCGTGACATTAATCTGGAAACCTTTAGGTATAATGTCACACTCTAAGTAGGTCTGTAAATTCGAGACCCGGTGTTCAGTTTTGATTGATTTTTGGTGTTGTTTCTTCAGAAGTTTGAATGTTGGATTACTTTTTATAGACATGTTTAAAAGGAAATAAACAGCTAATTGTCTAAAGAATATGACTAATTTTTAAACTGTAGCCGTGTGAAGTCGAAGATTCAACGAACGATTGCACTATTTTCTTAATACGTAGGAGATAACTCGTACAAGAATTCAAAAAAATAAAAACAAATGCTACATGAATAAAATTTTGAAGAGAAGAGTGGAAAGAACTAAATTGCAAGACTGGAATACAAATAAATAACTAGAAAATCAAACGATGATAGAAATAAACAAAAATGAATGATAGGTACAGAGAATTAGAATAGAGAAATAATGGATAAACGGGTGGATCTGAGAAGATACAGTTGGCGAAAAAAGGATATAAAAAGCACTAAAAACCAACAACACTGTATATCCTAAGTGTCGGATCTACTAAGTAGATACAACACCAAAAATCAATCAAAACTGAACACCGGGTCTCGAATTTACAGACCTACTTAGAGTGTGACATTATACCTAAAGGTTTCTAGATTAATGTCACGCCTAACATAGGGCCGATCTCCAAACGCTTTCAAGAACGTTGGGAAGACATTACAAAGAGGTGTTCTAAACAATTGATGTCACTCTGTCTTTCTTGGGATATCCACAAGTTAGGACAATTTGAGAGTGATATCACTTCCTTAGAATCATCCCTCACTGATAGCATGTCCCAAGCTGATCTTGATGAAGCCCATAATATTATTGACACCTATAATATGGCCCTAACAAATGAACTCAACAAGACTCAAAGAAAGAAATTTCTCCGAGACAGTGTTCCACAGACCAGAAACAACCGATCAGAGGTCCGAGTTAACAAAACACGTAAGCCCCGCTCGAGACGCTTCAAGCGCTTAACGACAATCGCGAGGGACGGACCCTCACAAACTCCTGACGTCTGCCCAGTGCTCAATAGATCTAGTGTTCCTCTCTCCGAATCGGAGACCTCACTTCTTTCCAAGGGGCTTAACTTCTGTCCCACGCCACATGAGG